>NC_056740.1:143254055-143619055 GCF_019279795.1 Protopterus annectens
TGCCCTCCAAGGCCATCGAACCCATCCCCTGAGATCAGTCCAGATCGGGCATCTATTATGGTTCTTTTTGGTGCCAAAAAATGTTTTGGATGGTCACGTTACAGTCTATCCTGCCTTACTTGCAAGAAAGGGACTGGATGTGCTAGTTAGACCTCCAGGATGCTTACTATCACATAAACATGCACAGAAGCTCCAGGAGGTTCATTTGCTTCCGGCTAGGGGCCAATCCATTATCAGTTTCAAGCTCTACCCTTTGGTCTCACCACAGCTCCCAGGGTGTTCACCAAGGTTATGCCAGTGGTAGCGGCTCAGTTGAGGCTTCAGGGATTTCAGGTCTTTCCGTACCTGAACGATTTGCTCCTTGCTGCTTCCACCAAGTGTCTACTTTGTCAGGCCAGGGACTATTTCCTGCATCTAGCAGATCATCTGGGTATTAGTCAACATTGCCAAATCTCGTCTACACCCTGTCCAAGTCATAGAGTTCATCGGAGTGCGGATAGACACCTTGCAGACAAAAGTTTTCCTAACTTCAGACATAATTTGAAATCTATGAATGCATGTTGCTATTATTTTTCACTTGTATCTACCACCAGCGGAGGCAGTGTTGCGAGCCCTCTGCTCTATGGTGGCCACGATTACACTTCTTCCATGTGCTTGTCTGCACATGCGAGTACTACAGTGGACTCTTGCAGTACAATGGTCTATACTGGATCTTCCACTGATGCATCCGATACAAATAAGCAAAGCTTGCAGGTCATCTCTCCTTTGGTGGATGCATTCTCTGGACATACTCGAGGGACGTCCATTTGTTGCAGCCCTGGCCCAAGCCACACTGACCACATACGCCTCCCAGCTAGGGTGGGGGGAACATTGCTTGGGAAAGACAGTCCAAGGCCTGTGGTCCCCGATCGAGACCAGTTTGCATATCCGTGTTCTAGAGATGAGCGGTCCTTTAGCATTGCAGGCCCTTCAAGCCTTTCTTCCTCTGGGAACTATTGCAGCTCAGACAACATGTCTGTGGTCTGGTACATCAACAAACAGGGAGGGACCAGATCCTACCCCCTTTGTCGCAAGGCCATGAGAGTTTGGGAATGGGTGATCTCCTCCATTCGCTTTCTGGTAGCAACGCACATTCTGGGATGGTCCAGCATTCTGCCTGACAAGCCGTTCTATCCTGATGCCTTACAAGTGGTCTCTGAATCCTTCAGTAGCATAGCAGTTCTTTCTAAAGTGGGGTCAGCCTTGCTGCGATCTCTTCGCATCTCCTTCCAACACGAAGTGCAGTGAGTTCTTCACTCTGAATCCCCCGCTGGGGTAATCCCCCAGAGATGCTGTCATCCAGGCTTGCCCCCCCGGTCTTCTTTATGCTTATCCCCCATTACCTCTTGTCCCAAAGTGTGTACAGAAAGCGCTTCAACTGGGGAGCAAAGTCATTCTCATTGCCCCGTTTTGGCCCGCCAGGTTTGGTTTCCCTTCCTCTGGTTTCATCTTCTAGTTCCTCCTTGGATTTTGTATCCCCGCCCGGATCTCATATCTCATCCTTCAGGGGTACCTCTTCCAAATCTGGACAGTATCAAGCTCACAGCTTGGCTGCTACAGTTCCCCTAATTGCCAGGACTCCCAGTTTGTCTTCTATCAAGTCCATTCTAGTGGCAGCTCTTAAATCCTCCACTAGAAAAATCTACCGTAGCAAATGGAAGAGTTTTTCCATCTGGGGCTCTCGGAGAAACTTTGATCCCTTCTCCGTACCAATTCCAGCTATTCTTGAATGTTTGGCAAACATTTTTCAACAGGGGGCTTGTTCTTCAATAGTGAGGTACAACTTGCTGCCATTTCCAGTTTCCACGTTGGTGAAAATGAGTTCTTTTGGCTTCTTCCAGATTGTGCAAAGTCTTTATCACAAAAGGTAGCTTTCTCTTGTGTTCCCCGGTCAAAGATCCCACTCCTCCATGGGACCTTACCTTGGTATTGCAAGCGCTGGTTGCACCTCCTTTTGAACCGGCTGTAACAGTAGACCTTAAATTTCTGTCCTGGAAGACTGCCTTTTTAGTGGCTATCACCTCGGCTAGGAGGGTCTAGGAACAAGCCAAAAATTCGAACCACCCGACATTGTCCGTCAAGGTCCCGTACGTGGTTTTCCACAAGGGCAGGGTTTCTCTTTGTAACAATCTCTCGTTTCTTCCCAAAGTGGCCTCTGAGGCAAACATCAATCAGACTATCATTTTACCTGTTTTCTTTCCAAATTTCAAAAATAAAGGTGAATACAAGTTGCATTTGTTAGATGTTCATAGACCACTACATTTTTATTTACACAGAACAAAGTCTTTTCGAAGGTCTGACCAGTTGTTTGTGTCTTTCTCTAAACTGTTTTTGGGTAAACCCATTTCCAAGGTGACCATTGCTTAGTGGATTTCTCAAGTGTACAAAGACAAGGGTTTGTCTCCTCCAGGTCAAGTTAGAGCCCATTCTACCAGGTCTATGGCTACTTAAGCGGCCTTCTGGTCCAGGGTGTCCTTGGATGATACATTTTCTGCGGCTACTTGGTCCTCGTCTCCTACTTTTATTTCCCATTATAAGTTGGATTTTGTATCTAGAGGCCGGGCATATTTTGGCTGTCCGGTGCTTCGGAATATCCTTCCACGAGGGCCACCCAAGGTTATATAGGTAGCTGGAGACTCTCTCCCACAGTTTGAAGACCAAATGAAGTCAACTACTTCAGATAAAGAAGTTATGTACTCGACATAACATTCCATCTGAGTAGTTGTACTTCATTTGTCTTCAACCATCCCCCCCTCCTTCCCTGAACCTGCTGGCTTATTATGTAGCATAGTATGCTTTTGCGGCTCTAGTTGAGAAAATTGATGAAATAAGGTTTGTTGGATCGGGTTCCTGGTTTTATGGGATGGCAAACTCGATCTGAGGGAAGGAAGATGGTGGTGTATTATGGGTAGGGGGAGGAGCTTGGAGCAGATGCTTGTGAAATTGCCAGCTCAGATCTGAGTCTGATCCGTAACCCACACGTTGAAGACAAATGAAGTACAACTTCTCAGATGGAATGTTATGGTGAGTACTTAACTTTTTTTTGTTAAGCCATTCAGAGGTGGACTTGCTGGTGTGTTTTGTATCACTGTCCTGCTCCAGAACCCAAATGCGCTTCAGCTTGAGGTCACAAACTGATGGCTGGACATTCACCTTCAGGATTTTTTGGTAGAGAGCAGACTTCATGGTTCCATCAGTCACAGCAAGTCATCCAGATCCAGAAGCAGCAAAGCAACCCCAGACCATCACAGTACCACCACCATGTTTGAAGATGATTTGGTATCATGTCTCTTCCTGTACAGAACCTCATGCATAACAAGATGTCCTTCAAGGATGCATCTGCAGTCCTTACAAATGGGTTGTCCTGTCGTCAGGCAGCCCTTCGGTCGGCCGGATTCCAAAGTCTGGGTCTGGCCTCGCAATTCACCCGACGTCATAGCTGCAGTTATTCGGGTATAAAGGCATCAGCCGACGCCATCTTCCTCAGTCTTTCTTGCCGCGTGGCGCCCGAAGCAGAAGCTGTTCGCAAGTGCCGGTCGGTCAGAACCAGAGATTACTACCGAATACTACTACCGAAGACTTCTAAAAAGCTAAGTACCCCGTTGGGGACTCTTTCTTGCCTCAACCGATGTCAGAAAAAGTGAATAACTGTTTAACTTGTGGGAAACAAATACCTCATAAAGATTTCCACTCTTACTGCTTACCTTGTCTAGGCCCAGACCACGACGTCGCAGCTTGTCTAGCCTGTGCTTCTTTTAACCGGCGGACGCTTAGACGTCGGTCGGAATTTGCTGAGGAGTTTTCGTTCCGATTTTGCTTATATTATGCCGTCGGATCCTCTGACTTCGCAAATATCTAAAAAACGCAAGGAAAAGGACCGACACTCGCGGTCTGCGGTTTCGGCCGAAACCGCGGTTAAGCCAACCGCTAGTGTCTCGGTTTCGGCTGAAACAGAGCAAGCGGTTCTTCCTTCAGCCGAAAACTTACCTTCTACCGAGGCCTCTTCCAACCTCGTGGAATCGGCTTCTGAAATCCCACCTGCTGTTGCAGTTTCTCAGGAATTATCAGACACTATTCCCTTGGATATTTCAACCCCTGCACGTGCAGCTGCTAGGCCACCTGCAGCCATGTCCATTAAGGCCTTTGCCAGGGCTAAAGCAGCTAAAGCTACTAAATCTGTGCCTGCTAAGACCCCCTCTCACAGGCCTAGCTCTAGTTCACAAATGCTTAGTTTAGCAGAGGATCTCATTTCTTTAATCCGAGGATCCCAACCTCAACCAGACAGGGCCTCTCACCCGCCTCCAGAGAAGAGGCCTAGAGCAGAGCCCCCTGAGCCAGTGTCTACAGATGATTCCTCTGATGATTCAAATGATACAGACCCTCCAGTGGCTCCTTACTCCCCTTATGAAGACTCTGATGCTGAAGAGTCCATCCCTTCTGCCTCTCCGCCTGAGGAATTTTGTTTTGGGGAAACCTTGAATGCTATGAGGGAACAATTTCAGTTGCAGGGCCAGGATTTTTCAGATTCCAGAAAAAGGCTTAGAACTTTTCTGCATTTACCACAACATAGGCCTTTAGCCATACCTCCAGTTCTTTCTGTTGTAGATGATGCATTTAATGATGCTTGTACTGCTCCTGATTCTCTACCTCCGGCCCCTGCTAAACCCGATAGATACTACAGGGTCCCGGACACACATTACCACTTGTATAAGGCTCCTTTTGCAGATCCCGAGACTATCTCCCAAGGACCTAAGGCTGTAGCAGCTACCTCTGCCAAAAACCCCCTCTGAAAGGGAATCCAGATCCTTAGAGAGATGGGGTAAAAAAGTTTACACTTCTGCTACTCTTTCAGCTAGGGCCTTGAACTGTCAATTTCACATGATAACAGTATCAAGAATTTATGCTAGACCAGTTAACCAAAAAATTGTCCTCGGATGAAACATTAGACAAAAAATCTGTGCAGGAAATGGTACATAACATTCAGCAAGTCAGTAACCATTCCTTAAAATGCGGCTATGATGCACTGGAGGCTTCCTTTAGATCAGCCATGACTGGCACAGTTATCGGAAGGCATGCATGGTTAAAAGAACAGGCCTTACTAGACCATGTCAAATCAAAACTATTAGATGCTCCTATGGATAAGATCAATTTGTTTGGCTCTCCTGCACAACAAGTGCTGAAGAAGATGGAAGAGAAGGCAAAATCTGTCCAAACATCCTCCAGAACTCAGAGAGGCAGGAATAGGCATTCAAGAGGCAGAAGCCATTCCAGGGGTGCCTACAGGGGACGCCAGTGGCAAGGCAACAACCAGCGAGGTACAGCCACAGACACAGCCACCACTGCAACTACAGGTCAATCACAGTGACTTGGCTCTGGCACCGCCTACCAGGGAACAACTAGAAGCACCCTTAGGCGGGAAGCTAGCCTTATTTTCAACAAACTGGCATTACATCACAAGAGACAAGTGGATTTTGCAGACAATAGACCAAGGTTACAGGTTTCACTTCCATACTCTACCAGGGAAGAGAGGAATGCCAAACCTACCTCCAAATCAAAAGGCAGAAGCTCTAAAACAAATATCTCAATTATTAAGGATGAGAGCTGTGGAAAAGGTACCATCTATGGAACAAGGAAAGGGATTGTACTCCAGACTCTTCCTGGTACCAAGAAAAGGGAGCAAATGGAGACCTATTCTCGACCTGTCCGCTTTAAACACATTCCTCATTGTTCCAAAATTCAAAATGCTGACTCTACAGCAGCTTCTTCCCATGCTGGGCAAGGAGTCTTGGCTGGTAACTCTAGATCTCAAGGAGGCATACCTGCACGTCCCCATACGACCAAATTGCAGAAGATACCTCAGATTTCTTGCAGGATCAGAGCATTATCAATTCTCAGCATTGCCCTTTGGCTTATCTACTGCGCCCAGAGTGTTCACGAAATGCCTGGCATCAGTAATTGCTCATTGCAGGCTTCAGGGAATCCAAATCTACCCTTACCTGGATGACTGCCTGATACAAGCGGACAACAAAAACAAGCTAGCAGAAGACTTACAAAGGGTCATTTACCTACTACAAGCCCTGGGATATACAGTCAATATAAAAAGGTCAATGCAGAGCTAGACACATCAAAACAAATGGCATTCCTAACAGTAGAAAAACAGAAGCAACTACCTCTCTACATTTTGGCATTAACAAAGCAGGACCATCTAACAGCAAGAAAAGTCCTGCAAGCCTTGGGCTTCATGGCATCCTGCATAATATTGGTTCCACATGCCAGACTGCATATGAGAAAGTTACAGTGGTACCTAAGGAATTTATGGTCTCAACACAAGCACAGCCTAGAAACTCAAATTCCAATAATTCCATGCCTGAAACAAGAATTCCTATGGTGGGCTCAGGCCTGTCAGGCAAACACAGGATTGCCCTTCCACAACACTCAGCCAAGCCAGACCATCACGACGGACACCTCGGACCTCGGTTGGGGGGCCCACATGCTGGACAAGTGCATTCAAGGTTTACGGACTCCAGACCAGCTGCACCTACACATAAACCTAAAGGAAATGCTGGCAGTAAAGCTGGCAATTCAGACATTCAGACCATTTCTCCGACAAGGTCAATTGATGATAAGGACAGACAACACCACAGTTATGTGGTACATCAACAAACAGGGAGGCACACATTCGTACCCTCTATGCCGGATGGCACTGGACCTCTGGAATGTGGCCCTGAGCTACAACATTCAGTTACAAGCAATTTTTGTACCAGGAAAAGAAAACATTCTAGCAGACATATTGAGCAGGACTACCACGGATGCCCACGAATGGATGCTGCATCCGGACATCTTCAAAACCATTACAAGAAAATGGGGACTCCCAGAAATAGACTTATTTGCATCCCCACACAATCACCAGCTACAGAAATTCTGCACAAGGACGTACCACCCACTTGCTTGGAAGGTGGACTCCCTGTCTTTCAGCTGGAAAAACCTGGCAATTTCAAAACAGACTATTTCCAAGTGGATAGGAAATTGTATCAGATTTTGTTACTCCTACCATGGAAAGAAAACTCCAGAAAACATCAGGCCTCACTCTACAAGGGCTACAGCCACTACCACAGCTTTCCTACGAGGAGTGGCTACCAAGGACATTTTAGAGGCTGCTACTTGGAGCTCCGTGCATACATTTGCCAAGCATTATAATTTACCTTTATACTCTAGATCCCGAGCAGGTTTTGCCACTGCTGTTTTGCAAGGGATCTTAACTACACCATAACTTCCTTTTTCCTCCTCCCCCAGTTTGGCTATGGTATTCTACCCATTTGTAAGGACTGCAGATGCATCCTTGAAGGACATAGTACAGTTTTGTACCTACCATAAATGTAGATGTCCGATAGGAATGCATCTGCAGTCAGGATTACCCACCCGCCTTCCCCTCTGTGGTACTCCTAGGGTATTTGCCCATCTTATAGCTAGCTGGGGGAATCTATTATGGTGTATTTGTTTGTATATATGTACATACATGCTTATTTTTTGTGTTTGCTCTCTACTATTTGGAATCATTGGCATTTGTCCAAATTTAGCCTTCCTAGAGGGCACCTGGCATCTGGGGCAAGAAACACTGAGGAAGATGGCGTCGGCTGATGCCTTTATACCTGAATAACTGCAGCTATGACGTCGGGCGAAGTGCGACACCAGCCGAGGCCAGACCCAGACTTTGGAATCCGGCCGACCGAAGGGCTGCCTGATGACAGGACAACCCATTTGTAAGGACTGCAGATGCATTCCTATCGGACATCTACATTTATGGTAGGTACAAAACTGTACTTTTTATTTATTGAGTAGGCATGTGTGCAGACAATTTTCAGCCATGATGCAGGCCACAGGAGCAAGGATCAGCACAAATGTATATGTGAATGTGTTTTATTAAATACATACATACATGGTTTTGAACAGACGGTTCAACCAGCTTTTTTAGTTAGAGAAAATTACAGGGAATAAAGTACTTGCAGTGTCTCTGTGCCATGTGCGTCTGAGGGAGGGGGCTTGCAGAATTCACATAGCTGTATGACTGTAACTGTAATGCAGAAATGTTACCAGTGAGCCAGTGTACAGCGCTTTGTTTCCATATGTTATTTTGTTAAGCAGCATGTAGAACATTAGAGTGGAATGAAACAAGCTTTTTAGTGTTCACACCATTAGTTTATCTTTAATCGAGAGACAGTCTGCAGTGGATTTCTTACTCTGTCCATTTCCTCTTGCTTAAGTTGCTTCAGTTGCATCACCTGATGCAATGGGATTCAAGTGTATTTCAAACACTTTTATCACTTACTGTGTTTTGTAAGCTCAGGATATCCAAAAAAACAAATGCTCCGATGTCAATGGTGTATTCTTAACGCAAAAATTTATGTATATATGTTGTATGTTTATTGACTGTATTAAAAACATACTTTTTATTAGTTACTTAATAGGGTTAAATGTCTTCAGAGTTTGCATTAATGTTTATTATTCTTTAGATAACTGTTTTTAAATATAATTTGATTTATATATATTTTTTAACACATCAACTGTCCTATTTTTATTTTATTTTAAGTAGTATTCTTAGTTACTAAAGTGATTACATTTTTTAATAACAAAAAAAAATTTTTGTAGCCACATTTTGTGTTTACTTAGTTTAGTAATTCTAGGTATTTCTTCCTAAGTGTACTATTTACAGTGTATTTTTATACTCAAAAAGGCATAATGCCAGTTATACGCATTATTTACATTGTCATTTTTAAAAATGATGTAAAAAAGATTTCTTTAAGAGTTTTTATTAGATTGCGAGACCGCTTCCCTGCTTGCTGTTGTGTGATGTTGTGTTTCTTTTGTTTGCTTGCTAGAACAGGGAAGTGACGTGTTTTTTCTCAATCTTGAAAAGTTTTATATTTGCATTTTGGCGCCAAACCTTTTGTATTTGTAAGCGTAACTTGCACTGTTTTATCCTATTTGTCCTCTGAAGAAGCTACCACATTTGTAGGTAGAGAAAACGCTGTTTGTTTAAACTTCAATAAATTTTTGCGTTAAGAATACATCATTGACATCGGAGCATTCGGTTTTTTGGATATCCTGAGCCTGTTTGTTTTTCTTGCTGGTTTCTCTTTTTTTTTTGGTACCGTGTTTTGTAAGTTGTAACCCCCCACCCTCATTTAAGTGTTCATCAAGAAATGGGAATTCTCAGAGCAAAACAGCATTTTAACCTCCTGTACAGGTGCCATAAGAACACTCTGAGAAGGTGCAAAAAATGTACCCATATTTTCCACCCACCAGGGAGAACCCTGTCTGTGATCAGCTAGTATGTAAGTTTTTTGATTTAACACTTGCCTGTTGTATGGAGAGGTGGTGTGTTTTTCCAGTACTGCAGTCCAGAACACAATATATGTAAAACTCTCCTTTGGTTTGTTTGTTTATTTTTTTATTTTTTATTTTATGCTGTCATCCCTCCTTTCCTGGCCTGAAGTACCCCTCTAGCAATTATCCATGTTTCCAAGCCTACACATCCTTCAGAATTCCCATTTGCTCCTGCTGGGTGGAACCCAGTTTATCAGATTAGCAAACTTCTTATGGTGTTGATTAGTGATACCTGGGGACTGAAGAGTCTGATTAAGAGAAATGGAACACAGCAGCTGGTCAACCATCACTACCCCTGTTGCCCCTCCCAGCATACTGGCTTCCATTTTCCACCTAGGTAGATAATTAAGAGTAACTTCAGGGTATTCCCAATAGGAGACCCTTCAGATGGACTCTCTTGGATATCCCACATGCTCATACTGGCTTGTTATGAGCTCCATGGCATTGTGATATCTCCTCCAAGCACTTTCCTTCCCCCAGTAGATTAGGCATAGCTATCCTCCCTCCCATTGCCATCAAGCACTCAAGTCACTAATTGGATGTGAGTCACCACTGTCATAGGGCTTTATCCATCCATGGCACCATCTTGGGCTATAACTCTGGGTTTTAATGTACATAGATTTTTAAGTTGCTTATTGAAACAAAAAGGTTGTCGTGTAGCAGTAGATTTTTTTTTTCAAAAATGGGTGGCATGGTGGTATAATTAATAGTCCTCTAATTTTAAGGGAGTTGATATACATTTGTGAACTACTACTTCATAGGTTTGTAGGTGTTTACTAGGCTAACAACCACAAGGACCTTTTTAAGACCTAGCTATGCATCCCAAATCTCTGACGAGTTCTGATACCCTTGGTAAGTGTAAGCAGGGGTTTGGGAGATAAAATATTTACAGGTTGCCTCTGTCCATTAGAGACATAGGTGCCAAACCAGGGATGAATTTCCTGTTCCCCATCCAATTGTACAAAAGTTGCAATTGAGTTAGGTTAGGGAGGAACTCTGCTTTACATGGATGGGGGAAGCCTGTTCCATAGACAGGGTATTCTCTGGGATACATACCTGTCTCTCCAGCAGGTCCAATTTGTGTTACAGGCAAGGCTTAAGTCTTTAGAATGGATAATTCTGGTGCTGTTTGTTTTGTGGGTATGCAGGAGGTCCATCAGAGTGGGGTGTGACAATGCCTTGTATGCCAGGCATAGATCTCACCTCAAAAGCCTGTAGGAGACAGAATCCAGGGATGGGGCCTTGAAGCAGTCTGCATAGGACATTTTACTTATGCCCTGTATTTTTTTTGGTGGGGAACCTTTGCAGATGTTCCAGTTGTTGGATATGGCTGGTTAGGTGCATACCAAAGGGGGCATTGTACTCCATGATAGGTCTGATGAATGCTGAATACAGTGGAACAATGACTTCCTTGGACTTAGATGCCATACCTTTGTTTATAAGTTGTGCAACATAGAGTGATTTCCTCACTATTGTAGACACGTGATGGTCAAAGGCTGGATTAGTATCTGTGTGTGTCCCTAAGTCCGTGACTGCTGTGTCAACCCTAAGGGGTGTGTTTCTCAGTATGATAGTTACTAGGGGTGGATGATTTCAAAGGATGCTGTTATGCATTTCTTGCATTTAGTTTTAGTCCATGGCTCTGACACCATTTGTTTGTCTGTGTCAGCTCCTCCTGGATAATATTTGTCTGTGTGAGATTCAATGACCGCTCTTAATGTACAATCATCTGCAAATTTAGTTAGCCATTTACTTCAGAGAAGTAAATGCCAAAAAGGAGCGGTCCAAGGATTATCCCTGAAGGACTTCACTTGTGACTGGCCTCTTTGTAGAGGTGGACTCCCTAATTCTAATTTTCTGGGTCCTGTCTCTGAGCCAGTTGGCTAGCCACCAGGTGACATACTGTTTGTACCTAACCTCTTGAGTTTGACAACAATGCAGAAATGGGGGTGTTATGTCAAATGCATTGGCCAGGTTAAGGTAGGCAATGTGAACCATTTTCCTTATCCAATGCTTTGGGTACCTTCACAAAGAAGTCCACCAGGTTGAGTAGGCATGATCTGCCCTTGACTAAACCAAACTGGGTTGGGTCCACTGTCTGGAGGTTTACTGTATCTCTATTGATCATTTCCATGACTTTACATGTAAGACTAGTGAAATTTGTGGGTCTGTAGTTTCCGGGGTAGTAGATTGCCCACCTTTCTGCAGAGGGATGACTGTTGCTTTTCTCAGTTCATGAGGCACAAAGCCTGTTTGGAGGCTACAGTTAAATAGTAATTCCAGAGACCATGGTTGGTCATGTTTCATGCTATTTAGAAGCATCCTGAGATATTGTCTGGGCCCATTGATGCAGTGTTCTTGGTCTTGGCGAAAGCATTAAGGACCTGTTCCCTAGTGATAGTTGAGGGAGTTGTATTCTGTGGAACAGTTTAATTTTTGATGAAGTTTAGTCACAACATGTTTGTGTTTTTGGGGCAGTATTTTGTGCTAACGGGGGACTGCCAGTAGTTTACTTAACTCATTCACTCTTGTTCTCTACCCTTTAGTGACTTGTTCATGTTCTTGCATCCATTTTCAAGGTCTCTTTCCTGGCTTACCATGGAGCAACATCTGGTCTCCATGGTTTTACCTTCCCCTGTTTACAAGAAAAAAAAAATCTGCAAAATAATCTTCAGGTGTCAAGACTAGCTCTTATTTCGCCTTGGACACTGGTTGGTGACTCTGCTGTTCCCACTTGTTTATCAAACTGCTCATCTTTTCCCTCGGTCCCTTTGGTGCAACACCTGCAGCGAACAAAGACTGGGGTGCAACACCTGCAGCGAACAAAGACTGGGGGACAGTCACGTTCTCTGTGCCTGTAGCTATGCCCTCAGTGGGCAAGGGAGCACCATTCATATCAGCCTTAAGGAAAAGAATACATAAAAGAAGGTTTTACCTTAGCTGGGATGGGGAACTCACACTGGGAAATGGTACGCCTGTTGAATCCTTTTCCAGTGAGACCACCAGGAAGAAAATGGTAAAGCTTTCCAGTCTTCTGTTACTATTTCCATGAGCAGGAAAAACTTGCTGAAATTTGCTAAGGAACTCGAGTGCAGTTTTCCTGCCTAATGTTTCTTCAGGCAAGCAAAAGAAAATAGTTCACTTTCATTTGATGTGGATTTTCAGTCAGAAGAGCAGGTGTTGTAGGAGGACAGGTGCACCTCAGGAATTTCTTCACCATTTGAACACACTGATTCTGAGGAAAGAATGGTTTAGATTTCCTTTCGGAAGGTTTATCCTTTTCAGAAACTTTATCCCAGCTAAAATAGGGAGCAGAATGAAATACTTGTAGCAGAGAAAATGTATTCTGAATTGTTAGAGTTGGACATGCCAGTTTCTGCGGCTGTTCCTGTGTGGTCTGCTTTAGAGAATGTTTGTGTTTTTTTTTCACTAGTGTTAGCTTACCCGATAGTCAACTCCCTGATCCTCTGAAGTCTGATAGTTTTTATTAGGATATTTCGGATTCCTAAGCATTTGTTTTTTAATAATAGAGCAGACTCGTTGTGACTTCTGTTTTCAAAATGTGCAAAACATATTAGTGCTGCTAATCCCTTTCCTATGACATGGATGGAAAAGCTTTGGGTAAGTTGGAGAATAAAATTTATTCCTGTAGTAATTTAGCATATGAGTTTTGCGGTTTCAAAATCTTGAATGCTGAAAGTTTTTGCTCCATCTTTTAAGAACATGGAATCCTTGCTTAACCCTTCTTCGGATGGGAAAAAAATCTTAGAATGCATCTGCTTCTCAAAGTTACTAAGTGCATTTTAAGGTGTGCTTATGGTGTTGCCAGTTCCTCCTCTAGTGCTGCTGAGTTTAGATCAGTATTGAAGACTGACTTGACTTAATTCTCAGTCTTTCTGAAGAAGTAATAACTGAAATTTTAAAGTCTCTCTTAGATAAGGGAATTCTCTTTGGCCCTTCTATACTTGAGATGCTTATGAAGTGTAATGAAAGAGGAATGTTGATTCAAGGAGTTGCTCAGAATTTTTAGCCCTTCTTTTTCAAGACTAATAAGAATCCACCCCCCCTTTTCCTCCTTGGCCCCCTCTTTCAGTAATCAATTTAAGCAGCAAGGTGTAAATAAGCAGCATTTTAAAAGCAATAGTAAGGAAGATCCAAAATGAAAGGAAAAGCCTCCAAAAATCAAGGACAGCCTTCCCTGCCATCATGACTGTTTGCCTGCTAAGGCTTCCCCATTTCCAACGTGGCAACCTCTCCATATACCTGAGACTTTCATCCTGCTACTCTGGTACCATGTTGTGACATACAAATGAGTTTAAATGTTATTCAGCAAGGGTATACTTGGCATTGGGGAATCCCTCCCGTGATATCAGGGAATTCCTCCTTTACCTGTGACCCAAGTCATCTGGTTTCCTTCCATCCAGCAACAGATGCTTGGTCAAGGAGCAATAAAACCAGTGTCCCCTTCCTGTGGGCAAAGGTTTTTATTGGAGTTTTTGGTACCAAAGAAAGAAGGATTCTGGAGGCCTGTGTTGGAGCTTTCCTTTCTATTTTTTTGCCTGCCTTTACGTCTTATCCCACCTCTAGCTTTTATGGTAAAACTACCCTTAAAAAGGATGCTTATCACATTCCCATTGCCAAACTCTTTAGCCATTTTTTAAAGATTGTCTATGTGTGGTTTGCATTATCAAGTCTCTGTCTTACTCTTTGGACTTTCCACTGCACAAAGGATATTTACAAAGTGTCTAACACCAGTAGTTGCTTACTGCAGACTTCATTGCTTTATTATTTTCATAGCTGGATGATTCTTATCTTTGCAAACTCTTTCCCCAGCTGTCAAGTTTTTAGCAGTTGTTCGCAGTCTTTCTCAGTCTGGATATTCAAATCAACTTGAAGTCTCACATTATATTTCTTATTCTGCCCCAAGAAGATCCCCTATTCCACCAGGCAAAGTAGAAAGAGTTTTTCCTGAGTTTCATACCTCAAAGCCCAGTATCTGCAAGGGTTTTTCTCAGGGTATTGGATTACATGGCATCAATAAGTTTCATGCTCGTCTTGGCCAGACTCCACATGATTAAGATCCAGTAGTCCCGCAGGTCATTCTGGACTCTGCATCTTCATCCTTGATCTTTTTTCAAATCCCTGTTTTGGGATTTACAAAAAAGGTGAGTTAACTAGAGCTCTTGCAATCCAGGTCTCCTACTTTGCCTTCTGCCCCTTTCCAGTCTGTCACTACATATGCTTCAGACCTTGCTGGGGTTGCAGTTTTCAAAGGGGTGAAACTGCAAAGTCAGTGGAGCTCTCGTGACAGACAGAAACATATAAATGTCAGAGAGATGTTGGCCATGATCAGCACTTGGAAAACCTTAATTTGTCTCTGCTATCTAGGGCCTCTGCAGGTTTACACAGACAGCATTGCCGAGATGTGGTACATAAACAGGGTGATAACCAGATCATACTGTCTTTGACTTGCTATGATAGCCTGGGAGATGGAGCATCAGCTCAGTTTGACTCTTCAGGCCTTGTACATTTATTCAGAGCAAAACTTGATTGTAGACAAATTATGCAGAAACAGGACAGACTCCCATCCAGGGAAATGTTTTTTTTTTTTGTTTTGTTTTTTTCCCCCCTGGGGTCTTCCAAGTAGTAGTCCAGTTGTAAGGAGCACCTCTAGTAGATCTATTTGCCTCTTGCCAGAGCAGACAGCCAAAGAAATTCTTCTCCAGGGCTCCTTGCATACAGGCCTGGAAGACTGTCATTCTCATTGATGGGAGTGTTCCATTATGCTTTTCCTCCCTTTCTACTGATGTCCAGGGTTCTTGTAAAACTTTTAGAGGAGCTTGTCAAAAATTCAGGAAGTAATTACCTTTTGGTTGAGGCAACAGTGGTTCTCCCTTCTTTTCAGTTTGGCCACAGGTAATTACCGCAGTCTTCTCCACAGACTGGGTTTGCTAACACAAAGAAAAGGGTTGTTTGATACAGCCCAACCTAAAGGCTGCTCATCTACCCTCTTGGGTTAGTAGAATTTGGATTCCCTTTAGACACCATTTTTTTTCTGCAGACATTCAGCAAGTATTAAAGGAGGTGCAAAAACTGCTGGAGTGTTGCATATATACCTAGGAAACCGGTTGCTGCACCATAGGTTCATCGGATGATACTAGACTGTTGGCCCGAAGACCCTTATAAGCCTAGCCAAAAAATTTTGCCCATGTTCCCTCAAAGTCCACACCTGTTTCCCTGTCCAGCAGTGACAAACATGGGATCCCAGGGGTATATTTTCTGTTTCCCATCCAGTCGTCCAGGTTCTTAGAGGGCTTGATATGGAGAGGGAGTCTGTTCCACAGACGGGAATCTTTGGGACACAAATCTATCCCGCTAACAAGTTCTAGTAATGTCACAAGGTTAAGGCCTTGCATGTGGGTTTGTGTGAGTGGAGTTTATTTTATGGATATGCAGCAACTCCATCAAGGCTGTGTCTGAAATGGCCTTGTATGCCAGACACAGGTCACCTCTGAGCAGTCTGTATGAGACTGTGAGTAGAGGGACAGGGCATTTAGCCTATCTGTATAGGATAGTTGTTTGAGACCCTTGATTTTCCTGGTCAGGAACTTCTGTGGTCTTTCCAACTGCTGCATGTGCTTGGCAAGGTACATGCCGAAGGGGGCATTGTACTCTAATGGGTCTGATAAGGGAGGAGTACAGGGAAGTTATGACCTCCTTGTTCCTGGATGAAATGGGGGTATTTAACTTTATGCTTGAAAAGCTTACTTTTTCCATTTGAACTAGATTATCAGGCTGAATTGAGGTTTTTAATATGGAAAACTGTTCTGACTTCTGCTAGAAGAGTATCTGAATTATAAACACTGTGAATCAATCTTACAGTTTTTCAAAAGGACAGGGTTTCTTTGATCAGTAATCCTCCTTTTACACCTAAAGCAGTCTGAGTTTACTTTAAGATAGATTATTAATCTCCCTGTATTTTTCTTGATCCAAGAACAAGGGAGAAAAGATACTTATCCACAGGCAGCTCAAATGCTACCTAAACAAAACTCAAGCCTTCAGGACAGCTAATTAGCTGTTTGTCCTTTCCTTTTACCTTCACAGGAGACAAGCTGTGTCAGAGCTGACTATTTCCAAATGGTTATCTCATGCTGTTTCATTAAGCCACTTCCAGGCAGGGTTAAGGCCCATTCCAGAAGGGTTTTGGCTTCTTTGGTGCCTTTCTGGAAAGAGAGCCACTCTAGAAGCAGCAATTTGGTTCTCTGTACACACCTTTGCAAAGCATTATAAACTGGGTTCCTTTTCCAGGTTTACAATATGCTTTGCTCAGACTATTCTCCAGGGGCTCAGAGTTTTAATTTATTATGCTTCTGTCTTGGTTTCTAAGCTATGATAATCTACCCTGATAACTTGGACAACTTCGCAAGTGATCTGTATGTTGAAAATACTGCAGTTGTGTATGTTTATTTACCATAACAGTAGGTCACTGTTGCAGTAGTCACCCCTTCCTCAAGCCCGCATTATTCTTCTTGCATTTCCTTTTATTTTGACATTGTGAGATGGTATATATCCTTGTATAAATAATTTATTTTTGTTTCCTAGCATTATTATTTCAGGGCTCTTGCCTCCATTTACTCTAGACAAAAAAGTTCTGTAAAGATTTGTACTGTTGAACATATTTTCTGTTGAGCTCCTCTTAGGTTCCTGATTTTGTGTGTGTGTGTGTGTGTGTGTGTGTGTGTGTGTGTGTGTGTGTGTGTGTGTGTGTGTGTGTGTGTGTGTGTGTGTTGAAGGCGACTGTCTGAATGATAGAATTTTGATTCCACTTATCCACTTTTTTTCTGTGGATTTGCAGCAGGTACTAAAGGATGTAAAAAAAAAGGTTACTAGAAAATCATATTTATGCAAGTGGAAAAGAATTTCAAGTTGGTTCCACCCACAGGAGCAGGACCCTCTTCAGTATAGCTGGTGGCAAGGGTAGGACCTAGATTGCTAAGGCAACAAGAATGTCTGCTGTAATGGTAAATTTATTTATACTATTGTACTTTTTTATCTTGCAGATATTATAAAGAAATTGGATAACTGTACATTTCTAGACCTTTTTTTGAGAAAAATTTCTTCTGACTTATTCAGAAGTGCAAGCTTTTAGTGGAGCACTGAGAGCTAATGGCAGTTTTAGGCCTGGGCTAACTGTCCACAGAGTTTGGTGATGGTATTTTCTTAAATGTTTATTTCTATTTTCAGAGAGAGAGAGGGGGAGCAGAAAGCATTTGTTGACCAATGGCTAATGGTACTTTTGTGTTTTTTTTTCTCTTTAGGATTAATACTGCCTAATGGGGACATTAACTGGAACTGCCCCTGCCTTGGTGGGATGGCTAGTGGCCCTTGTGGGGAACAGTTCAAAGCTGCTTTTTCTTGTTTCCACTACAGCACAGAGGAGGTAAAAGGCTCTGATTGTTTAGAGCAGTTCCGGGCCATGCAGGAATGCATGCAGAGGTACCCAGAGCTGTATCCCCAAGAGGATGAAGATGAAAATAACAAGCAGGATGAAGTTGCAACAGTGACCACCACAGACACCAGTACAGCCAAAGAGGAGGAGTCTAGCTAATACAAATAAATGGAGACACTTGTCTCCAAAGGTTATGGAAAAACAATGACACAAATAGAAGGCGAAGTGTTTGTATCAAATTTTCAAGAGAATGGTTTCTGAAGCTGTATGTTTAAAGTGAGCATCATGGGAAATTTATACTCTCTAAGACAAGGAAGGTGACAGATACCGCCCAAATATGTCACGGTAATGGTAATTTTACGAAGTAAGGACTTGTTTACCCTTTCCTTGTATTGAAATCTAGTAAAAATTTATTTTTTGGAACTCTGTGGACAGAAAAGCAGCCATTACGATTGTGGCATGACCATGTGAACTGATTGCGTTTTCTGTGAATAGATGCTAGCTCAAATAGCTTTCTAGGATGATCCTTTCGGAATATCTTTCACTGTGAAGGGGTTTATAATTTATACTGGTTGGCATGACTTGACCTCCTGTGGTTAAAGTTTTCATTAATGGTCATTCATCCTAGACATGCACACACCTTTTGTCTTTTGTTTCCTTCTCAAAAATCATATATTCTAGGGGGAAAAAATGTCTCGAGTGTTTATTTCTTGACCAAAGAAATTTGTTTTGCAATGAGTGTTCATTTAACCAGAGACCAAGTGAAAGGAGCAAATGAGTTTTAAGAAAGGCCTAGGTTTTTGCATATGAATTTAGAAACTTTTTCCCAGCAGTTTTATTTGCTCTAGAATTTTTCAAGTATTTTAATCTAGTCTGGTCATTTAGGATGAGAAGCTGTTTGTTTGTGGCTAGTCCTTTGTTCTCCTTCCCCATGTGGGAAATAACACTTTTGAATGTCATCAAAGGAGCACAAGATGTAGTGTTTGGAGGATTTCTCTCGGCTCAAATTAATTGGGTATTGTTTTTAAACCCTTTTGGTGTCTGGGGGTGAGTCCTGCTTGAGAATAGTCCGGTGGTAAGTTTTACTCTTCTAGAAATCTTCAGCAGTGCCCAGCAAAGCCATTCATCACCATTTAAACTTGCTGTGTGTTAACATGGTTTGGTGATCACATTTTATAATTTCATCTTGAGATTTATGATGGTGTCTGTACTGAAGTACAGCATTGAATCTCTTTTCCAGTGTTCTAGTCTCACCCCCATCCTCAGCAAGCTTGCTACTTGCATATACTTTGAGATTGCTTATCTCAAGGTAAGGAGAAATTCCCAGAATATCTTAGTCTCTGAATCGCACATTTAGTATTGATCAGTATCATGTCCATTTTAAGCCTAGCACCAGTAAGTTTAACTTTATCATTTTTTTATTAAACAGAACTTTTTAAAATGGCCCATCCATATAATATGGACCTTAAAATGTCATAGTTTGTGTTTCTGTTCAGTGGAGCAAGTTTGTGCTTCACAGTACACTTGATAGGGCAGTAGGCCATTGTGAACAGACTTGTGCAAGTGTCTATGATGATTACAGTCTGACAGATTTCATATGTGGGGTGGAGTTGATTCTACATTCTTTCTGCTGTTCAGTAGTACAAAGGATACCATTTAGACTATAGCCTTATTGTGGCCCCTTTTTCCTATCGATGATTCTGTTTTAATTTACTTTGGCCTAGAAATATATAAATTGTGTCAATTTGCTTCACCAATATATCACTTTATCTCTCCCATTTTCATTTCTCCTTTTCCAGTAGGTGATTCTGTTTTAGTTTAGTCTTAACATAGAAAGCTTTAATTTGTTTCACTTCCAGTATTTTGAAGTATTTTAAGTGATACGGATTGCCATTTGAAAAATGAGAAATTCTATATATTATATAGACAGAGTCAGACTTTCAAATTGAAACTGATTCTTGTCAACACCTCCCACTCTAATTGCATAACCACTTTTAGAATTTTAGTTTAAGGATGGTTCTTGCCAAAACTTTTATCTGAAATATCCCATTTTCCATTTAAAGATCTGAGTTTTGTATGAATAAAACTGACATTAATGTCCAGTTGAAACTTTCACGGTGGATTGCTTTCCTTGGTGCTATTGACATCAGCAAGTTTTTTTGTCCTGGAATTTAGGCATTTTAGAGTGTAGAACCTTGTGTCGTGTTGTAATAGTGCACAGTGACATCTAAGGAAGGTATAGATCTGTCAAGGCTGTGTTGTAAATCCCTCACAAAGTTCCATGGGTGTTAAATATTCCCATGTCAATACCATTGTGCAATTGGCCATGCTCCCTCTTCATTTTCTCTGCGTTGTGGTATAAAGCAACTAAGGTCTTTGGCTCTAGTAAGAAACACCTCCTGAAAGTCGATTGTTATTGTGTGTCTCTTTCTGTTGAATTGCTTTGTTATCAATTTTAAAATATTTCTAATTCACAAGGGTGGAAACCTAAACTCTGTGACTACCAGCCTGTTTGTGCTGCAAACAGGATGGTAATGTGCACGTTTCCTTCTGAGTTCTGCTGATTAGATTCCATTGGGGCCTAACCTGCAATTGGATATTCCTAAATACAGTAAGTTACAGCATATTCTGGTAAGAAATTGCTTTTTAGGCCAACAGTACTGTACTGCCTCTTGTTCTGAAAGAATGTGTGGCCCCATAGTATGTACCTATGATTTATCCTGCTGTACCGTACACACAGGGAAGTGGCTTGACTTTATAATATCTGTCCAGCTGTAGTGAGCTGTATTCTTAGATCAGACTGCAATGAAGCACAGCCATCCTCTAACCTTCAGTCAAAAAACAGAGGTAGTCCAAAGGGATTGAGCGAAGTCTGATATCCCACCTGTGACCCAGAGTGTGACAGGACTAACAGAGTATAAAGGATTAGTTCAGATAAAATCACTTTAGCTATCAAATCTATGAGACTCAAGTCTCCCTGATACCCTCCATGTGGGAATAATGACACCTTGGTGAAGTTTCCAGTAGTTTATTCATTTACATAGGTAGATGGATGAGTGTTAGAACACACATGCTTTTATTCTATCAACTTTCTAAGTTTAGAAGCACAATATTTAAAATGTGTCCCTATTTTTGGGCCATTGTCCCTACGTTATTTTAAGCTTTCTACAGATTTATTGTGCTAAGAGGTTCAGATGTATGTTTGTACATTTTCACTTTGTTGGTAACTAAAGAACCCATTGTGTTAGGTTGGCTTAATGGTTACGGAGTTTACCTTACAGACACAAGGTGCAGGGTTTAGGCTTAAAATGGCTCACAAGAGCACTTAGCCTAGTACTAATCTATGAACCTATTTGTTAGACTTTTTATTACTAAAATGTACTGCTGCATTGGTTGCAGTACCTTCTAGTTTTAAGTATTTGTAATATCACTTGACCTTTAAACTTCTCAGTTGTGCTAGCTATAAAAAAAAAAAAAAGAATCTTGAGTCACAATCTAGAAAGCAGCTATTTCCCAAATGTGCAACTCTTTCCAAACAAATTTTGATTCTTTGTTTTTACCATACGTCATTTGAAATTACATTGTGTAATGTATTCATATTGTTGTGGCTTTAAAGTTAGCTGCGAGTGTATGGCATTTCAAAAGCTATGAAAGTCCACAAAGTTTTAGGTTTGCATAGAGAGCTAGTTGTAGCGATCCCAATGACCAGAGATTTGAATATCACTTATATTTTCAGGAGACCACCATCCTTTGAGCTGTTGTATTACTGGCATCAAATGAAACGATAAAGCTTTTTGACACAACAAAGACTGACATTTAGTAGCATTTTTGATTTCATGGTCTTTAAAGTGAAATGTTGTTCCTCATTTACAATATCGTTGAGCTATCATGTGTAAAGAGATTTTGCATAACAGCACTCCAGTACTTCTCTGTAAGTAGAATGTGTCTCAATATCGTTGAGCTATCATGTGTTAAGAGATTTTGCATACCAGCACTCCAGTACTTCTCTGTAAGTAGAATGTGTCTTTATGTGCAGCTTTTTTAACTGTATTGATTAGTAGGTTGTGCCGTTTGATCTGAAGCAGCCATCAGCAATGTGCAGACGTTTGTCCACTGCCTGAAGTTTTACTGTTTGAAATGTAATGATGTGAATGAACTGCTAGCAATTTTGATGAAAAATAATAGAATTGGGTCTTGCATACTGTTTTTATTGGATGCAGTTTGACTGTGTTGTCCATGTTACATGGTCATAGCTAATGTTTTTTTTTTGGGGGGGGGGGGTTTGTAATGCTTGTGAGCTGTGTAAAAACTCTTCTCTTGAAAATTTCGATTTTTCCTGAAGCACTGAGAAATTTATTTTATATACAGTTATCAAGTTTCTGAGAAAAAAAAATGTTATTTCATTTTATCACTTCCACTGTTACCTATATTTTGTGCCGAATCTTGTAAAGCCGCCTTCTGTGGACCACTTGAGTACAGTCTGCATTTAACTCCCCAAAAAAATAATACAGTTGATGCCATCAGGAGTAGCAGCATTTATGGGAGTGAAGATAACTGGGCTGCAGGACTAATTAAAGCATTTCTTTTTCTTCAGTTGGGCACTTGTATATCTTTATTTTGATTTTGTTGTTAGCTGCACATGTTCCCAAGATATTTCAGTTTTTCCACTCAGACATGGTTAGAGAACTAGTGGCCAGTACAAAAGGGAGAAGGGGCCTTTCTCTAACACCAATCTCTGCTACTGCTGGAACTAACAGGATGTTACATTTTTCTTCTTGAGGAGAGCACATCAGAAGTGTAACGGTTCTCACCAGTATGCATTTACCAGTACTTTGGCAGGTTTTTAGGGTAAAAACCTACAATCATAATGCATTTTGGAATCAAAGAAGAAATTGTAGTCATTGATACTAGCAAGTCCTGCTCTTTTCCAAAGGAGCCAACCAGGTGATGTGCAGAAACATATAAACAACTGTAGTACTTACTACTTAGAGTAATTTTCTGTCACAGTATGAGGTATTTGGGAATTATAAAACACAGCTTTTTGTATTTGTATAAAAAAAACAAAGGAAAGATTGCACATTGCAGTTCAGAAATTAAAAGCATGTGTGAATTTTTGGAGAATGATCGAAAACATATTCTATTTTCAGAGGTCCCCAAGGTGGTGATATGCTCTCTGTGTACTGCAAAAACAGTAGCATTAGTGTTAAAACTTAATGGAACACATCCTCACTCGGAGTGCTTTTAGGAATGCGTTGCAGCAGAAGGAAAGTGGGGTAAAAGTATCTTGACTAATGTATAGCTGTAGATTAGCAGCAAGATTGAAAAGAGAATTTTAATGGTCTGGATCCAGGTTTTTGTTCTAGCAGTTGCAACACACTGCACTTTTAAGTGACGTTAGAGAGATTAATGTTGCACATTCCTTTCAAAGGAAGATCACACGAGGAAGACTGTAGTAATAGTATTGAAATGTTTTGGATTTTGTAGCTTACTTTTCCTGTGACTCACCTTTTATTTTAGTTGAATGCAACAGGTACCTTTTAAGGATTTCTTACTGTATGGTCTATGCTGATACAAGCAGGAAGCTTAATAGTCTAGTAGTGGTTGTACATGATAAAATGTCAGCATACCATATAAAGGAGATTTGTTCCTGATTGACAGACCTTGTGCATAATGAAATATAATCATACCTTGTAAATGAGATTGATGTTATGTCAAGAGTTACAGTATCATTCATCATCAGGATAATTGAAGAATTGTCTCAGCACTGCATTTGGATTTGATTAAATGTTTAGGACATATCTGGATTTCCAGCAAGTAGCTTTTTTGTTAATATTACATAACATTTGTTTTATTTGTGAGTTTATAAAAAATAATCTAATTTTTTATAGTATTTCCCCCTACTAAGTTGTGCTGCCAGGGGGACAGTGTGGTAAATGGCTGTCTTTACTGTACAGCTCAAGCTTCTAGAAAGTGAGCGGATATTTTTAAGGAGTCTTGCCACATGAAAGTATGACCTGCCTTTACTGCAGAAGGTTAACCACCAGTATTTTAAAATGTGTCTGCACCACATTTTTGTGGTGTTTTGAAACAGATTCATCCAGTTTTATCTTGCCTTGTAAAGCTAAGAGATTACTAGTTTCTACAGTTATGTTGAGCAACTCTGCTGTAAGTTTGGGAGATTGTGATTATACTCCATTGAAAAACTGTTTGCATTTTATTCTCTCTCTTACAGGGAATTACTGCTTGATGAGGGATAGTGAACAGTTAAGATTTAAAATTGGTGTCCTTTGGGTTGCAGCAGTTCTTAATGTTAATCATACAACGTGAACTCCTTCATTCTGCTGTGCACATTCTTATTCTTCCTAAGGACACCTTAAAACCACATGATATTGGAATATAATAATCATACTGCCTTTCTGCTGGACTAAAGTAATTTCACACACTATCAGCTGCATCAGTAGGTACTTTAGCTTGCCACAAAGATCATGTTTCAAAATTTCATTTAATTGTTTGTGTTCTTCAAGATTAAAGTTGTGTACTACACTTGTGTCTTAAGGTGAGTTAAGGCTTTGGGGCCAAGGTAACATTGTGTCCTGTGGAATAGTGTGATCACCGCATATTTTGCACGTTTTTGCTAGGAGCTATAGTAAACATTTTTAGTTTAATCAGAGGTTTACATGTTCATTTTATTTAAAATTTGCATTGTAACTGTGATTTATAGTGGACAGGTTCTAGCAACACTATAATGCTTCCTCTTATCTGGAAATGTTTCTTTCCAAGAGTGCTACTTCTACAAGTTTCATAGTCTCTAGTTCTTCCCATTCCTGAGTTAGATGAAGAGAGCTATGAAGAGAGCTAGAAATGTTTAGCAAACTTTTTTTTAAGTCTTGCTTAAAACTGTAGCTCTCGTGGTTGTCCTTTCTGCCTGGAAATTCATCAAGTGGGACAGAAAACAGCTCAGTCTGTGGAGCCAAGAAAGTAACTGCTTGAACTAGCTGCACTTTAACAGATAATAGAGAAACTTAATGATCTGAAGTAGGGAGTTCATTTGTCAGCAACCTGTGGGTCTTGGATCCGATATCGGATCCGAGCCGGCAACTTGTTTCAAGCTAATGGATCCGAGCTCCTAGCTCCTCCCCTCACCCATAATCCCCTGCTTAACCCTCCATGACCTGAGATCTAGTTTGCCGCGCTTGTGGATAGCTGGATTCCTGTGAGCTCGTCTAGTACTGGGCAGTTAAGTTTCTATTTTCTGTCAACTTTCTAAATTTTTCACTAAAATTTTTAAGTGTGTAAGTGTTAGGTTCCCTTTAGAGTAAAAATAATTTCTTTTAAGTAGATGTTCTTCATCCCACATTGCTGCAGTCCTAACACTTGGGTAGTCCGCTGTCCCAGTCGGCCCGAATACCAAAGTATAAGGCTGACGTCGGTCAGGGCGCATTAGTCTGACGTCAGGACACAAATGCGCATGACCGACGTCATATCCTCAGTCTTTTTTGCCGCATGGTCCGATGCAGAAGCAGTTTTGCGAGTGCAGGTTGGCGTTCTGAAATTTTCTGAAGTCGGAGTTTCAGACCGAATCAAAGTTGGCTAAGTACCCCGTTGGGGAATATTTTGGTTTTTTCTTGCCTCAGTATTTAACCGGATGTCAGAAAAAGTGAATAATTGTATTTCTTGTGGGAAGCAGATACCTCATAGGGATTACCATACCTTGTGTATACCTTGCTTAGGGCCTGAGCACGACGTTGTTGGATGTCGCTCTTGTGCTAGATTTAACAAACGCACTATTAAGAGAAGGCTAGACTGTGCCAGGTTAGTTTTTGGAAGCGTTGTAATTATAAAATGCCGTCGGATGCTCCGACCCGCTTCGCCAAAAAGCGCAAGGACAAAGCAGCAAAGCCTAGGTTGGAAGAACCGTCTGTCCCGGACGCCGGTTCTTTAGAGGCTCGGTGGAGCCGGAGGTTCTGCCAGAAGTCTCTTTGCAGTCTCAGGGAGAGACTTTACTGTTACAGGATGTTTCCTCTCAGGAGGTAGGCCAGGCTGAGGGGCTTCTCAGGTAGCTGTTCTCCCTCCCTTCCTAAGGTGGTTAGGCCCTCCCCTTCTGTTTCCAAGGCTTCTTGAGAGGCAGGCCAGGTTTAACTTCAGTGGGGTTTCTCCTAGTTCTTCAGGGTCTCTGCCTAAGAAACATATGCTTAAAATGGCAGAAGATTTGATTACTATGATTAGAGGTTCTATGCCCCTCCTGATAAGAGGCCTAGGGTGGAACCTGAGCTTGAGAGTTTTGAGCAGTGTTCGAGGCTTCTGAGTCTTCTGAAGACTTGCAGGAGTATCCTCCTTATTCTGATTCTGATGTGGATGATTCTACTCCTTCGCTTCTCCTCCTGAGGATTTTTCTTTTCAGAGACTCTTCATTCCATGAGGGAGCATTTTAAATGGGAAGGTCAAGATTTTTCTGATTCCAGGAAAAGGCTAAGGGAATTTTGTTTTACCCCAGCACAGGCCTTTGGCTATACCTCCTGTTCTGGATGTGGTGGAAGATGTTTTGCAGAGGCTTCCCTGAACCCTGATTCTTTGCCTCCTGCCCCAGTTAAACCGGATAGGTATTATAGGGTGCCTGAAGCTCATAAGTATCTTTTAAGAGTCCTAGGGCAGACCCAGAAACCGTTTCTCAGGGGCCTAAAGGTGTTAAGGCTTCTGTTGTTAAAAATCCTGTTCCTCCTGATAAAGAGGCAAGGGCGTTGGATAGATGGGGAAAGAAGGTGTATACTTCTTCCACTTTAGCCATGAGGGCTTTGAATTGCCAGTTCCACATGTTAAAATACCAAAATTATCTCCTTTCACAATTGAAGTCTAAGGTGGATGCTCTGGCGGAAGGTATTGAGTGTAAAGAGTTGCAGGATTTAGTTCATGTTTCTGAACAGGTGGGTAAGCATTCTTTGCAATGTGGTTTTGATGCTGTACAGGCCTCTTCGAGGGTGGCTGCCACTGGTTCTGTTCTTCGCAGGCACGCCTGGTTGAGGGATCAGAATTTGGCTGAGCATGTTAAGACAAGGATTTTAGATGCTCTGTTACAATCTGATGTGTTGTTTGGTTCGCCTGTGGAAGCAGTTTTAAAGAAAATGGAGGACAAGGCTAAGTCTATGCAGACTGTTAAAGATTTTTTGCAGGTTCAGCCTCCAAAGTTTAGTAGAAATTGGCCTACTAAGGGGTGGACATATCCTTCTTATGATTCCCAGTCTAGGGGTAGGTCTAGGCGTGGCAGGGGCAGAGCTCAAGGTTCTTTTAGGCCTAGAACAGGGAGTTCACCTGCTCAGTCTTCTGGTGAGGGCAGGGGTCAGTCCTTTCGTAAACAGACTCAATGACCTGCCTTTTCAGCTGCCAGAGCCTTCTCGCCTGGCAGCACCTTTGGGAGGAAGGCTGGCACTTTTCAAAGAAAATTGGAGTTTAATTACCCAAGACAGATGGGTATTGGATATCATTCACCACGGTTACAGGTTTTATTTCCATACCTTGCCTCCTTTCAAAGGCATGCCAGACATTCCTCCTCTACAAAGAAAAGAGGCTCACAAGCAAATTTCTCTGTTACTCCAAATAGGGGCCATTCAGCCGGTTCCTGTGCCAGAAAGGGGCCTAGGATTTTATTCTCGCCTGTTCCTAGTACCAAAGAAGGGGAACACGTGGAGACCAATTTTGGATTTGTCTATCCTCAACACTTATCTGGACATTCCCAAGTTCAAGATGTTGACGTTGCAACAGCTTTTACCTCTGCTGGGAAAAGATCATTGGATGGTAACTTTAGATCTCAAGGAGGCTTACCTTCATGTGCCTATCAGACTAAGTTGCAGGAAGTATCTGCGTTTTCGAGCTGGGAATTCTCATTATCAGTTCTCTGCATTGCCCTTTGGCTTATCTACTGCGCCCAGAGTATTCACAAAAGTTCTGGCTCCAGTGATAGCTTACTTCAGGATAAAAGGCATACAAATCTATCCTTACTTGGACGACTGCCTGATTCTGGCTCAAGAAAAGGAAAACCTTTTTCAACATTTGGAATATGTGATAGCAGTGCTAAGATGCCTGGGGTATTCTGTGAACGAAATAAAGTCCAGTCTAGTACCCTCTCAAGACATGTGCTTTCTGGGTGTGAGACTGAATACAGCAGCCCAGATGGCCTTTTTAACCCCGGACAAACAAAAGAATCTGTCTCTTTACTTCCATCAACTATCTCTTCAGTCCGGGCTGACTGCAAGGACAGTCCTTCAAGCCTTAGGGTTCATGGCATCTTGTATTCTGGTGCTTCCCAATGCCAAACTGCATATGAGGAAGCTGCAATGGTATCTCAAAAATGTA
Organism: Protopterus annectens; assembly: GCF_019279795.1. Classification (NCBI taxonomy): domain Eukaryota; kingdom Metazoa; phylum Chordata; order Ceratodontiformes; family Protopteridae; genus Protopterus; species Protopterus annectens. Next base: position 143,282,275 of record NC_056740.1, read on the forward strand.
TGGACACAGCACTGCCAGGATTTGGACACTGTCATTCAAATAATACCTTGCATTCAAAGGGAATTTTTGTGGTGGGCTCAGGAATGTCACCTAAACAAGGGACTCTCTGTGACCCGGCCAGAGGCGAGTCAAATTTTACGACAGATGCCTCAGACATAGCTTGGGGAGCTCATCTGAATGGAAAGTGGATACAAGACAAGTGGCCTGCCAGACTACAGCATCTACATATCAACATGAAGGAGATGTTAGCAGTCCAGTTTGCATTAATGGCTTTCAAGGAGTTACTTCTTCCAGGGCAGGTGTTGATTCTAACAGACAACACAACTGTCATGTGGTACATCAACAAACAAGGGGGAACTCATTCTTATCCTCTATGCAGGCAAGCAATGATTTTGTGGGAGACTGCTCTCAGCTTGCAACTAAATCTTCAGGCAAGGTTTCTGCCGGGTGCACAGAACTCCTTAGCAGATGTGTTAAGCAGGCAAATCATGGATCCCCACGAGTGGAAACTGGATCTTCATGTATTTCGAAAATTGACAGTGTCATGGGGAACTCCAGACATAGATCTGTTCGCTTCTCCACTAAACCACCAGCTGCCAAAGTTTTGCACGAAAAGGTTTCATCACACAGCTTGGAAAGTGGATGCTCTTTCTTTCAGTTGGAAAAATCTTCATGTGTATGCCTTTCCACCTCTGCCTCTCCTCCCAAAGGTACTCCTAAAGGTCAGACAAGACAAGCCAAGGATGATTTTAATAGCTCCAGATTGGCCTCGGCAACACTGGTACCCATTACTGAGGAGTCTGGTAAGGAAGCCTCCATGGCCTTTACCTTTGATTCCACCTATTGTCTCAGAGGACGGTCATCTACTCAATGTCAAGCTTCACTCTCTTCATCTAACAGCCTGGCATATTCTGTTTTGAATCACAGCAGGTCTCCGCTTCCTCAACAAGTTTTGAATGTGATTATGGAAGCCAGAAGACCTAGTACAAGGAAAGTGTACGCACAAAAATGGAAGAGATTTTTATTTTGGAGTGCAGCAAAGGATTTGGAGGTTTCTGAGCCTAATTTGAGTGTGGCTCTTCAGTATCTTACTGAGTTATTGGACAAAGGTTTGTCTTTCTCTTCCATTAAGATTCATGCTGCAGCGATTTCAGCTCACTATGATTGTGACCCACCATTGTTTTCTCATCCTTTGTTCAAGCAATTTCTTAGAGGGGCAAAGAATATAAGACCCCACGTAGAGCTCCTACTCCTGCTTGGGACCTCAATTTTGTGTTGGAGAAACTTACTCTACAACCTTTTGAGCCTGCGGCTACTGCTGAATTGAAATACTTGTCATGGAAGACTGCTTTTTTGTTGGCCATTACTTCTGCAAGAAGGGTTTCTGAATTGCAGGCCCTTATGGCGGTTGAGCCTTTTTTGATTTTCCATAAGGATAGGGTATCATTACGCACTAATCCTTCCTTTATGCCTAAGGTGGTCTCTAGTGTGGCTTTAAACCAAACTATTCATTTGCCCACTTTTTATTCAGATCCTCAAAATAAGGGGGAAAAGATTTTGCACACTTTAGATGTACACAGGCAGTTGCATTATTATTTAAGCAGGACTAAGGATTTTAGGCAGTCTCAGCAGTTGTTTGTTTCTTTTGCTTTGAGTTCTCAGGGCAAGCCTGTGTCAAAACAAACTATTTCTAAGTGGATTGGGTTTTGCATTGCATTTTGTTATTCCCATCATGGCAAGGAGATTCCAGCTGGGATTAGGCCTCATTCCACTAGGGCTACTGCCACTTCAACAGCATTTCTAAGGGGTGGCAACTAAGGATATTTTGGAGGCAGCTACTTGGAGTTCAGTGCATACTTTCTCTAAGCATTACCACCTTCCTCTCTACTCTAAATCTAGGGCTGGTTTTGCCACGGCTATTTTGCAGGGCATGTTGACAGCTCCAGCTTCTTTATGATTTGCCAGCCTCCCTTACCTCTGCTTTGGGATTCTACCCAAGTGTTAGGACTGCAGCAATGTGGGATGAAGAACATAGTACAGTTTTGTACCTACCATAAATGTAGATGTTCAAGATCCACATTGCTGCAGTCCAATACCCTCCCTCCTTTCCCTCTGTGTTTAGGGGTGGTTGTGTGGGTGGGGTTGTACTTTTGTAAATTGTATATATTGTATATATATTTGGTACAGGAGTGTTTGGTGTTTTTGGTTTTGGCCTTATCTTTTAGGGTCTTCTGACATCTGGGGCAAGAAAAGACTGAGGATATGACGTCGGTCATGCGCATTTGTACCCTGACGTCCTGACGTCAGACTAATGCGCCCTGACCGACGTCAGCCTTATACTTTGGTATTCGGGCCGACTGGGACAGCGGACTACCCAAGTGTTAGGACTGCAGCAATGTGGATCTTCGAACATCTACATTTATGGTAGGTACAAAACTGTACTTTTTCTCTCCCTTCGCTGGTCGTTAGAGTGTGTGTGTTGGTGTTGTGTTTTTGGGGCCTGTGTGTGTGTGTTACTTTTCTTTAAGTATGGCTGAGGCCCCAAAAGCCATTTTTTCTAAATGTACCGAGTGTGGCCATAAGCTCTCCCCGGCTGATGGTCACACTCGGTGCGTTCGGTGCCTTGGGGTTGAACACCTCACCTCAGGCTGTACCATTTATGCAGCATTCAACCCCAGGGCACTGAAAGAGCAGAGGTCGAAGCTGGTCTTGGCAGGACTTTTACCCCCGGACTCGGCTCCGGCCTCCGCTGCTCCCGTGGCTCCACCACAGCCTGTGGTTGCTGCCATTCCTGCCCCCCTTCCTCTGTCCGGGACTCCAACTCCCGCTAAAGTGTCAGAGGACAGGGAGGCCAGGAGGGAGAAACTGAGGGAGAAGCACCACAAGCGGCAGGCTGAGACCTCCGTTTCGGCCCCGCTCGCTAAGCGGGCTTCTCCCTCCACTGCTTCTAGGTCTCCTCCTCCTCGGCTCCGATCCCCTTGTTTCTCCCCAGGGCCCGAGGAGGAGGAGGCCCGATCTCCATCGAGGTCATCGAGGCGGCATTCCAGGCCTGCCTCTGTGACCTCTTCGAGATCTACTTTTAGTATGTCCGATGCAGACTTGGACCGGATGATGCGAAGGTTCATCCAGGCCCAGCTGCAGATGGGAGTGCTCTTGCCTCCCCCCATCCAGGCCCAGCTGCAGATGGGAGTGCTCTTGCCTCCCCCCCCCTTCGGGGGGGAGCTCGACACCTTTTTTCCATCCTATTGCTCCTTCTCTGACCCGCTATCCGGGTTTGGAGCGTTCGGAGCCGAGCAGCGTTGGAGTCGTGGGTGGGTCAGCGCCGGCATTACTTGGTACTTCGGATCCGACCCTGCCCTCGAGCCTGTTGGATCCGACCTCTCGGAGCCGTGGCCCGAGCTTCGGATCCGAGGGATTCAGTGTGCCTTCGGCTCCGTCCAGGTCGGAGTGCACTGGTCCTTCGGATCTGATGGTCTTGGCGCCGGTTCCGATCCCTTCATCGAATCAGAGTGGGAGCCGACTTTCGGATCCAAGAGAGAGTGGTTCCCCCTCTGCTTTCGATGTTGTGGAGAGGGCTCTGTTGAGAGCATCCGGACCCCCGGTCCTTGTCTCGGCTCCTCCCTGCACTCCCTCTCTGCTGGGCCAGGCTTCCATCACCCGGCCAAAGGGACAGCCTGCTTCAATGTCCCAGATGGTTTCATTGGAACAAGATGTTGCTGTCGAGGCCTCCTCGGACAGCCCCCCCCCCCCGAGGAAGTGCCCCGCAAGCATAAGTGCAAGAGGAGGCACGTGGATTCCCCTGAGTCCTTAACCAAGGACACGGACTTGGAGGAAGGGGAAGGCTCCCCAAGATCACCCCCTGAGGATGTCTCCTTTGGAGACATCATGGAGATGCTGAGGATCAGAGGTGGGTGGTCTGCCCCCAAGTCTTCCGACGAGTCCATGTTTCTGGAGGCATTCGAAGCAGGCCTGTCTACCTCTTGGGTGTCACCTCCGGCCGACCCCCTGGTGGACCTCATTACCACCAGGGTGTGGAAGGATCCGGACACCGTGGAGCCAATACCAAAACGCCCGGACAGAATACTTAGGCCCCCCTCAGACCGATCACACTGGAGTAAGGGCCTCCCGTAGATGCCATGTTGACGGCGGCAGCCACAAAGAGGGAATTGGCTCAGGAGACCCCCTCAGTCCATCCACCGATCAAGGAGTCCCGCTCGATGGACCACTTAGGGAAGCGAGTTTTTAGTTCAGCGACCTTCTCGGTAAGGTCTCTGAACTACATGGCACATGTCATCAGGATGCAGCGGGATCTTATCAAAGAATACACTGCCTCCCCTCCTGAGTCCATGTCGGCGGATGACAAGCAATTGTACTCCACCCGAATGGCCACTCTGAGATCAATTTCAAATACCTCTATGCGACTATTGTCCCACGCCACAGAGGGAGCCGCTAGGGCTAGCGGAGCAGGCCTAGTCATGAGACGTCACGCCTGGCTCCGTCATTGTGACTTTGCGGAGCCTTTTAAAGCATCTTTTGCGAACACCCCTTTCGATGGTTCTGCCCTTTTTGGCAAAACGGTTCGCGAGACACTTGTCCAGAGCGAGAAAGACTGGAAGACGTTGTCTGCCATCGAATTCCGCTTCTGTGCTCCCCAGTGGTCCTTTTCAAAGAACCAAAAGGGTCAGAAGAAGATGTGGTTCCGGAAAAAGCAACATTCCCAACCCGCTCCGGACAACCAGTCCTTCTGTGGCAGAGGAGGACAGGGAGGACGCCGCCCCAGGGGCAGAGGGGCTCCGAGAAACTTTGGGTCCAGAGAACCTTTCTCTGAACGGCCCACACAGCAGCCCTGAAGGGTTGCTCGGCTGCTCCACTCTGGAGGCAGTCGGGGGGCACTTCTCGGAGCACCTAGCGGCATGGGAGTCCATCACGACAGACCGCTGGGTGCTTTGCATTATATCCAGAGGGTACAAAATACCATTACTCCATGTCCCCAAATTCAAAAACCTCCCCGATGTACCACCCGATCAGAGGGAGGCCGCAGCCACAGAAATTCAGCAGCTGCTAAGAAAAAGAGCCATCCAGCCCGTCCCCCAATACCAGCTCAGATTAGGGTTCTACTCAAGGTTCTTTTTGCTGCCAAAAAAGACGGGGGACTTGAGACAGATTCTAGACCTTTCCCGCTTGAACCTGTCAGTAACCAAGGAAAAATTCCGAATGGTCACTCTTCAATCTATTCTCCCCCTTGTAAGGGAGAACAATTGGATGTGCTCTATAGACCTCAAGGATGCGTACTACCACATTCTAATGGACAGACGATCCAGGAGGTTCCTCCGCTTCCGGCTGGGAGCCAGTCACTACCAGTTCAGGGTCCTTCCCTTTGGCCTCACCACAGCCCCCAGGGTGTTCACCAAGGTATTAGCAGTGATTGCAGCCCACCTGAGACTCCAGGGAATGCAGGTCTTTCCGTACCTGGACGACTGGCTCCTGACCGCCCCAACAAGGCATCTACTTTGCTCAGCCAGAGACTTCTTTCTCCACCTAGCCCCAGAGTTAGGCATCACCATCAATGCCGACAAATCCCTTCTGGCCCCGACACAAGTCATGGAATTCATAGGAGCCAGAATAGACACCAGAGAGCTACGAGCCTTTCTAACTTCCGAGAGAATCCAGAATTTGCAACTCCATGTGCGGGCTATCCTCCAATCAGAAACTTCACCAGCGGAATTGGTCCCGAGGGCACTAGGCTCCATGGCGGCAGCGATTACGCTCCTTCCATGCGCCCGTCTGAACATGCGGGTACTGCAATGGACACTTCTAGTGCAATGGTCTTTTCTATCCCTTCCTCTTCACTACCCCATTGCTATCAGCAAGGCTTGCAAAAGGGCTCTATTATGGTGGCGCCAAGCCTCGGACCTCCATAAGGGCCGTCCCTTCTGCACCTCTCCTCCTCTCACCATGGTGACTATGGACGCCTCCCGCCTCGGGTGGGGGCATTATTCAGGCAGGATGGTCCAAGGCACGTGGAACGACAGAGACCTCCCTGCATATCAACGTTCTGGAGATGAGAGCGGTGCTGTTAGAGTTGCAAGCACTTCAGGATCTCCTCCCCATAGGAACGATTGCAATTCAGTCGGACAACATGGCGGTTGTCTGGTACATCAACAAACAGGGGGGAACCAGATCTTACCCTCTATGCCGCGAAGCCATGAGAGTGTGGGAATGGGCGATCTCCACCAACCGCTTTCTGATTGCAACGCACATTCTGGGACGGACCAACATCCTAGGGGACAAACTCAGTCTCACCCTTCTTACCCCGTACGAGTGGTCTCTCAATCCACTAGTAGCGAAGCAGATATTCGCAATATGGGGGCAACCCTGCTGCGATCTTATTGCGTCTCCCTCAAACACCACATGTGGCAATTTCTTAGCTCGAATCCCCCCTCCAGGGGAAACTCCAAGAGACTCTCTGGTGCATGCTTGGCCACCTGGTCTACTTTATGCCTACCCTCCTCTACCCCTGATGCTGCAACTCTTACAGAAAGCCTCACGGTTGGGGAGCAGGATGATCCTCATTGCCCCATTCTGGCCTCAGCAAATTTGGTTCCCTTACCTGTGGTCTCACCTTGTGAATCCTCCTTGGATTCTGGATCCCAGTCCGGATCTCATCTCCCATCCGTCAAACTTACCAACCCCAAACCTGGACAATCTGAAACTGACAGCTTGGTTGCTCCAGTTCCATTCCTAGTTAGGACTCCTGGTATCTCTTCACCAGTCAAAGCCATCCTTGTGGCAGCGCATAAGCCCTCCACCAGGAAAGTGTACCGCAGTAAATGGAAACGTTTCTCCATCTGGGCGGAGCATCATGATCTAGATCCCTTTACGGCTGCTCTTCCGTCCATATTAGACTTCCTAACCGAACTCTTTCAGGAAGGCGCTAGTTGTTCAACTGTCAAAGTGCAATTGGCAGCCATATCACATTACCATGTGGGACATGATACAGGGCCTTTGATGTCGGCCAAGTTGTATAAAACCTTTCTCAAGGGCACCTTCTTACTTAGACCCCCTATAAAAGAAGCCGTACCACCATGGGATCTTTCACTAGTTCTTCAAGCCTTGGCTGCTCCACCTTTTGAACCCGCTGCTTCAGTAGATCTCAAATTCTTGTCTTGGAAAACAGCATTCCTTGTAGCCATCACTTCAGCAAAAAGAGTTTCGGAGCTTCAAGCTCTTTCTGTGAAACCTCCTTATTTGATCTTTCACCCAGACAGAGTGTACCTCAGGATCAATCCCTCTTTTTTCTTCCCAAGATAGCATCAGAAACCAACATAAATCAATCCATAAATTTACCGGTTTTCTTCCCTAAATATCAGAATAAGGGAGAGTACAAGCTGCACTCATTAGATGTTCATAGGCAGCTTCGCTTTTATACTCATAGAACAGCTGGTCATAGACAATCCGACCAGCTGTTCGTTTCCTTTGCCAAATTTAATTTGGGGAAAGCAATTTCAAAAGTATCTCTATCACGCTGGATTTCTCAATGTATCCTATTGGCGTATCAAGCCTCTGGGAGACCCGCACCGGAAGGAGTTCGTGCACATTCCACTTGTTCCATCTCTGCTTCTGCGGCCTTCAAGTCTAGAGTTCCATTGGATGATATTTATTCGGCAGCCACTTGGGCTTCATCTCATACCTTTATTAACCACTACAAACTGGACATGATTTTTAGAGGGAGAGCATCCTTTGGCTCTGTGGTGCTTCGCAATATCCTTCCATGATGGCCACCCAAGGTTCAGGTAGCTGGGGACTCTGTCCCACAGGTTGCTGACAAATGAACTCCCTACTTCAGATTAAGAAGTTATGTACTCACCATAACGTTCCGTCTGAGTAGGTAGCTTCATTTGTCTGCAACCATCCCCCCCTCCTTCCCCCTGGCTTTCTTCGGATCTATTTTTAGTTGGATACCCATTTTTGGGTATATATTGAGGGGCAAACTCGATCTGAGGTCATGGAGGGTTAGCAGGGGATTATGGGTGAGGGGAGGAGCTAGGAGCTTGGATCCAATAGCTTGAAACAAGTTGCCGGCTCAGATCCGATATCGGATCCAAGACCCACAGGTTGCAGACAAATTAAGCTACCTACTCAGATGGAACGTTATGGTGAGTACATAACTTCTTATTACTGATTAGGAACTAGACTTGGATGAGATGGAGGATGCAATCACTGGTCACTCGGATGCCTTGCTGGATTAGTGAAAAATGTCTGCACAGTAAATATTTGTATGGCTGACCAGCGAGTGAAAAATGATTTGCTAGAGGTGCGAGTGCAGGAAAATTATCAGGTTGATGGGAGTTCCTGAGCATGCTGAAGCAAGGGTCCAGGATATTTTATAAGAGCATTATTAGCTACTTGGATAAGGTTGTATGAATGTACGTACGGGTCCCCTTCATAACATCTAAAACTCATGACATCTAATTTCATAACATTGAGACCAGAACATCTAAAACCCATAACATTGAATTTCATAACGTCTAACAGTACAAATCGCATGAAAGTAATATCCCCTCCACATATAATGACACCAAACACACTTTTTACTATGTTTCTACAGGGGGGGATTGATACAGTGGGGTTGGGAAATTAACTTTTTCCCTCTGTAGTGCGATCTTGGAGTTTGTATGTTTAATTTACGGGTGCAGGGGCTTGCCCTGCAAGCTTATAGTAAAAAGTGTGTTTGGTAGCTTGGTGTTAAATGTGTAGAGGATGTTATTTTCTTGTGATTTGTAATGTTAGATGTTATGAAATTCGATGTTATAGGTTTTAGATGTTCTGCTCTCAATATTATGAAATTAGATGTTATGGGTTTAGATGTTTCAAAGTAGACCCGTATGCATTTGTCATTTGTTAACTGGGTTAGTTCAACTGAGCCAGTGGCCCATTTTCAGTGGAGAGTCTAGGAGGAAAGCCCCAGACAGTTATAACAAAGTTACAAGAAGGAAAAACACCTGACAATGAAGTTTTATACAAACATTACAGTAATGTGCTTTACATGAGACCATTAGAAATTTACAAAAAGCCTGTGCATGAAGTTTCCATAAACATTACAATAGTGTGCATAACGTGCAGTACAAAAGTTAGATTTTTTTTTTAATCAACAAAGAGAGAGAGATGCAAACGAGATAGGACACTTGCAATAGTTGGGTGTTAAGTGCAAGCTGTAGTAAGGTGGGATTTAAGTGGGATCATTGCAGTGACAGGTGTTGGCATTTACGAGAAAAGTTTTAAGTTTGGATTTAGAGAGATTTATGTCCAAAATGATTCTGATGTTAAGGGGAGTTGTTCCATGCATGCGAAATACTGTATTTGTAAAGGTTCATAGGTGGCCAGAAGGACCTGTCAGAGCTGCAGAATTCTGGGAGGGGAATAATGTGATATTAGTGAGGATAGAGCAGGACAGTAAAGGGGTTTTAATGAGTAGAGTATGAGTCATTTGCATCTGGGAGTGAAGCAGGTGCTGGGAAAGTCAAGCCACTGGAGTTGTTTTAGTGCATGGCAGTGATGAGATTTGTGGAGGTGGTTACTAGCAAATCTTGCAACACTATGGCATGACAGAGTTTAGTCAAAAGGGTAGATTGTAGATGTGAAAAGATGGGGAAGGCTTGAGTTGGTTTCTGCCTAGTCAGAGGCTATTTATGTCTGTAGACTAAGCCAAATTTTTGATTGGTCTTTTTGATACAGTGCTGAATATGGGTATCAAATTTTAATTGGCCATCAATAATGGCACCAAGAAGTTTTAGTATGTGGGTCAAGTTTATGGTGGTATTGCCGAGAGAAGAAATGCTGAAGGTTGTTTTGAGGTTAGAGAGGGTTTTTGGAAAAAAGTAATACCTTTGTTTTTGGGGATTTGGAATTACTTGGTTGTTGGTTAGCCATTTTTCTATAGACAGGAAACTATGTTAGAGGTTAGAGAAACTGTCAGAAGAGGTAATAAGGGCAGAGTCTTCCGCATAGTGTGTCAGGGAGGATGCTGTACAGGAGGTGTGCAGTTTGTGAAAATATTAAGAGTGGCAAGAATCGAGCCATGAGGAGGCACTCCAGTCTGGATTGGTAAGTAAGGGGAGCAGGTAGCCTGCCATCTTACTGATTGTTTTAGTGAGATAGCTAGTGAACCACTTAATAGTATACAAGATGGAGGAGCTGCAGAATGAAGGTCTTCATAGAATATTTTTGCCAGAATAGAGTGCACCCTTAAAAGACATTATTAGTTGATTTATTCATTTTGCAGCGTTAACTCTTGAAGAAATTTTTTTCTGTACTTGGCTGACTGGCAAGCATTTTAATGTAGAATTGGGTCAGTGTATTTGGAGCAAGGTTATTCTGGGAAGACTGCACAAGCGATGGAAGATGTTCTTCTTCTTTCACTGTTGCAGCCCTCGCATATGGGTTATCCGGCTCCCGGTTAGCCCTCAGTCGGCCCGAATACCAGAGTCCTTGGTATATGACGTTGGCCGCTGCCGGTTATAAAAGTGATGTCAGAACGTCGGGTATAAAGGGAGGCAGCCGATGCCATTTCCTCAGTCTTTATTGCCGAGGAGCCCGAAGTAGATGCAAATCGCATTAGTGCCGGTCGGCCATTTACCTTCTTTTTGCTTTCTGACTTGCCAAGTTGAAGACTCCTTCAGATAAGTACCCTGTTGGGATCCTCTTTTCTTGCCTTAACAAATGTCAGATAAAGTTAATAACTGTCTTGCCTGTGGGAAACAGATTCCGCACCGTGATTTCCATTCCTATTGTATAAGTTGTTTGGGCCTTGAGCACGATGTCTCGAACTGCGATCTCTGTGCTTCCTTTAACCCGTGTACCATATGCCGTAGAGCTAAGATTTTGTATACGCATTTCGGAGTCTGGCCTAAGTTCGGTATGGCGTCTTCTGGCCCTCCCGACTTTGGATATACCTAGGAAACTCAAAGACAAGGACTGCGACAGGCCTAGGGTTAAGTCCGCTGATGATGCACTGGTGAAATTGGTCGTCAGCACAGCGGTAGTCAGTGAGGTGCTTTTACAGCCCCTGCAGTCCACAGATTTTCAGTCGCAGGCCCCTGCCGAGAACTTTACGGAGTCCTCCATGCCTCCGTCTGTCGCCGCCTCCAGATGGGTCCGGAGCCGCTATGCAGGCACTGGCTTCTGACGCTTCTTTTCGACATGAGACCAGAACCAGACCGACTACCTTAATTCAGACCTCTGTAGTTGCTAGGCCTCCCGATTCCCTCCGGATTGCTAGTAAGCCTTCCAGCCGCAAACCTAATCACAAGCAAGCGTCGGCCTCACCTCCTGTGCCTCAGTACCAGTTAGTAAAGATGGTTGGTGATCCTCTTTCCCTGATTAGGGGCCCTCACTCTCCCCCTTCCAAGAGGGCTATGGATTTATAATCCTGATGGTTTGTCTGTCTCAGATTCAGAGATTTCCAGTATGTCTGCTGGTGATGAAGGAAATCTCAACTTTTTTCTGGATTTGAGGATTCTGATGCTGAGAACTCTATCCCTTCTGCCCCCCCCCCCGAAGATTTTTCCTTTAGGGATACTTTGAATACTCTTAGGGAGCACTTTAAATGGGAATATCAAGATTTTCCACAGTGTAAGAAAAGAATTGGGGAATTCTTGGATTTGCCACAGCATAAGCCTCTGGCTGTTCCCTCCAGTTTTGGAAGTTGTGGATGATGTCTTTATTCTTTAACTCCTAATTCTGTTCCTCCTGCCCCCAGAAAACCTGATGAGAATCAGGAACTCTATAATACCCATCAGTTCCTTTTCAAAAACCCTACTGCTGATCCTGAGATTATTTCTCAAGGCCCCAAGGGTGTTAAGGCTACTATTGCTAAAAACCCTGTGCCTTCTGATAAGGAGTCTAGGGCCCTGGACAGGTGGGGTAAAAAAGTCTGTACTACTTCAACTCTTGCCATTAGATCCGTGAATTGTCTTTTCCACATGCTTGAGTATCAGCAACATACTTTGGAGGCTATTAAAGCTAAACTGGGGGATATTTCTTCCATGTCGGAGAACAAATATTTGCAAGATTACTGAATTCTGCCGCTTTGATTAATAAGCATTCTCTTCATTGTGGTTTTGACACTTTGGAGGCTTCCTGCAGAGTAGCAACCACTGGTTCCGTTATCAGAAGGCATGCTTGGCTCAGGGAGCAGCCTCTTTCTGAACCTGTTAAATCTAAATTGCCAGATGTTCCTTTGCACAAAGGCAATCTTTTTGGTAATAAGACTGAGGAGGTACTGAAGAAGTTGGAGGATAAGGCATAATCCTATGCAAGCTGTAAAAGATTTCCTTCAGGTTCAGCCTTCTCGGCTTAGTAGGCATTATCCTTCCAAGAATTAGTCTTTCCCTGATCCTGGCAAGCAGGGTCGCTCTAGGCCTAGGGGTTTCAGATCTTCCAGAGTGCAGGCTTCTGCCCTTCAAAGGGCTAAACAGTGGCATTCTTCTGCTAAATTGGGGAGTTCTAAGCCAGCTTCCCAAAGTAAACATTCTTGATGACTCCAGCCTTCTTGTGCCTACCTCTGCAGGTCCTGGGTTTCCTTTGGGGGGGATGGTTAGCCAGGTTCACAGAGGTATGGTCTACCATCACAGACGACAAATGGGTGCTCAGTATGGTAAGCCAAGGTTACAAGTATTTTCACACCTTCCCTGTTCTGCAAGGGTACCCAGAACTTTGAGGGCAGAGGTAGAAATTCAGATTTGTACTCTACTGACTATGGAGGCTATAGTGCCAGTTCCTGCAAATCAGACAGGCCTAGGATTTTATTCAAGACTTTTTCTGGTACCTAAGAAAGTGTGCACTTGGTGCCCTATTCTGGATCTGTCTATTCTAAACACTTTTCTGGTGATTCCCAAATTCAAGATGCTCACCCTTGAACAGTTACTACCAATGTTGGGCAAGGATTCATGGCTGGTAACTTTGGATCTCAAGGAGGCTTATCTGCACATCCCAATAAGGGAAAGTTGCAGGCATTTCCTTCGCTTCAGGGCTGGGGAGCAACACTTTCAATTCTCTGCACTGCCCTTTGGCTTATCTGCTGCTCCCAGAGTTTTTACAAAGTGCACGGCTACAGCCATTGCTTTTTGCAGGCAGAGAAACATTCAAATGTATCCTTTCCTGGACGACTGCCTCATTCAGGCAAACTCCCCAGGACAACTAGAAAAGGATTTGGACTTTGTGAAGAACATTCTCACCTCTTTGGCTTACACACTCAACGAAAAAAAGTCAAAGTTGGTCCCTACAAGGGAGATTGTTTTCCTGGGAGTGAGTTTGAATACAGCCACCCAGATGGTATTCCTCCCTCAACAGAAGCAAGAAGATCTTTCAGCTTACTTCATGAACTTGGCAAGCATGACCCACACTCTGCAAGGCAATTCCTGCAAGCACTGTGGTTCATGGCCTCATGTATTTTGATGATCCCATATGCATGGCTGCATATGAGAACTTCAATGGTACCTCATAGAATCAAGTTGGTCACAAGTACCCGAAACTGCACTGATAAACCAAAAAAAGGTACAAGCCAGATAGCCAGTCCCAGATTGTTTATTCCGCAAATCCACGAACCAACACTAATAAATCGCACTGCAAACCAAAGAACATAACATGTTCTTTGGTTTGCAGTGCGATTTATCAGTGTTGGTTCGTGGATTTGCGGAATAAACAATCTGGGACTGGCTATCTGGCTTGTACCTTTTTTTGGTACCTCAAAGAATCTTTGGTGTCAACACACACAAGACTTCGACTTGATTCTTCCCCCTAATTCCCTGTCTACAAATGGAGTTCCTCTGGTGGGTGACGGCCTGTTCTCAGAACAAGGGTCTGCCTTTCAGCCCACCACCTGCCAGCAAGACTCTCACCACAGAAACCTCAGATGTTGCATGGGGGGCTCATCTGGAAGGCAGGGGCATACAGGGGACTTGGAGCAACCAGCAGATTCATCTGCACATAAACTTAAAATTGATGGCAGTGCAGCAGGCCCTGCTGGCTTTCAAGGACCTTCTCTTCCCTGGGACTCTGCTGATCAGGACAGACAATACCACAGTCATGTGGTACATCAACCAGCAGGGAGGACTCACTCTTACCCCTTGTGCAGACAAAGCATGAAACTATGGTCCATAGCCGTATCCATGGGCATACATCTAATAGCTCAGTATCTTCCAGGGAGGCTAAACTCCTTGGCGGATCATTTGAGCAGACATGTTCTGGATCCTCACAAGTGGCAACTGAACAAGATCATTTTCCATCGCATAACTCAGCATTGGGGCACCCCACAAGTGGATCTTTTCTCCTTTCACACCAATCATCTCTTCTTCCAAACTTCTGCACCATGGAGTTTCACAACAAAGCTTGGAGGGTGGACACGTTCTCCTTCCCATGGACACATCTCTCAGTTTATGCATTCCCTCCTCTGCCTCTTCTTCCCAGAGTGTTGCTAAAGATAAGGGACAAAAAAACAATGGCTATTCTGATAGCTCCAGATTGGCCCATGCAGCATTGGTATCCCCTTCTTCGCAGTCTTTCCCAGGCTCAACCTTGGCATCTTCCACTGGTATCAGAACTTTTGGTTCAGGAAGGGGGAAACTTCCTTCATCCTAATCTTCAAACTCTGCATTTAACTGCCTGGCTAATACTTTAAATCTTTCCCAACAGGTGGTTGAAGTTCTTCATGAGACCAGGAGGCCTAGCACCAGAGAATCCTGTGCAGATAAAAGGAAGAGATTTTGCTCCTGGATGCAGGCTAAAGGAGAAGACTCTTCTCATCCTTCTCTTTCCCTCATTCTTGATTACCTAGCAGGATTGCTTTATGGTGGACTTTTTTTCTTCAATCAAAATTCACGCTTCAGCAATTTCTGTTCATTGTTCTTTTGAGCAACCCATTTTTTTCTCACCCCTTGATGAAGCAGTTCCAGAGGGAAGCTAGCAATCTTAGACCTCCCAGAAGAGCTCCTACTCCTGCTTGGGATCTTAATTTTGACCTGGAAAAGCTTACTCTGCCTCCCTTTGAACCAGCTGCCTCTGCAGATTTGAAGTTTCCCTCCTGGAAGACTGCTTTTCTTTTGGCTATTACTGCAGCCAGTAGGGTATCGGAGCTGCAAGCCTTAATGGCAGTAGAACCTTTCATTATTTTTCATTCAGATAGTTTCTCTGAGAACTAATCCCTCCTTTATGCATAAGGTAGTTTCCAGTTTAACCCTTAAGCAGTCTATTCACCTGACTACTTTTTTCAACAATCCCCAGAATAAAGGGGAAAGGATTCTGCACTCTATTGATGTGCATAGATAGCTGAGCTTTTACTTAGGACTAAATCCTTTCGAAAATCTGAACAGTTGTTGGTTAGTTTTGCTCCTGGGTCTCTGGGTAAAGCTGTTGCAAAACAAACCATCTCCAAATGGATTGTTCATTGTATTCACTTTTGTTACCTGCAGCATGGGAAGGTTCCGCCTCAGGGTATTAGTACCCATTCTACTAGAGCAGCCTCTACCTCTTCAGCTTTTCTGAGAGGTGTGCCTACTAAGGACATTCTAGAAGCAGCTACTTGGTCTTCTGTCCATACTTTCACAAAGCATTACAATCTACCTTTGTTTTCTAAATCCAGGGCTGGTTTTGCCTGTGCAGTTTTGCAGGGCCTCCTTACCAACCCTTAATCTGTGATCCTTCCTCCCCCCTTTGTCTTTTTCCTGGGCTTTGGGAATCAACCCATATGTGAGGACTGCAACAGTGAAACACTAAGAACATAGTACAGTTGTGTACATTTACCATAAATATAGATGTTAGAGTGTATTCACTGTTGCAGTCCTGGTTTCCCACCCTCCATTCCTCCTTTTCCTAAGGCACAGACTACATAGTTTTATTTTTTGTATGACGTGTCCAGGGTGTTTCCTTCCTGGCTTAGCCTTGTTTTAGAGGCTCCTGACAGTTAAGGCAAGAAAAACTGAGGAAATGGTGTCAGCTGCCTCCCTTTATACCTGACGTTCTGACATCAGTACAACTGGCGGCAGCCGATGTCATATACCAAGGACTCGAGTATTCAGGCTGACTGAGGGCTACCCGGGAGCTGGATAACCCATATGCGAGGACTGCAACAGTGAAAACACTCTTAACATCTACATTTATGGTAAGTGTATATAACTGTACTTTGTGTATACAGTATAATGTGTTTTCACGATCCATTTTCCATTAGGCTTTAAGAATTTTACTTGAACAATGTATTTCAGGTGACGAGGCTTGTTTGATAAAAGAGGAGGGGGGAACCAATCTACATGTTTACAGGCTGAAGCAAAGACGCTCAATTCACAGATTACCATTGTTTCAAAAGAAGATGCAACAAAGAGAAAAGAACTTTAAAACTCTGATTACTACTTTTCTGGGGTTATTGGTTACGTCATTTTAATTATTTATCTCTCCCTTATAACCTCCCCTTCTTTCCCCCCACCTTATTTACAGATGAACTTCTACTTGGCTGGAAAGGATAACCACCTATCGTAGATGTTGGTTATGAATAAATGGACTTTTAGTGGATGGGGGACTGACTCATTATCGGAAGAGCGACATCTCAAGGAGTGGTTTTATTTAAAAAAAATAGTACAGCTGCTGCTATGTGAAGTAAAACTATAAAGACATTTATTGTGCCTTTTCATGACCCTTTGCCATATTTTGGGAGCAGTTCCAGTGTTTTGTCATTTACAACAACTGAGCATTGATACAATATCATTGTTATGCTGGTACTTTTTTAATGATTATTTCAAAGGGTAATTGTGTATGGTCTGTGGAGAGGCACAGACTTTTGGTGTAGTGTTCTGAGCAGTTTTGTTTGTGTTTCTATACTGATTAAAATGGGGATCATGGTACATCGTTTGACTGTAAAAGGACTTATTGAAAAGATAACTTCTGTTATGGAAATTGAGTGTGAGGTACACCCTCTTTGATCTTATCCCAGGCAGGTGAGATGAAGGACACTATATTTGGAGTCCATAGGCTGTAAACCAGAGAAGAGCACTAGAGAAACTGATAAAAAAATTAGCATATGTCAGAAAGCATCAAATTCTGGCTGGAGAATTTCCGAAGTTATAACTTTACTGAAATATTACAAGAGAGAGAGAATTTATTCCCAAGTCATATCACCTGATGTCTGTGCTAAATCAAAATTATAAATTTCTGATGTCAATATTGGCAAAAGGGCTTTTCCATGTGATGTGTAGGTTTATTATTTTAGATCAGTGTGGCCTCATTCCAGTGGTCATATCTGGTGATGATGGAAGAGGCTAGGAAAAGGGGGTCCCATCTTGTAGTAGTAAGCCTGGATACTGTGAAGGCCTTTGCAGAGTTCATTTTCCTATTTCTTTTCATGTCCTCTGGTACTTGGGCTTTACCCAATGGCTTTATGAAATTATCAGAAATGATTTATGAGAGATCCTCATCACAGGTAACAGTAAGTGGAGAATTGTCTATGGAATGTCTGTACAGAGGTGCATGATAGGATTCTTGTTTCCCCAGTGCTGTTGTGTTTTTTTTTTTTTTAACTTGGAACTTACTGAGGATGTTTAAATTAGATTTAGAGTGGCACAGTTAAGCAAAATTGGCACTATGTGCTGGGGATCTTTTTGTTTTCTTAACAGGTCTACAGTGAGATCTGTTACAGCTATTTAGCTTGCTGGATGATTTTGGCTGCCTCTTTGGGTATAAAGAAATTTGTAAAACTAGAATGTTAGCATTACATTAACCATCTAAGCACTTGTTGGAAAGCTTATTCTGTTTATAACAGTAATACTTCAGGTAGTCTGAGGTATTTTTAGCACCCTCACTGCATACTTTAGCACAAACTATTAGCAGATGTTGCATGCAGTCAAGGCTCGATTTTAGACAAACGAAATGTACTTCCAGCTAGTTTTAAGTCTGAGAGTTTCTTCTCTTCAGATGTTAATGTTTCCTCAATTACTCTTTTTTTTTTTTTTCCTCCAGGCTGTCCTGTTGAATCCTGGGTTTAGGAGGATGGTGATTTAGTTTTCTTTGGAAAAGAACTGGGTTGCATGAGATCTGAATGTCTTTCCTTCTCATTTTTGCAGTATTCTTTACTCTTGGGATATCCCTGCCAAGGATAGCCAGATGTCCAGCCAGCATACCAAAGGCTTTATACTGTCCAGATGATGTGTGTCAAGTGTATGTCAGACAGCAAGGTGTAAGGTTCATATGTGATGTACAGGTGCCTAATCCTCAATCTCTTTGCCTGTAGACCATATGCTACCTCTGAATTCTGTTTGTATGCCATTCACTGAGTTGATTCATCTACTGACCCTTTTAAAGATTAGTGCTCTGTTGGGGTTCCTTCCTTCCTTTTCCTCCTTGGAGTTTTCATGTCATCCAAGAAGGGAAAATGTGTGTGTGGGAGGCAAATGCCTCATAAAGATAGATATTTGAAGTGCCTTTTTTGTTTGGGTGCTACACATGACCATATGTAGTGTGAGACTTGTGAGGAATTTGTCTCTGAGATGCTCCACAGTAGTCTGTTGTCCCTCTGTATATATTTACAAAAACAATGTCTGAAGGTTTTGGCTGAGAGTACAATGGTAGAATCCACCACTTAAGAAAAAAGCCAGAAAGCAAGAACTGATCTGCTATTGTCCAGCTTCCACTAGACCTCTTCATCGGATAGCATGAAGAACTTGAGGACTATTTAGTGCCAATGTCAGTTCCATTTGCTGTGAACCAGTTGGAGGCTGACATGGAGCTGTCTACTTGCATGTCTGCCAAGGCTGTGCTATACATCTGGTGCAGATGTAGAGAGGGAACCATGGCAAATTAAGGCTGAGGGGATTCTCCAAATATTAGTTATGGAAGAGGTGCCTGGTACCCTCATTGAATCTAGACCGGGATCTGACCCTCCTGGATTTGTTAAAGCAGATTTTTCTTTAAGAAACAAAACAAATGTATTCCCTCTGTGGCTAGGGATACTTCCAAAGAGTGGCAGAACGTTACTTGAGGGCTTTTCAGTGCCTTTATGACCCTGAAATCCTCAAGTTTTGTCATTCCCTGTTTCTGCCCCCTTGTCTTTCACTCTTTCTAAAAGACGAAGGGATTCTGATTCTTCTGATGAAGGGTTGGATTCTGGTGAAGAGTCTTTGGCATACTCCTCCCAGATCCATTCTTCTGTTGCCTTTGGGTTTGATGAAGATTTCACTGTCCCCTGGTTCTCCTTTTGAAGAATTATCTTTTGGGTATACAGTGATCCACATGATGGAACATTAAGTGGAACTGTTCCCAGATTTCTGATAAAAAAAAATATATATATATATATATATATATATTATAATATATATATATATATATATATATATATATATATATTATAAATTCTTACAAATGGGCTTGCTGTAACCTTCTGCAGTACCTCCTGTTTTAGGTAGTTTTTCTGTAGCTCCTAAGACTCCTGACTGTCAACATCCAACCCCTGAGAAGCCAGAAAGACATCTGTCTGATAACCCCAGCTTGCAGTCATCTGCAAACTTAGTCATAAACCTTCAGCATTTGCATCTGTTTTAGAGAAACGGATGTCAAAAAGAGCATGCCCAATACTGAGACCCAGGGGACTCCACTAGGGACTGGTCTCACCTATTTTGACCTCCTGGGTCTGTACTAATAGTGAGCCATTTGGCTATCCAGTGGATGATAAAAGGATTTGTACCTAAATTAGTGAGCTCATCTGTAATGCCTGAGTGGGGTATTGTATCAAAAGCCTTGGCCAGGTCGAGGTAAGCTGCATGTACAGTCTTACCTTCATTCAGTGCTTTGGTGACATTCTCAAAAAAGTCCACCAGATTTAATAGGGATAACCTTCCTTTAACAAAGCAGAACTGTGATGGGTCCAGCATTTGCAAGGTTCCCTATAAACTCATTTATCACATCCATGATGATTCTTTCCACGGCCTTACATATGAGGCTGGTAAAAATTATGGCCTGTGGTTACTCAGTCAGTGGTTGGACCTCCTTTGTGCAGGGGAATAACTTCAGCCATCTTCTATTCCTTAGACACAAAACTTGACTGAAGGCTACGGTTGAAAAGTGATTCAAGTGGACCAGAGAAGTCCTATTTCATGCTGTTTATTAACCATCCCAGGATGTTATCAGGGCCCATCGATGCAGTGTTTTTGGCTTTGGAAAGTGCATTGATGTCCTGTTCCTAGTCAGTGGCTAGGGGGATTGGGATATGTTACATTTCCTTTGGACTACTGGGGTAGAAATTTGAGTTGAACCTGTCAGCCAAAAGGTTGGTAATGGCCTGTAGTTTAGTATGGGTGATGCCATTTACAAAAAGTTCTGGGCATTGTGTAGTTCCCCTGAAGTTTTCGACATGGCTGTAGAAGGCCTTGTGGTTGTCCTTTGCCTGAGAAGCTACTTTTTCTTCACATTTAAGCCTTTGAATTATTAATTCTGCCATTTAGTATGTATAGCTATGTTCTTCCTATGCTGTGCCCAGATTTTTTTTCTTTTGTAGTAGAACTGATTTAATATTGTGATTCCATCAGGGTGGGTTGTCTCTTCAGTTTGCCTTGTTCTTAATTTGAGTGGGCATGGCTCACTCTATGTAGCTATCATTATGGCTGTACAGAATTTTGTAAATAGCTTAGCGTATGCTATGGTGTTTACTGTGTTTAGGGGTGCTTGGAATTTAGCCAAGGTGTTGCTTAGTAAAGAGAGGTTAGCTTTTTAATAGTTTCTAAAGGTTTTTGATTTTGCTGGATCTTCAGATTTAATTTTTATCTCTAGTAATACTGCCTTATGATCAGATCTGACGAGCAAAGACATTACCCAGGGTGAGGAACATCGGCTCCCCCATGTTTGTGAATACAAAGTCACGGATATTTGTACTGCTGGTAGGAGAATCCTCCAACTGTTCCAGGATGTTGGTATTAACAAAGATGAGGAACTGATGGATTTATGCATTGGAAATGGTACAAGGTTCCCAGTCTATAGAGGGGGTAGTTGAGATCCCCCATGAATATCATATTGGGATAAATAGGGAGGGACTCTAGCACACGGAGATAGGTAGTATGGGTTTCCTGGGACATTGAGCTGGACCTATAGTTTGTAAGGATATGGCACGAGTCCCTGGTTATGATGAGCTGCACATGTAGGAGTTCCAGTTGGTCATGCACTTTATTCTAGATGTGAGGTTTGTTTTAATATAGACTGAGAGGACTCCACCATTAGATGTTCATCGTGCATACAGCTGCAGTAATCACAGATGGGTTTTCTGCCATCAGGCGGGTCCTCGGTCGGCCGAATTCCAAAGTCTAGGTCCGGCGTCAGTGGTTGTCGCTTTCTTTCCTGACGTCAGTGAGGCAGGGGTATATGACACAGCCGACGCCGTTTTCTTCAGTCTTTTTTGCTGTGCGGTGCCCGAAGCAGAAGCAGTTCGCAAGTGCCGGTCGGCCAGCTCCTGAATTTACGAAAAATTAGAAACCGAAGTCTTCTTTAAAGCTAAGTACCCCATTGGGGAAACTTTTCTTGCCTCAGACCGATGTCAGAAAAAGTTAACAATTGTATTTCTTGTGGGAAGCAAATACCGCATAAGGATTTCCATTCCCTCTGCATACCTTGTTTAGGCCCAGACCACGACGTCTCGGGCTGTTGCTTTTGCGCTACTTTCAATAAACGCACTATTAAGCGTCGGGCGGAGTTCGCCCAACACCTTTTTGGTAAAGCCTTTGATTATAAAATGTCGTCGAAGACTCCGACTACCGTTTTGTCCAAAAAACGCAAGGACAAGGACCGACACCACGCCAAAACCGGCTACACGTGGTCCGGTTCTCAGTGAGACGCCTATGCAGTCCGACGACACTTCTTTGGCGGTGTCTTCTGTAACCGAGACCGCAGGTACCTCAGCCCATACCCAGACTACAACTACCGAAGCCACTGTGAGCGTTGAGCCTCCTAATGTGGACAGGTCCACTTCCACCCATGGTGTCTTTAGACCCTCATCTTCCTTTTCCATTAAGGCCTTTACTAAGTCCAAATCAGCCAGGCATCCAAAGAGGCCTGTTGCACAGGGCCCATCTCCAGGCCCCATGCCTAAAAAGCAGATGCTTAAAATGGCTGAGGATTTAATTACTCTTAGCAGGGGTTCCCAACTCCCTCCAGACAAGAGACCCAGAGTGGAGGAAGATTCTCCCTCTTCTGATCAGGGCTCCACTTTCAGAACATTCTGATGTAGAGGAACACTCTTTCTCCCCTTTTGAAGATTCTGATGCAGAGCAGTCCTTTCCTTCTGTATCTCCTCCAGAGGATTTTTCTTTTGGGGAAACCTTGCACACCTTGAGGGAACACTTCCATTGGGAAGGCCAAGACTTTTCTGATTCCAAGAAAAGACTTAGGGAATTTCTTTTGTTACCTCAACACAGACCTCTGGCGATACCTCCTGTCTCGGACATAGTTGATGATGTTTATTCGGAGGCTTGCCTTAATCCGGATTCCCTGCCTCCTGCCCCAGTCAAGCCTGATAGGTACTACAGAGTTCCTAACTCCCACCAATTTCTTTACAAAAGCCATAATGCTGACCCTGAAACCATTTCTCAAAGCCCCAAGGGAATGAAGGCCTCTACTGCTAAGAATCCACTACCTTCCGAAAGAGAGTCAAGATCCTTAGAAAGGTGGGGAAAAAAGGTATATATCTCGGCCACCCTAGCCATGAGGGCCTTAAATTGTCAGTTTCATATGCATAAATATCAGCAGTTTCTGTTATCACAATTAAGAAATAAAATGTCTCAACCTGAACAACCAGATTTGAAGGAGTTGCAGGATATGATGCACAGTGCAGAACAAGTGGGTAAACGCACCTTACAATGTGGCTATGATGCCCTAGAGGCCTCAAGTAGAGCTGCTGTTACAGGATCAGTCATTCGTAGACATGCCTGGCTTAGGGAACAAATCTTGCCTGATCATGTGAAAGCTAAACTACTAGATGCTCCTTTACAAAAGGATGTGCTATTTGGTACTAATGCTGAGGAGATACTACGGAAAATGGAAGAAAAAGCCAAATCTATGCAAACTGTCAAAGCTTTTCTACAGGTTCAACCACCACGTTTTAGCAGAAATTGGCCTTCTAAAACTGGTCCTTTCCAGCCACGGACAAGCCCGAAGAGGTAGATACAGGCACAAGGGGCAGATGACAATCACAAGGATCATATAGAGGCAGGCAATGGCAAACTCCAGCACCAAGAGGTGGCGAAGACAGTGCACAACAATACAGGAAACAAACCCAATGACTTCCTCCTTTCCATGCCAAGCAAGTCTCAGCTGGCAGCACCCGTTGGGAGGAAAGCTGGCATTATTTACAAGAAATTGGCATATTGTCACAACAGACAAATGGATCCTGGACGTTATAAACAGAGGCTACAGATTTCATTTTCACACTCTTCCAAAAATGAGAGGCATGCCAAACCTGCCACACAATCAAAGGGCAGAGGCACAACTACAAATTTCAAAGCTCATAGACATGAAAGCTATTCAAGAGGTACCTACTCACGAACAAGGTCAAGGTTTTTATTCCAGGCTATTTCTGGTACCAAGGAAAGGAACCGACTGGAGACCCATTTTGGACTAACACATCGATCCTAAACACATTCTTACTCGTACCAAAATTCAAGATGCTCACATTACAGAAGCTTCTTCCCATGCTGGGCAAGGAGTTTTGGCTGGTAACATTGGACCTCAAGGAGGCATACCTGCATGTCCCAATCAGACAAAGCTGCAGAAGATACCTCAGATTTCTTGCAGGTTCAATTCACTATCAAGTCTCTGCATTGCCCTTTGGCTTCTCTACTGCGCCCAGAGTATTCACGAAATGCCTGGCATCAGTAATTGCCTACTGCAGACTTCAAGGGATACAAATTTACCCTTATTTAGACGACTGCCTGATCCAAGCGGACAGCAAGCACATACTTCTGGAACATCTGGCTTATGTAACACGGTTACTGAATTCCCTGGGATACACAGTCAACAAAGAGAAATCCAGGCTAACACCATCTCAGAAAATAACTTTCCTGGGTGCCAACTTGGACACAAACACCCAGATGGCCTATCTTACGCCAGAAAAACAGGGGCAACTAACTCAGTACTTCAAAATACTAGCAAATTGTACCAGGCTTACTGCAAGGAAAATCCTGCAGGCTCTGGGCTTCATGGCATCTTGCATTCTTTTAATCCCATGTGCAAAGTTGCATATGAGGAAACTTCAATGGTACCTAAAAAACCTATGGTCTCAACACAGCCACAGTTTGGAAACAATAATACCAATAATTCCATGTTTGCAAAAGGAATTTCTATGGCGGGCCCAAGCATGTCAAACAAACACAGGTCTCCCATTCTGCAAGCCTCAAGCAAATCAAGTCATCACAACAGATGCCTCAGATTACGCCTGGGGGGCGCACATGACAGGTGCATTCAGGGCAAATGGTCCCAAAAGGAAAAGCACCTTCACATCAATCAGAAAGAAATGCTAGCAGTGATAAATGCAATTACAGCTTTCAAGGACCTCCTGCATCCAGGACAACTATTGATAAGAACAGACAACACCACAGTAATGTGGTACATAAACAAACAAGGAGGAACACATTCATACCCCCTGTGCAGACTAGCCATGACACTTTGGAACTTGGCTCTGGAATGGCAAATCGAACTTCAGGCACAGTACTTGCCAGGTTTGGAAAACACGCTGGCAGACAATCTAAGCAGAAATATGACAGATCCACACGAATGGAAGTTGCATCCTCAAGTGTTTACAAAGATAATCCAAGCGTGGGGGAGGCCAGACCTAGATCGCTTCGCCTCCCACAGGAATCAATTGGAAAAGTTCTGTTCAAGGACCTTTCATCCAAAGGCCTGGAGAGTGGACGCCCTTTCATTCAGTTGGACAGTATGGACAGTTTACGCTTTCCCACCTCTGCCTCTTCTGCCGAAGTACTCTTGAAAGCAAGAGCAGACAGACAGAAGATGATACTGATTGCTCCAGACTGGCCAAGACAACACTGGTACCCACTCCTGAGGAGCCTAACACATACTCCTCCCTGGTCCCTACCTCTAATGCCTCTTCTGCTGACTCAGCACAGCTACAAAACTCTTCACAGTCAGCTGAAAACACTCAATCTCGCTGCATGGAAAATTCCTTAACACCACAGCAGACCCTACTCCCCAAAGAGGTGCAAGATGTCATTTTGGAGGCCAGAAGGCCATCTACTAGAAAGGCTTACTCCGCAAAATGGAAACGGTTTTGCTCTTGGAATGAGAAAAAAGGCCAGGACCCTAGAAAACTGAATTTGCCTCGGGTATTACAGTATCTAGCTGAGCTGCTGAACAGTGGACTTTCATTTTCCTCCATAAAAATCCATGCCTCAGCCATTTCTGCAGAATTCAACACTGATCCACCCTTTTTCTCTCACCCACTCTTAAGACAGTTTCTCAGAGGGGCTAAGAATATAAGACCACCAAGGAAACAACCTATGCCAGCCTGGGATCTTAATTACATTCTCGAAAAATTAACATTGCCTCCCTTTGAACCAGCTGCCTCAACAGATTTGCAATATTTGTCCTGGAAAACAGCCTTCCTTCTGGCCATTACCTCAGCTCGTAGGGTTTTGGAACTACAAGCCCTCATGGCTGTGCAGCCCTTTCTCATCTTCCATCAGGACAGGGTTTCCCTTAGAACCAACCCGTCATTTATGCCTAAAGTGGTATCCAGGGTAGCTTTAAATCAAGCCATACACTTACCTGCCTTTTACCCCAATCCTCAAAACAAAGGGGAAAGGCTGCTACACTCCTTAGACATCCATAGACAGCTACGTTATTATTTGGACAGAACAAAGCCTTTCAGGAAATCAGAACAACTTTTTGTGTCCTATGCTGTAGGAGCTCAAGGAAGCCAGTTACCAAACAGACAATTTCAAAATGGATAGGCCACTGCATACGGTTTTGTTACTCCTATCATGGAAAATCTGTCCCTACAGGCATCAGATCCCACTCCACCAGGGCCACAGCTACCTCTACAGCCTTCCTCAGAGGAGTTCCTACCAAAGATATTTTGGAGGCAGCCACTTGGAGTTCTGTGCATACCTAAACAAAACACTACCACCTGCCTTTATATTTCCAAGACTAGAGCAGGCTTTGCCACTGCTGTGTTGCAGGGCATTCTGGCTCATCCCAGTTCCACCTAGTGCCTACCACCCTGTGCGTAGCTTTGGGATTCTACCCATCTGTGATTACTGCAGCTGTATGCACGATGAACATAGTACAGTTTTGTACCTACCAAAAATGTAGATGTTCGAGTGCTAATACAGCTGCAGTACAGTTTTCCCTCCCTCCTTCCCCTCTTGGTAAAGGCCTAGGGCCTAACCCCTCTTCATACAACCTGATTGGGTTATCCTTCTATGGTATATTTGCTTGCAACTACTGATTTTTGATTATATTGCATTGCATGTATATAAATATAATTTATGTATTGCCTTCCTTCTGGGGGCACCTGACATCTGGGGCAAGAAAGACTGAAGAAAATGGCATTGGCTGTGTCTTGTATACCCCTGCCTCACTGACGTCAGGAAAGAAAGCGACAACAACCGACTCTGGACCTAGACTTTGGAATTTGGCCGACCGAGGACCCGCCTGATGGCAGAAAACCCATCTGTGGTTACTGCAGCTGTAGTAGCACTCGAACATCTACATTTATGGTGGGTACAAAACTGTACTTTACCTCCTGTGTAGTAGCTGGTCTAAAGGTGTGAAGAGCATTATAACCTTGCCTTGCTAGAGTACTCTCCATGACTTTAAACCATATCTCTGTTACTACACAGATGTGTACACACACTAGGGAGAGGAAGGCTTGCAGGGAGTGGAGTTTCTTGTTAAGACTTCTAGCATTGAGTAGTACCACCTTCAAATATTCTTTCATTGGTTCAGTTAAGTTTGTAGGCTCATCAGTTTGGCATTGTATAAAAAGGCACTATGTGGTTGGAAAAGGTCTTTGTCAGTATCTGAAAGCTTACAGGAGTTAAGTGCAGACAATCCCTAGCTAAGTAGTATGGTTTGTCAACCATGTCCTCCCAGGCTGTCAAATATTGTACCCTCTTAGATTGACACCAGAAGCTCAGCCAGTTAAAAATCAATCATGTTCTGTTGGCAACATTGCATTATCCTTGGAGAAGGTAGTATGTTGCTCAGGGTAGTCTCATATCTGCCTGAAACATATATGTGGACAGTGTAGTGGTGTCACCTCACAGCAAGAGGTTCTCTGGTTTGATGCTGTGTGGAGTGCCTTTGGTGCGGAGTCTGTATGGCCTCCCTGCATTCCTGTGGGTTTCCTCTGGGTGCTCCATTTTCTTCCCATCTTACAAAGGCATGTGTCTGTAGTGTTTCTCCCTAGGCCTCTGCTGAAAATTGGCTTTGTTCCAAGTCGGACTTTCCAATAAACGTGTTAAATAAGCAGCGAGCTCGATTATGTCTCACTTCATATACTCAAGGGAGGTACATGTAGGGTCATTAACATCCACACGGACTATGACAGAATCATACTGTTACCTGTGGTTTAATGACCTGAGTGTCTGTGTGACTTGATGGATCCTAGTCCTGGAAAGGCAGCTGTGACCCTCTTCTTACTCAGTCTGATGAGGGGGGCATTGGTGTGCCTCACTGTAGTATCACCAATGAGCAGGAAATTTGGCTGTGTGCTAGTTTGGCTTAAAGGCTTAGTAGTAGAGGCATTGGATACAGTGTTACTATGTGTAGATGTGGGTAGTGTTTTAATGGATTGTTTGTGATGGTTGCAGACCTTTTCTTCGATTCTACTTTGCAGGAGTTCTTAATGTTTTAGGAAGGTTACCTCCAAGTCCTCAGCTTAAGTAGTTTTATGCTTAGGGTCTTTACCCTGTGCAGTAGGTGTGGTGCAAATGTCACTGACAACCTCTGTAGGCTTAGTTTTGGTTTATATGAGAGTTTTGCCTCCAGCATTAAGTATGTGACAGGTGTAAATGCACTATCTGTTTTATTAAGAATATGTGGGTCCTCAGTGTACATGAGGTAATTGCTACAATGCCTCAGAATACCCATTTCAACCAGAATGGCCACATAGAGAGTTGGGAAGTGCATACCCATGGCTACTGATCTACAAGGGGGAGTGAAAAAATGTAAATATTGACTAGGTCGATAAGGCAAGGAACTTAAGCAGTGCTCAGTTATGCATAAACTAGATGTTCTAGTTGGTGTAAAAAAAAAAGTCTAGACAGTAATTCCATGAGAGTGTAGACCACAAATCTTCCTAATGTAAAATAACTGGTTGAAGCCCAAACCAGAGCAAAGACACTAAGAATAACAGACACAATAAGCCTTCTCCAGCAATTCCCAGCTCAGAAGGGTGGAGGCTACTCTCTCCTCCCACAAAAGTGTAGACTACAAACCACCTTCATGTAAAATAATGGTTTGGAGCCCAAATGCTTAAACCAGAGCCATGATGCTTTTAGAATAACGGACACAATTTTTTTTTCTACAGCTGAGTCTTTACCAAATGTCTGCCCTCTGTGGGCAGTCTTCAAAGAATTCAAATATTCCTTTATTTGAATGATGTTTTAATTCAAGCCCCTCTCTCAGCAGATCATACTTCAGAATCTACTCTTCACTATTGTGAGATTCACCCTGAATCTTAAAATGTATGACGCCCTGTTAGGACCAAGTGATCCTGGGTTGCAGGATTTAGACTATTTTAATGTTGGCTTGTGTCCTGCCTTCCAAGGTCCTCAATTTGCTTATTTTCCTGTCTCCTCTTCCACTCCTTTTCAGCAAGGGAATTCCTCACACCTCTGGGATACATGACATCTACCATTCCCATGGTTCCCTTTGCCAAACTTCAAGTGAGAAAATTTCATTAGTATCCCAAGAATGTTTGGTTCTGCCAAAAAAAAATCCACCACAGGTATGCAAGCCAATCGTATCTAAAGTGAATCTGAAACGCAGAAAGCAGCTTAAAGTTGGGACAAAAATTCATATTTAGAACTGTTGCGTTTTAGGGTCAGATGAGTATCAATCTCTTTCTCCATTTAGGGATCGGGATCATCTTGTAATCGGGCAAGATGGATTTTATTTGTAGCAGCAGAGGATTTTAGCTATTTAGAGGGAGATTGGAAGAATGGTAGATTTTTTTGCTTTTTTTTCTGCTTTTCATGCATGTGACTATTTTTTCTTTCACGTAAATACATTTTTTTTTTGCAAAAAAATAAAATTGTTTCTGTCATTATGGTTTCCATAGAAAGCAAAATCAGTTTTTTAAACACCTTTTTACATGACACTGGTCTTGTCCATACATTGTAAATGGATAGACTGGTTGCAAAATGAATCTCCCCCACTGTAATGAATCTTTCATTTGATTAAACTTTACCCCTTATGCGTAATTCACTACTGCTAGCTTGTTTCTCCAAATCTCATTGCTGCACTCAACACTTCAGCTGGGATATGACTAGCGTGATTGGTGATTACAGAGTTTAGTGGCATGTTTGGACGGGCAAGTGCTACCATTCTTGTAGTTATTTCTGTTGAGTGAGAATTTATTGAATTTACAATTTCTGTCATTCTCTAGACAGCTTTCAGCATTTCTTCAAACTTCTTTTACTATTCCTTTCTCCCTACCCTCCCTTACTCTTGTGAAAAAAAAACTGCATTCTTGTTATTTTAAACTTGACAGTTGTATATGGTATGTTGTTATGCTGTGTTTTATTAGACATTTTCTCATTTATACTAGATATTGATTCTGGTTTGTGTAAGTGCCACCAGTGCACCTACAAGATAATGCACTAAGACTCTGACAAACTTGTGGCTTGGGGGTCAAGCATCTTCAGTTAGACTGCAGCATTTGCAACAATTTTAGCACCAGGACTTTCTTGGAATGCTGCAAGAAACTTTTACTAAAATGTTTGCTGCTAAAGGATGATCCTCCAAGGGGGGGGGGGGGTTAAGGACATGAAGAACTGAAGAGAAGATACAATTTTCCTAGGATAGGTAGCTCTAACTTGTCTCCAGCTAAAATACCTAGGCTGTCTTCTCCCTTACAAGGCTTGCTGGCCAGTTCCTTCTCACCCAGCATCTCCTGTTGGACAAGACTCTTCAGGCCTGACTGACTCTGCTTTGAGGAGGATGATGGAAAGCTTGTTCTGAAAGTAGATACAGATAAAGTGGTACAGACAAAAACTGTTCCTAAAAAATGCAGAAAAACCAAAGGATGCTCCAGACCATGGCTGCTAAAAATATATAAAAATTTCATCCAAAGTGAGTGCTTTTGTAGCTCAAGGCTACTTCATCAGACAATACTTACAACAAATGTGCAGGTTATATACTGTCATGTTGGACAATCAATCAATCAAACTACCAGTCAACTTAAAGGCACATAACTAAATACAGAGATATACCCATGGTATAAAATGCATACATCTCCTACCTAGTATATTCATCTGGCTATTAATACATATGTAAAGCATACTGTTAACTGTATAATATCAAGTGTAAAATATAACTAAATCCATACACTTCAGCTAAACATAAAAATACATCTCCTACCTAGTTCATGCATCTATCCAATAATGCATAAAGATATAACTATAAAAAAAAAAAATAATAGAAACCAATGCCTTGGTGAAGCACACCATGGCTTGTGGTAATGAGCATGAATTTAAGTTTTTAGTGATAGATATGGTCAAATCCAGCATTAGAGGGGTTGAAGTTAAGAACATGGTTGAAGTAAAGGAACTTGAATGGATAATCAGGTTCCAAGCCAATGTTGCCAAGGATATTAATGATAAAATGTGCATTAAACCAATACTACTGGATAGAGGTGTCATGTTTTTTTTTATATTCAACTATATATTCTTTGTATGCCATTTATAGTTTTTTTTAATATATCTTTATGCATTATTAGATACATGGACTAGGTAGGAGATGTATTTTTATGTTTAGCTGAAGTGTATGGATTTGTTATATTTATTATATTATATACTTTACACTTTATTATATAGTTGACTGTATGCTTTACATATGTATTAATAGACAGATGAATATACTAGGTAGGAGATGTATGCATTTTATACCATGAGTATATCTTGTGTGTGTATGTATGTATATATATACATATATATTTATATATACATATATATATATATTTGGTTATGTGCCTTTAAGTTGATTGGGAGTTTAATTGATTGATTGTCCAACCTGATGGTATATAACCTGCACATTTGTTGTAAGTATTGTCTAATGAAGTAGCCTTGAGCTATGAAAGTGCTCAGTTTGGATTAAAGTTTTATATGTTTTTAGCAGCCGTGGTCTGGAGCCTCCTTTGTTTTTTTCTGCGTTGTATTTTTGTTTTTGGAAGAACAGTTTACCTGCACCACTTTATCTGTATCTGCTTCTTCATTGAATATTGACAAGCGGTGTGGAGTCATTGGATTGGAACTTGACTATGTACCTGATAGAGAAGTCTGGAAGAAGAAATTACAATTCTCCTTAACCTTGGAGAATCAAAATAACCCTCTTCTGGATTTTGAACCTGTGGCCAGCACTATACAAATGAATGAGAACTGTGAGTATGATGTAACTGCCTCGAAGAAGGAACTACACAAACTAGAAAATGATTTACGTAAGTTAAAACGACTCCAGGCTCAAAGGTTTCACCTTGAAGCCTGTCTTAAGCTGCACATTGTTCCCCGTGGGTTGCGGGTTCTTAATCTGCCCACATATGGCACTGTTTACAATGAACTCTTATTACAATGGCAGCAAATTAATTTAGAGACTAGTCAGAAGTATATGAAATTACTGATTCATTTCTTTACATCAGAGGAAAAGACTTTAATAGCTAGTATTAACTTACAAGGAGCTCATTATGACATGTACCACATCATATACTAGACTTAAAACTTGATGCAATTTTAAAAACTGTTGCAGCATATAAACAGCAACTACTTCATTATAAAAGAAAAATGCAGAGAGATGTGCAAGATTTCTCGACCGGAAGGGTCTTTGCTTGGCCAAGAGAATGTAACTTTGGTGGCTTAGGTGATCAAAATAATTCTAAAGTTCAGTATGATCAAAGAATTAATAACAATTGTGAAACAACATGAAACTATAGAAAGTGTAACTGTTCCTGTAAATCCTTCTAGTCTGGTTAATGATGCAACGACTTTTGAGATGCAGAACATGCCGCCTCCTGCACAGCCATTGAAAGAAGTGAACAACACAACTGCTGCTGAAACGAATGGAACCGGAGGGGCGTGGAAGAAAAACACCAGGTCTACAGTGTCTCCAGATGGGTGCATTGGTTCTACTAACAATTTATTGTTCAACAAAACAAACTTAACTGTACCCTATCCAAACCAATTCTTTTTGAGAGCGGTCCTGGAGCAGAGAGCGATGCAAACGCAAAGTCTCAATGAAGGAGAAGTCCCTAACCATAAAAAAAGATGTGGCAACAGAACAGACATTGATTTGGAATATTTCAGGTCGGGCATTAACAGAATATGAAGCCAATCTCCTGCAGAAAGATATGCCCTTTATACCTGCCCACAAAATGACTGTTAACAGAGAATATAGTTGAACTCAAAAACTACACTTGTAATATAATGTTAAGTTTGTTTTGGTGGAATGGACAATAACACTAATGGTGCTAGTAAATTTAGAAAACCTAGTAGTTTTATTCCTGTAAACAACGCAGCTGTGGAAACTTTTGAAAGAACTTGTACTAAAGAAATATATGACTTGTATAACTGTGGTAATGCAAATAAGAAGTATTTCTCTAACTTGAATACAAAAGAAAGGGAAGCATTGGAAGTTCTTTGCCATGATAACTCTATATTCATTAGACCAGCTGAAAAAGGTGGTCCCTTGGTCATAATGGACTTGCAAACTATGAAAGATATGTTGAATGGTAATACATTCTATGAGCAAATAAGTGTTGATAAGAGTTAGTAAATGTGAAAGAAGCATTTATAATTCCCTTTTTGAATGTTTACAAAGCAGATTAATTAGTATGGAATTGTTTAAGTTCTTAATTGTTGAAAAACCACTTGTACCTGTTAAACAAGGATTGCCTAAAGTTCACAAGCATGGTACGATACCCCCTATGAGGCTTATCGTGACAGGGAGAGGGTGGTGCACTGAACCACTGTCTGTATTTGTGGAACAACATATCAAGGCTGTTTTATTGAAGAACAAGTATATATTGAAAGACACCAAGCAATTTTTAACGGCTCTATATGAGTTTGTTGGTTGTGTAAGCCCAAGCAGACAGTGGCTAATGATCACCCTAGATGTACAATCCCTTTTCACCAGGATTCCTAACAGAATAGGGATAGAACAATTTAGGCAGTAAGATGAGACCTATGACAGTTGTTTTATTGACTTTCTAGCAATGTTAATGGAGCATATCCTGGAAAATAACCTTTTTGTATTTGATAATACTCTCTGTAGACAAATGGATGCTGTAG
The DNA here is from genome assembly GCF_019279795.1 of Protopterus annectens. Lineage (NCBI taxonomy): Eukaryota > Metazoa > Chordata > Ceratodontiformes > Protopteridae > Protopterus > Protopterus annectens. The sequence continues at coordinate 143,315,814 of NC_056740.1, forward strand.
CTATGGGTGCACTTTGTGCCAATAGCTACGCAACATTGTCATGGCAGCCTGGGAAGAGCAGTATGTGATTACTGAGATGCAGGGCCAACTTGGCTTCTATAGAAGGTTTGTGGATGACCTATTTATGCTGTGGGATGGTAATGATGACACATTCACTCCCTTCTTTATTAAGTTAGGCAAAAGTACACAATTTTTGAAATTTACAATAAAGAGCTCCACTTCCACAATTGACTTTTTAGATGTCAGAATTGTAAAGAAAAGTAATAACCAGTTTGAAACTGAGATATACAGGAAGGAATGTTATAGAAATTCGTATTTGCATAGACAAAGTATGCACCCCAAACACATCTTTAAAAATATAGTTAAAGGACAGGGGGTGAGAACTTCTAGGCTCATAACTAATTATGTGAAATTTTAAAGAGAGCTTACAGACGTGAAAGATTTTTGGATACAGGTTATAGTGTGACTGAAATTAACCAAGCTACAGTAGATATTAAAAGAAGAGAGGTAGATATTCCACCATACTTCTCTAAACAGGAGGCCCCGCATATAACATCTAAATATATGTGACACTTTAAGACTACCTATTACATATTCCAGTAATACTCTGTTATTACAATGGATCTTTGATAAGAATTGGAATATTTTATGTGCAGATGAAAAGGTGAAGGGGATTGTGGGAGAAAGACCTAAATATGTTTATAAGAATAAGAAATGTTTGAAAAGGTTACTATGTGGAATAAGAGTTAGGTGTGAACCAGTTAATCCTGAAGAGGAAATGGATTTTGGCATATACCCATGTGGTAAGTGCAGGTACTGTGACTATTGATAGTCCAGGTACGTTAATACATCCCAATAGAGGAAAGGTATATACATTCAAACTGAAACTTTATTGTAACACAATTAATTTAGTATATTTAGAAACCTGTGCATTATGTAGCTGTTTTTATGTTGGGATGATGACACACAGGCTGTGTGATCATATGAAAGAACATCTGTATGATATTTCAAGGAAAATAGAAACCAATGCCTTGGCGAAGCACACCATGGCATGTGGTAATGAGCATGAGTTTAAGTTTTTAGTGATAGATATGGTGAAATCCAGCATTAGAGGGGGTGAAGTTAAGAACAAGGTTGAAGTAAAGGAACTTTAATGGATAATGAGGTTACAAGCCAATGTTGGCAAGGGTAATTATGATAAAATTTGCATTAAACCAATACTCTGAAGTAGTTTACTTCATTTGGTCTTCAACCTGTGGGAATACGGATCCAAGCTGGCTAATATTACTAGCATCAGCTCTGAGCTCCAGACTCCTCCCCTTACCCATAACACACCTCCACTGCCTTCCATCTCGTTTGCCGTGATTTGTAATACATCGTGTTTCCAGAGCTCCAGCTAGCAGTGGGTGATTTCTTACTTTAAGTTTTCAAAGATTTGTGTTCTTTTAGCCGATTCAGGTTAGTGTAGGTACCCTCCCCCCATATCACTTTGGCGCAGAGTGTAGGTTTGTTATAGTTAGTGTAGTTTGTGATGGCCCTCCCCCTTTAGTGTTGTCTCTAGTACAATGTGGTGAGTGGGTGTGTGTTTGTTAGATTAAAGAAAAGTATTTGCCTGTCTTTTTTTAAGGCTTCTTTTTGTAGAATGGCTGAAAAGCTTATCTTTAAGTGCTGCACAGTGTGTGGCCATAAGCTTTCCCCAGCAGATGGTCACACTGTGTGTGTTGTGCTTAAGTGTGGCCCACCTTCGTGTGGATTGCTCTGTTTGTGTGGGGTTCAATTCCCGAGTGTTGAAAGATAGGCCAAGTTGGCGCTCAAAGGTCTTCTGCTTGCCATTGAACCTCCTTCCTCATCTTCGGCTTCTCCCGCTTCTCTTCCTCTGGCCTCCCCTCCCTCCCAGGCTGGGACTCAAGCTCCTGCATCTAAGCCTGTGGGAGCAGAGGAGAGGTAGAGAATGGGAGAGAGAGTCAATGACTAAGGAAAAGAGGAAGAGGTCCCTGGACCTCATGTCCCCAAGCAGGTCTGCAGGGATCCATGACTCCCCTTGGCTCTGGTCTCCGAGGTTCTCCCCGGAGCCGGAGGAGGCACGTTCAGTCTCCCTAGCATCAGTTCCCTGACCTGCCAGGTCAGAGTCCGTGGCCTCGTCACGGTCGACCTGCTCTTTATCGGACATGAATCTGGATAAGATGATGAGGTGCTTTATCTGTACACAGATCCAGATGGGGGTCTTGCCAGCCCCCACTCCCTCTGGAGGGGGAGTTTGCTTCCTTTTTTTCAACCCATTTCTCCTTTCCCGATCCGACCTTCGGCTTTGGAGTTCTCTGATACAAGGTTGGCGCTGACAGTCCTTGCATCCCCGACACCAACAGCTGCCTGGAGCATCTTGGATGCAACCAGTTCAGATCCGAGCTGCTCTCGGAGCCAGAGCCTGGGTGTCAGATCTGAGGGAGTGGAACCTTTTCCATCAGCTCTGACGTTGTCTGGTCAGGTTCCCTCCCTCGGAGCTCCATCCACTTTGGGTCCAGCTTGGATTCTCATGGACCCAGGGAGACCGACTTCCTCATTAGCTTTTCATTAGCTTCCCAGGATGTCCAGTCTCCTTCGACGTTCGATGTGGTAGAAAAAGTCCTTTCCATTGGATCGAGACCCCTGACCTCCCCCTTGGATTCCGCCCAGACCCCCTCGGCTCTGTCTACGGTCCCCATTGTCTTACCAGAGGGACAGCCATTGCCCGAAGAGACCCAGACAGTTCCCCCAGAGGAGCAGATGGCTTGTGAGCGCTCCCCTGAGAGCCCCACTGGAAGTGTGCCTCTCAAGCAGATGTGCAAGAGGTGGCAATTGGACTTCCCCAAGTCCCTAACCGAGGACACCAATTTAGATGATGGGGAGGGCTCCCCAAGATCACCTCCCGATGATGTCTCCTTTGGAGACATCATGGAGATCCTGCGCCAGTGGGGAGGTTGGTCTGCCCCCAAGCCCTCCTCTGAGTCTGTGTTTCTGGAAGCTTTCGACATGGGCCTGTCTACTACTTGGGTGTCCCATCCCATGGATCCTTTAGTGGATTTGAGCACCTTGTGGGCATGGAAGGAACCAGATACTGTGGAGCCGATCCCCAAGCACCCTGATAAGGTTTTAACTGCCCCCATTGACAGGTCTTCCTGGAACAAGGGCTCCCCAGTGGACGCCATGGTGGTAGCAGCAGCCACAAAGAAGGAACTCTCTCAGGAAAGTTCCTCAGTCCACACTCCTGGACCACCTAGGGAAGTGGGTGTATGCTTCAGCTACCTTTTCGATCAGGGCGCTGAATTACTTGACCCATGTCACGAAACTCCAACACGACCTATTGAAGGAGCTGGTGGAGTCTCCACCCAAGTCCTTGTTGCAGGAGGACAAGGCTTCATTCTCCACGAAGATGGCCACTCTGAAAGCGGTATCAAGTACGCCCATTCGACTCCTCTCCCATGCTACGGAAGGAGCGGCTAAGGCGGCTAGGTCCGGCGTGTTTATGAGGCGTAACGCCCGGCTCAGGTTGTGCCAATTTCCCAAACCCTTTAAGGCATCCATTGACAATGCCCCTTATGATGGCTCAACCTTTCGGTAAGACCGTCGGAGACACTAGTCCAGAGTGAGGAGGACGGGAAGACACCGTCTGCCATTGGGATCTGCTTCTCTAACCCTCAAAGGTCCTTTTCCCAGAACCTGAGAGGGCAAAAGAAGATGTGGTTTCAGAAGTCTCAGCATTCCCAGGGCACTCAGAGCTCTTCTTCCCCTAGAGGCTGATTGGGGCAGAATGGACACCAGCCCAGAGGCCGAGGGGGGTCCGTGAAACTTCGGGTCTCTAGGACCATTCTTGGACAGACCCAGGCAGCAACCCTGAGGGGTTGCCCGGCTACTCTACACTTGAGGCAGTCGGGGGACGATTGTCCTTGTACCCGGCGTCATGGGAGTCCATAACAACGGACCGCTGGGTTCTTCAAGTCATATCCAGAGGATATTCTATCCCCTTTGTGGGTTCCCCCATATCTCCCAAACACCTCCCGGTCATTCCACCCACATAAAGGGAGGCAGCAGCACAGGAAATTTCCAAGCTGCTAGGAAAATGAGCCATCGAAACTGTCCCCCCTGATCAGTCTGGATCGGGCTTCTACTCCAGGTTCTTTTTGTTGCCAAAGAAAACGGGGGACTTAAGGCTCATTCTGGACCTCTCTACCCTGAATCTGTCAGTTGCCAAAGAAAAGTTCTGGATAGTCACACTACATCATGCCGTACCTGCAAGAGAGAGACTGGATGTGCTCATTAGATCTCCAGGATGCTTACTATCACATACAAATGCACAGAAGCTCCAGGAGGTTCCTCCGCTTCAGCTAGGGGCCAATCATTATCAATTTCAAGCCCTACCCTTTGGTGTCACCACAGCCCCCAGGGTGTTTACCAAAGTGATTGTGGTTGTAGCAGCTCACCTGAGGCTTCAGGGGATTCAGGTCTATCTGTACCTTGGACTGTTGGCTTCTCACTGCTCCCACCAGGTGTCTACTTTCCCAAATCAGGGATTACTTTCCGACACTTGCCCTGAGTTTGGGTATCACAATCAACACATCCAAATCTCTACTAGAGCTTGTACAGGTGCTAGACTACATTGGTGCCAGGATAGACACACTCAAGTGCAAAGTGTTCCTGACCTTGGAGAGAGTTCAAAACCTCAGGATGCATGTCTCCCTTATTTACCATTCCCACCTCCCGACAGCGGAATCAGTGCTGAGGGCCCTAGGCTTGATGGCGGCGACCATAACTCTTCTTCTGTGTGCTCAGCTACACATGCGGATTCTTCAGTGGACTCTAGCGGTTCAATGGTCCCTGTTGGATTTACCATTAACTTATCCTATCCACCTAAGTCAAGTGTGTCAGTTTTCCCTCATATGGTGGATGAGCTCTCCAGACATTTTGGAGGGGCGACCCTTTGATCCAACCCCAGCCCAAACCACAGTGACAACAAATGCCTCCCAACTCGGGTGGGGGGGCATTGTTTGGGCAGGACAGTCCAAGGCCTGTGGTCCCCCATAGAGACCAGCTTGCATATCAGTGTACCTAGAGATGATGGCGGTCCTTCTAGTGTTGCAGGCCCTTCATGCCTTTCTTCCTCTGGGGATGATTGCCATTCCATCAGACATGTCAGTAGTCTGGTATATCAACAAACAGGGAGGGACCAGATCTTACCCCCTTTGTCGCGAGGCCATGAGAGTGTGGGAATGGACAATCTCCACTGGTCGTTTTCTCATCGCAATGCACATTCCATGTCCAACATTCTAGCGGACAGGCTAAGTCGGACCATTCTGATGCCTTATGAGTGGTCTCTGAATCTGTCAGTAGTGGAACAGATCTTCAGCGAGTGGGCTCAACCTTGCTGTGTCTCTTCGCATCTCCTTTCAACGCGAAGTGCAACAGATTTTTCGCTCTGAACCCCCTGCCGGTGGAGTCCCCCCAGAGACGCTCTAGTTCATGCTTGGCCTCCCGGTCTTCTGTATGTTTACCTGCCAGTTCCTCTCATCCCGAGGTTTCTGCAGAAAGCTTGTTGACCTGGGGAGCAAGGTGATCCTCATTGCCCCATTTTGGCCTCGCCAGGTATGGTTTCCCTTCCTTTGGTCTCACTTTCTGGCTCCACCTTGGATCCTAGATCCCATTCAGGATTTGATTTCACACCCATCAGGGGTGCCTCATATGTGTCTGGACAGCCTGAAGCTCGGGGCTTGACTGCTCCATTTCCTGTGATTGCTGGGACTCCTGGACTTTCCTCCTCAGTTAAGTCCATTTTGGTAGCTGCTTGTAAGTCTTCGGCCAGAAAGGTTTATTGCAGCAAGTGGAAACATTTTTCTTTCTGGGCCTCTCAGAGGAGTTTAGATCCTTTCACAGCTCCTATTTCCACTATTCTTGATTTCCTAGCTGATATTTTCCAGCATGAAGCTAGTTCTTCTACTGCCAAAGTTCAGTTGGCTGCCATTTCTCATTTTCATGTGGACGAGAATTCTGCATTCTTGGCATCTTCTAGACTGTGTAAAGCCTTTATTAAAGGCACTTTTTGCTACGCCCCCCCCCCGGCCAAAGATCCTGTCACCCCATGTGACCTTTCTATTGTTCTCCAAGCTCTGGTCGCCCCGTCTTTTGAACCTGCCACAACTGCAGATCTAAAATTTCTATCATGGAAAAGAGCATTTCCAGTCGCTATTACCTCTGCTAGAAGGGTTTCGGAATTACAGGCCTTGTCCATAAAATTTCTGTACATGATTTTTCATAAAGGTTGAGATTCCCTTCGAACCAACCCATCTTTTCTTCCTAAGGTGGTGTCACCAGTCACTGTCAATCAGACTATAAATTTGCCTGTATTCTTTCCCAATGTTACCAACAGGATGGAATACGAGCTACACATGTTGGATGTTCATAGACAGTTGTGATTCTATTTACACAGGACAAAAAAATTTTAGTAAATCTGATCAATTGTTTGTTTCATTCTCTAGACCCTTTTTGGGCAAACCTAGTTCCAAAGTCACTATAGTTAGATGGATTTTTTCATGCATCCTTCAGGTCTATAAGGACGAAGGAATGTCTCCTCCAGGTCAGATTAAAGCTCATTCCACTAGGTCCATGGCTAGGTCTGGAGCTTTCTGGTCTACGGTGTCTTTGGATGACATTTGCTCTGCAGCTACTTGGTCCTCATCTCATACGTTTATTTCTCATTACTAATTGGATTTGACTCTAGAAGGAGAGCACCCTTTGGCTGTGCGGTGCTCTGGACTATCTTTCCATAAGGGCCTCCCAGTAGTTTAGTAGCTGGGGACTCTATCCCACAGGTTGAAGACCAAATGAAGTAAATTACTTCAGATAAAGAAGTTATGTACTTGCCATAATGTTCCATCTGAGTAGTTGTACTTCATTTGTCTTCAACCATCCCTCCCTCCTTCCCCTGGACCTTGGCGCATGTTCAGCCTACAGGCTGCAGTATAGGTCACAAGTATGTTTTCAGATTGGGTTCTAAGTATAAGTTCAGCAAACTCGATCTGGGGATGGAAGGCAGTGGAGGTGTATTATGGGTAAGGGGAGGAGTCTGGAGCTCAAAGCTGATGCTAGTAATATTTGCCAGCTCGGATCTGATACAGATACATATTCCCACAGGTTGAAGATAAATGAAGTACAACTACTCAGATGGAACATTATGGTAAGTACATAACTTATTTTTACTGGATGGAGGCAGTAGATAGAGATGTCATGTTGTCATGTCATTTTATATTCAACTATGTACTCTTTATATGTCATTTATAGTTTTTTATAGTTATTCTTTATGCATTATTAGATAGATGCATGAACTAGGTAAGAGATGAATTTTTATGTTTAGCTGAATTTATGAATTGTTATATGTGTGTATGTATATATATATATATATATATATATATTTATATATATACACACACATATTTTACATTTCATATGTAGTTGACAGCATGCTTTACATATGTATTAATAGATGGATGAATATACTAGGTAGGAGATGTATGCATTTTATACCATGGGTATATCTTATATCTATGTATTTAGTTCTGTGTCTTTAAGATGATTGGTAGTTTAATTGATTGTCCAACCTGATGGTATATAACCTGCACATTTTTTGTAAGTATTGTCTGATGAAGTAGCCTTGAGCTACGAAAGTGTTCACTTTGGATTGCATTTTTATATGTTTTTAGCAGCTGTGGTCTGGAGTCTCCATTGTTTTTTCTGCATTATCCTCAGAGTAGTTGTTTTTGAGATTTCAATCTTGCTGACCGGTTTCTGCCACCTCCTTTCATTCCTCCAGGTCTTTCTGGAGCCCGAATCAACTCAAGTGGGATTAGATGATGGTCTTGTCTAGACTCTTCTTCAGTTCAATGTACTCTTGTCTCCCTTTGTGTTTATGGTGTAGTGAAAAGAGACCCAAGTCCCCATTACTTCATTTCCTACTTTGGGCATAGTTATGATACCAGGAGTATCGGACAGGTAGGGAGCATGCCTAGGTCCACCACACCCCTGAATTTACCTTCCTTAATGTTCATGACACCCACTAGTCCTGATGGGATCAATGCTTACATCAGCTTTGAAGCTTATGGAGCTTTTGTTGGTATTAAAGCTTTGTGTGTTTGATCCACCTGTGTTAAAGCCCTCCCAGGGGCTTTGAGGTTGGGATTATTAGCAACAATAGTCAGTACCAACACTTTTTCTCTCTGTAGTATCAGGATTGCCACTTTTTGCTGCCAGTGGTCTTTTGTCTGAGCTCTAAAGTGGGTCATTCAGCATCAGGGTATTCAAGCTATCAGTTGGAACAGACACCTACAGCAGCTATTTGCCCCCTGTAACACCACTGATGTAGGGCCTTCAGGCCAGTCCTCTGCCTTCCTACCAGGAGGTAGGACTAGAAGGGTGAAGGCAGTATATTTAGTCTTGATTACCTTCTACTCAATGAGACCGCCTCCCCAAGGAAAAGTGCAAAAAGAAGCACAGTAACTCCACTTCAGAGTCTTTCTTCTCCTGGAATAGATTTCAAGGTAGGAAAGGCATCTGCAATCCCCTCTTAACTTCTATGTGGAGATCCTAGAGATGATGTGGCAGAGGAATTACGGCCCATTGACCCCATCTCCCTGGAGGAAGAGATCCTACAGCAGCGAGCCTATAGTTTCTTACCCCTAGCAGCCTGGGCAGTTGTTCAGATAAATTTAATTGACATGGTCTATACCAAGGCTTGTAGAGGACCTGCTGTAGTGGAACACATAACCAGAAGGCCTGAGAGTGCTGCAGACTCGAAAGATAGGCCACACTGGAGTAAGGAGCCACTTGTAGATGCTATTGTGGTATCAGCAGCCACCAAACAGGATGCCCAGGCTGTCCATTCTCCAAAGTCTATAGAAGGTTTGATTGGTTATAAAAGTAATTCTATGCTTCCACTTCCTTTTCTGTCAGAGACAGTAACACAGTAAGCATATGAAGGTAGAAGGAATCAAACCTTGTGTCCTGGGCACAGGAATCAGCTTATTAACAGCTCTGAGCTTTAATCCTTTTGTATTAACTGCCAGACAAAATCCAGGTGGAGAGGCTAAAATAATCCGTGTGATTCTTATGCTAGGGCAGCACTTGTACCCTTTCCTATATGATGTATCAATAAGGAAATGCAACATGATGCCTCAGTAGGTGGGCCTCTTAACTAATCTAGTCTTACAGAAGCTGCCAGTCTGGATGATCTCACTAATTCTAGGCAAGCACAAATTTTTAAGGTCATGCTAAACATTGTGAAGGAGGTTAAGAAACCAAGCACGTGAAAAATCATGCCTAGCAGTGTAGAAAAGGTTCTTTGTCTGGTGCCACACCAGGGAACTTGACTCCAAAAAGGCTAAAGTGACATTGGTCCTTAACATCTAAAAAAAAATCATGCTTCTGCTATTTCATCTTGCCTTCATGAAACCTCCTCTATATTCTAAGTCAGCAATTAAACCATTCTTAAGGAGAGTCTGTCACCATGTGCAACTTGAGGTTACGTGTTAGAAACTGATATTAAGTCCCTTTGAACTAGCAGCCTTTTATCCCATTCAGTTTCTATCTTTGAAAATGCTATTCCTGGTGGCAGTCGCCTCTGCTAGACATGCCTCAGAACTGTCTGGTTAATGTGCCAGGAGTCCTTTCTGGTGTTCTACTCATTGACTTTACAAACCAGTCTTTCCCTTATGTTTACGGTGGTTACTGAATTGACCAGACCATCTAGCTCCCAGTGCTTTTTCTAGATCTCACAATTCAGGAGAAAGGACACTACATTCCTGAGATATGCACAGATAACTGAAATTTTTCTTTCATCGAACAAGAGTATTCATTTAAAAAACAAAAACCTGTTAACAAGCAAACTCTTTCCAGGTGGCTGTACCATTGCATTATATGGAAAACAAGTCCCAGACCACAAAAGAGCACAGAGATGAATTTTTATGTTTAGCTGAATTTATGAATTGTTATATGTGTGTATGTATATATATATATATATATATATATATTTATATATATACACACACATATTTTACATTTCATATGTAGTTGACAGCATGCTTTACATATGTATTAATAGATGGATGAATATACTAGGTAGGAGATGTATGCATTTTATACCATGGGTATATCTTATATCTATGTATTTAGTTCTGTGTCTTTAAGATGATTGGTAGTTTAATTGATTGTCCAACCTGATGGTATATAACCTGCACATTTTTTGTAAGTATTGTCTGATGAAGTAGCCTTGAGCTACGAAAGTGTTCACTTTGGATTGCATTTTTATATGTTTTTAGCAGCTGTGGTCTGGAGTCTCCATTGTTTTTTCTGCATTATCCTCAGAGTAGTTGTTTTTGAGATTTCAATCTTGCTGACCGGTTTCTGCCACCTCCTTTCATTCCTCCAGGTCTTTCTGGAGCCCGAATCAACTCAAGTGGGATTAGATGATGGTCTTGTCTAGACTCTTCTTCAGTTCAATGTACTCTTGTCTCCCTTTGTGTTTATGGTGTAGTGAAAAGAGACCCAAGTCCCCATTACTTCATTTCCTACTTTGGGCATAGTTATGATACCAGGAGTATCGGACAGGTAGGGAGCGCATGCCTAGGTCCACCACACCCCTGAATTTACCTTCCTTAATGTTCATGACACCCACTAGTCCTGATGGGATCAATGCTTACATCAGCTTTGAAGCTTATGGAGCTTTTGTTGGTATTAAAGCTTTGTGTGTTTGATCCACCTGTGTTAAAGCCCTCCCAGGGGCTTTGAGGTTGGGATTATTAGCAACAATAGTCAGTACCAACACTTTTTCTCTCTGTGGTATCAGGATTGCCACTTTTTGCTGCCAGTGGTCTTTTGTCTGAGCTCTAAAGTGGGTCATTCAGCATCAGGGTATTCAAGCTATCAGTTGGAACAGACACCTACAGCAGCTATTTGCCCCCTGTAACACCACTGATGTAGGGCCTTCAGGCCAGTCCTCTGCCTTCCTACCAGGAGGTAGGACTAGAAGGGTGAAGGCAGTATATTTAGTCTTGATTACCTTCTACTCAATGAGACCGCCTCCCCCAAGGAAAAGTGCAAAAAGAAGCACAGTAACTCCACTTCAGAGTCTTTCTTCTCCTGGAATAGATTTCAAGGTAGGAAAGGCATCTGCAATCCCCTCTTAACTTCTATGTGGAGATCCTAGAGATGATGTGGCAGAGGAATTACGGCCCATTGACCCCATCTCCCTGGAGGAAGAGATCCTACAGCAGCGAGCCTATAGTTTCTTACCCCTAGCAGCCTGGGCAGTTGTTCAGATAAATTTAATTGACATGGTCTATACCAAGGCTTGTAGAGGACCTGCTGTAGTGGAACACATAACCAGAAGGCCTGAGAGTGCTGCAGACTCGAAAGATAGGCCACACTGGAGTAAGGAGCCACTTGTAGATGCTATTGTGGTATCAGCAGCCACCAAACAGGATGCCCAGGCTGTCCATTCTCCAAAGTCTATAGAAGGTTTGATTGGTTATAAAAGTAATTCTATGCTTCCACTTCCTTTTCTGTCAGAGACAGTAACACAGTAAGCATATGAAGGTAGAAGGAATCAAACCTTGTGTCCTGGGCACAGGAATCAGCTTATTAACAGCTCTGAGCTTTAATCCTTTTGTATTAACTGCCAGACAAAATCCAGGTGGAGAGGCTAAAATAATCCGTGTGATTCTTATGCTAGGGCAGCACTTGTACCCTTTCCTATATGATGTATCAATAAGGAAATGCAACATGATGCCTCAGTAGGTGGGCCTCTTAACTAATCTAGTCTTACAGAAGCTGCCAGTCTGGATGATCTCACTAATTCTAGGCAAGCACAAATTTTTAAGGTCATGCTAAACATTGTGAAGGAGGTTAAGAAACCAAGCACGTGAAAAATCATGCCTAGCAGTGTAGAAAAGGTTCTTTGTCTGGTGCCACACCAGGGAACTTGACTCCAAAAAGGCTAAAGTGACATTGGTCCTTAACATCTAAAAAAAAATCATGCTTCTGCTATTTCATCTTGCCTTCATGAAACCTCCTCTATATTCTAAGTCAGCAATTAAACCATTCTTAAGGAGAGTCTGTCACCATGTGCAACTTGAGGTTACGTGTTAGAAACTGATATTAAGTCCCTTTGAACTAGCAGCCTTTTATCCCATTCAGTTTCTATCTTTGAAAATGCTATTCCTGGTGGCAGTCGCCTCTGCTAGACATGCCTCAGAACTGTACGAGCGTTAATGTGCCAGGAGTCCTTTCTGGTGTTCTACTCATTGACTTTACAAACCAGTCTTTCCCTTATGTTTACGGTGGTTACTGAATTGACCAGACCATCTAGCTCCCAGTGCTTTTTCTAGATCTCACAATTCAGGAGAAAGGACACTACATTCCTGAGATATGCACAGATAACTGAAATTTTTCTTTCATCGAACAAGAGTATTCATTTAAAAAACAAAAACCTGTTAACAAGCAAACTCTTTCCAGGTGGCTGTACCATTGCATTATATGGAAAACAAGTCCCAGACCACAAAAGAGCACATTCCAATAGAGCTACAGCTGCCACCAGAGCTTTCCTTAGAGAAGTTTCCACCCAAGCCATCTATAGAAGCAGCTGACTGATCCTATGGATGCACCTTCTTCAAACATTGCAACTTCCATGCTGCATACAGGGGCAAGGACTGCAATAGTGAAATTAACATCTACATTTTTTGCAAGTTCCAAACACAAATGTTCTTTATGCAGAAGATGAGATCATATTCATTAGATCATTGAAAAGTGCAGCAAATAAAAGCTGTATTGATTTTTTTTTTTAATTTGAGCCCCTTTGATTATATATACTACAGTCTTTCTAGGCTTATTTGATGCAGAGTAGCAACTTGCATGATGCATACAGGGGCAAGGACTGCAATAGTGAAATTAACATCTACATTTTTTGCAAGTTCCAAACACAAATGTTCTTTCTTGTACATATCTTATGCAGAAGATGAGATCATATTCATTAGATCATTGAAAAGTGCAGCAAATAAAAGCTGTATTGATTTTTTTTTTAATTTGAGCCCCTTTGATTATATATACTACAGTCTTTCTAGGCTTATTTGATGCAGAGTAGCAGGTTTTTCTTATAGTGACAATGTGGAGGCATCTGTCATAGTCTGGTCAGTACATGATTGCTGTGTTTTAAAGTAGCTGTTTGTCCCAGCTTTTCCTATTTTGTTCTCTGTAGAGAAAAATAATTTTCTAATGCAATGAACTTGTATACATGGCTGTTGCTTCACAAATTGGTGAATGTACCTCTCAAGCACTTAAGCACTTGAATAATTTCACAACTTTTTTTCATCTTCATTGAGTCCAGCCTCTGAAAATAAATGCTATATGTATAAACTCTCCAGTATTTTCTTATTCCTTAAAAAAAAAAAAAAAAAGCACTGGCAGGACAGTCACGATCCAAATCTAAGTTTAATGTAAAATGTCGCACACAATGAAATCTAAAACACCAACACACTAATGCTTAACTTTGTCACTGTTTTCATCATATAGCTTAATCAGTTGTGAGCGTACCAATTAACTTAAATAGATGAAATTCACTTTACCCCCCAAGCCCATAACCAATTAAATTCCACTTCATAAAGTTTAAACAGGATATTAACCACAATACAAGCCTTAAAAATCTTAAATATAACTCCATTACATATGTACAATAAAACCAAATCCTTTCATTAAAAGTATGTAAAATGTTAAAATATTGAAATATACTACCTAATAAATGCATGATTATAAAATGTAGGTGATCTAGAAGAAAGACAACAACTTTTGAGTTGTCAAGTAGCATCCTCTGCTGGTCTGAACTATAAATAATTTAGAGTTTAGCTGATCTTAAAGGAAAACTCCACCCTCTCATACAATTTAACTCAATCGTTAGGTTTCTTTTCTCTCTATAAGATGGTTCCAGCATTGTGTATGTATCAGAAACCTGCTTATAGTTTTTTAAAACTTTTATTTCCTTGCATTGGAATGAAAGGAAGGGAAAGCCCACCTACCTTTTTTAAACTCAACTTCTCACATACTTTGCAGAGAAATTTGCCTCCAACTGCATGATATATCATAGACACAGTTAAATCTGTAGTTTACCCGATCAGGTACTGCTGTCAATCTTAGATGGTTAATTAAGCCTGCTAATGTCAGGAACACAGCAGCTGAGATAAAAAAAGACAAAGCTATGGAATTGTTTCCACTGATGTTCTTTGTGTTTCACTGTTGCAGTCATCACATTTGGGTTATCCTTGCCAGGGTAGCCCTCGGGCAGCCCGAATACCAGAGACTTAGTATTTCTGCTTTGGTTGAGGACTGATGTCAGGTCACCAGTGGTATAAAATTAGGCAGTCGACACCATTACATCAGTCTTTCTTGCCGTGGAGCCTGAAGCAGAAGCAGTTCGCACAAGTGCCGGTCGGCCACTACCTGAGTTTTCATTTCCGAATTGAAGTTGAAGTCTTCTAAAGCGAAGTACGCCTTTGGGGATACTTTTTTCTTGCAGTAACCGATGTCAGAAAAAGTTAATTGTCTCGCCCGTGGAAAGCAAATACTACACTGAGATTTCCAGTCTTACTGAGCACTTGTCTAGGCCCAGACCACGACGTCCCCCGTTGCTGGGTCTGTGCTTTGTTCAACCCCAGGACTATCTGTCGTTGGGCCCCTATTGTAGCCAGATATTTTCATTTACAGTCCTCTAATTCCAATATGGCTTCAGTAAGCCATCCGAAAGCAGATCTTCCAAAAAAACAAAGATAAAGACAGAGACAGACTGCACAGGTCCAAACCTGCCGATGACACTTCCATTAAGCTAGTCGTCAGTCCTCGGGTACTCAGTGAGGTGCTTTTGCAGCCCCTGATACCCACTTCAGTTGATTCGCAGGTCACTACAGAGACTCAAAACTCCTCTTCTGCTAAGGATCCTGCGGTCATCTCTACCCTGGATGGGTCCGGAGCCGCTCAGCATGTGCCGGCTTCTGAGGAAGTCATTTGCACCACCGATTCTCGACACAAATCAATGTCTTCTTTCGCGACTACCATTCTTTCAAAATCAACTGAGTTCCTTAGGCCCAGGATTCAAACCACACCCAAGAAACCGACAACCAACTCTCAGGCGCCTGCTACCTTGCCTCAGTCTCAAATGCTTAAAATGGCGGAAGACCTTATCGTGTTGATCAGTGGAAGCCAAGCTACCACCTCAAAAAGGAAAAGAGATCTGTCCCCAGTAGTTTTGTCTGAACAAGAGTCAGATGAATCTGATGCATCTGGATATGAAGACATGCAAACCCTCTCCACTTATGAGGATTCTGATGCAGAGGAATCCATTCCTTCAGCTTCTCCCCCAGAGGATTTTTCCTTTGGGGAAACCCTGCATATTTTAAGAGAGCATTTCCAATGGGAGTGTCAGGACTACCCTCAGTCTAAAAAGAGACTCTGGGAATTCCTGGATCTTCCACAACACAGACCCTTGTCCACCCCCCCCCCTTGGATGTGGTGGATGATTTTTTCCTTGAATCCAGCTTGACTCCTGACATCCTACCCTCCTGTTCCCACCATTCTTTCAAAATCAACTGAGTTCCTTAGGCCCAGGATTCAAACCACACCCAAGAAACCGACAACCAACTCTCAGGCGCCTGCTACCTTGCCTCAGTCTCAAATGCTTAAAATGGCGGAAGACCTTATCGTGTTGATCAGGGGAAGCCAAGCTACCACCTCAAAAAGGAAAAGAGATCTGTCCCCAGTAGTTTTGTCTGAACAAGAGTCAGATGAATCTGATGCATCTGGATATGAAGACATGCAAACCCTCTCCACTTATGAGGATTCTGATGCAGAGGAATCCATTCCTTCAGCTTCTCCCCCAGAGGATTTTTCCTTTGGGGAAACCCTGCATATTTTAAGAGAGCATTTCCAATGGGAGTGTCAGGACTACCCTCAGTCTAAAAAGAGACTCTGGGAATTCCTGGATCTTCCACAACACAGACCCTTGGCCACCACCCCCCCTTGGATGTGATGGATGATTTTTTCCTTGAATCCAGCTTGACTCCTGACATCCTACCCTCCTGCTCCCACCATTCTTTCAAAATCAACTGAGTTCCTTAGGCCCAGGATTCAAACCACACCCAAGAAACCGACAACCAACTCTCAGGCGCCTGCTACCTTGCCTCAGTCTCAAATGCTTAAAATGGCGGAAGACCTTATCGTGTTGATCAGGGGAAGCCAAGCTACCACCTCAAAAAGGAAAAGAGATCTGTCCCCAGTAGTTTTGTCTGAACAAGAGTCAGATGAATCTGATGCATCTGGATATGAAGACATGCAAACCCTCTCCACTTATGAGGATTCTGATGCAGAGGAATCCATTCCTTCAGCTTCTCCCCCAGAGGATTTTTCCTTTGGGGAAACCCTGCATATTTTAAGAGAGCATTTCCAATGGGAGTGTCAGGACTACCCTCAGTCTAAAAAGAGACTCTGGGAATTCCTGGATCTTCCACAACACAGACCCTTGGCCACCCCCCCTCCCCTTGGATGTGGTGGATGATTTTTTCCTTGAATCCAGCTTGACTCCTGACATCCTACCCTCCTGCTCCCAGAAAACCGAACAGGTACCACAGAGTCCTTGACTCACACAAATACCTTTTTAAAAATCCAACAGCTGACCCTGAGGTCATTTCTCAAGGGCCAAAAGGGATTAAAGCAACCTCTGCTAAGAATCCCACCCCCTCAGACAGGGATTCCCAAGCATTGGGCAGATGGGGTAAAAAAGTGTACACCTCGGCTACTCTTGCTTTTAGGGCATTAAATTGTCAGTTCCATATGCTTAAATATCAGCAACATACCTTGGAACTCCTTAACCCCGAGTACCTTCTCAGGGCCCCTTTGTGCTTACAGCCGAGCGCTCTCTGAGATGCTTGAAAATCTGTGCTGTTCCACCCGAGTGCCTTCCACAAGCACCGGTAACTTTGCAGTAAAGTTTTAGCTCCACTGTTAAAAATTAAGTTGAAAAAGTACCTGAACTTTGTCAGGTACCTTCTCAACTTAATTTTCACTGTTTAGTAATTGAAAGTTTGCAAGAAAATCGGCTTGATATGCTGTACATCTGCAACAGAGATCTTCCTTTGCATCTGCAATAAGGTAAGTGTCATTGCAGAGAATTGGGCCCTGTAATACCTTACAATCAATCCAAATTATCATTCTGCTCTTTAGCTACCTAGCCCACCCTGCCTCTCGGGTCAAAGACTGTGTTTTTATGTGAAACTGAGTAGTCTACCAACTTTAGAACAGCAATAAACTGTCCCTGATTTTGTCTTTGTTCCCTTGGCCTTCAGTTATCTACTAGCCCGTTGTTAAGAGCAATTTGTGGTGGTGTCATGACATCCTGCTAGACTGGAATGTATGGCTCCCATGGATTATAGGTAGAAGTTAAAGGGAGAGTGTCAAAGATGCAGCTTTGAGAACACTTTTTTATTTTTGTCACCAATGAGTACTTTGAGTAGGATAAAGGGAATCACCCGTCCCGGGATATGCAATTTTCTGCTTACTTTATGTGGAACTTTGCTGTTTTTGTATCTGGAGCATTCTGCTCATTGTTTTACAAGGTAAGACTGCCCATGATATGATGTCATTAGACACACCCCTTCCCCACCCTCAATTATTAAATTGTTACCCTGCTCGACCTGTACCAGGATTGTTTTCATTCCAAATGGAAAACGATTACAAATCAGCTTTGGTTCCGATCTCGCAGATCTCCGAGGCTCGTCACAGGTGGCTTGTTTGTAAAACTGTGGTACTTTGATTCTCTTGCTACAGTATAAAACAAAAAGCTTGGTAAAAAAAAAGACAATACAACAACAACAACGTAGCAGGAATATCCCTACTTTGTGATGTTTTCCACCAATTACTACTTTTACAGTTCTCAATTTATTTGTCGATGAATCAGGAGCAGATGATGTGACGACCCCAAATCTCCCATCATCAATTATGACTCTAATTGTCCTGAAATGTTAATAGAATAATGGACTTTGCATCTCCATGCATTTTCTGAGCAAGATGGACAAACTCTAATGTATGCCATTACTGACTGCAGTCCTCAGCGATTTAGCAGGAAATTAAAAATGTTGCTAGGGGCAGGATAAAATATGAGGCAAAATCAGAGACCGTGGAAAGGTATGGCTATTCCCCGATATTTCAACATCCGAGATATTTCACACAGACAGCTTGCAGTTACTACTCCTGGTTACTTTTGGCATATTTCTTGCATTTGGACTTGCAGGGAGTGGACTGAACATTATTAAAAAGCCCAAAGTTCATGTGTCACTCGCTGCTTTTTCTTTGGCTATCTATGAATCACTTCCTCTGTTAGCAAGATTCAGCAAAGTCTCACTGAAGTTGCGGGTGACATGTCAGTGGAACTTATCAAATGCTAGTTTATCTAGAATATCAGCTACGTGGATCCTAACCTCTTATTCAGAATCAGACACACATTCAAAAATAATCGAGAGTAATCAAGCACACTTTTTAAAATATTAGTTCCATTACCTGAGATGTTGAACAAATAAGAGCATGTGAATTAAAAGGCATTTTATGAAGTAAAAAAAAGTGTTTTGAACCATTTAAGTGCAATTCATCACATTTTGTGTGTGGTTTTTTCTGGATTCCTTATTACCATTCAAGCTGCAACAGCTGGCTGTGTGGTACCGGCTTCATAAATGAATACCGATCTGTATTTGCGGTCTCTGTTAAAATGCCGAAGTGTTAACTCCTCTGGTAATTACAATTGTAGATACTTTTTTTTTCCTTCTCATCTTTATCTTGGTGGAGAGGATATATTTTTCTTTACAGAGCACATGATGACGTACTTACAATTGCAGGCAAAGCCCTAAAAATCGGGAAAAAAATAAATATAAGTCACTTGAAAAGTTAATGAAACAGATTTTGCATGAACGTGTATTTTTGAACAGTTATCAGCTATTTTGACTGTGTAATTCTCACCAATGAGTGATAAGATCACTGATTTCACAAACAATGGGCACTGTCAGCAGTAACTGATACTGTACTGTTTTGTGCCAGTCACCTCCGTCATAGCTGTCAACTTCTTTGTTCAGGAATTGGGACAAAGTGGTTTTGATGTTACTCTAATGATGTTGATAGGCAAAATCAGATGGAGTTGAAAGGGCTTCTTTTGCCATAGTATATTCTGACAGTGCATTGCTCCTGCGATTACCTTTTGCAGAAAGACAGGTGTTCAGATCTTTCCCTATCTGAACAATCTGCTCATTCCAGCTTCTTCCCCTGATGCTCTGCTTCAAGATCTCTGATTTACTATTTCCCTGTTACATACTCTGGAGTTTACCAGGTTTCAGCTTCAGTGATTCATCAACTTTCTCTCAACCCAGAACTTCCTTTCCAAGCTCCAGTCCCAACTCCAGAGCTCTTTACAGATGCCTCTGACAGGGAATGGAGCCTCCTTTGGCTCTTTCAAGGTTCAGGGTCTCTGGCCATCAGAGGTCAGACCACATCAATATAAAGGAGAAGAGGGCTATGTTTGTAGTTCATGACACCTTTATGCCCTACACCTTGTGAAGGGAGTGTATCTGTGATGTAAAATACCTGTAAGTACTAAAGGCTTTGGTACACTGGCTGGACACTGGCTATCTTTGGGAGGAGATACCTTAGGTTATGAATACTACAATACTGAAGAGATGGACATCTACTGTTATGATAAAATCTAACACAACTGTACTTTGTGTTGCCATGGCCTAATTTCCCTTAGTCAGTATGAATACCTCTTCGGGTCTCCCTTGAAAAGTGGCCACTGACCAAGTGAGTCTAAACCAATTGCTTTGTAAGTGAAATGCACATGGGAATGTTTTAATTTACTTGACCGCAGCATTTTGTGATGTAGACAGAATTTTAATGAGTCATTCCTCATTGCTTGGCACCTTGCTAACAAATAGGTGGGAGGAAGGGCTCAGCAATAAGTGTTATACTATTTTTACTGAGTAAGCGTTATACTATTTTTACTGGATGACTATGGCCTTCTCCTAACAGATGATAATGACTCTGTTACATAACAGCTGCAGAAGGTAATATAATGAATAACTACTCAACAGACAGTTATTACCTGCGTCTGAGCATACATAACTTTGCACATCATTAGCACAGTGCAGTTACAATATAGCACTGAGTCATTATCAATTTTCAGGCAACACTGTCAGCAGCTGTCACTGTTATTCATGTAAGTAGAAGTAATTATCACATTGAATGCACAAGTTAGATTTGGCTTTTTCTCCACTTGGAGTCATTGCAATCCACCCTCCCCCACCACTTTCTTTCTGTCATATGTACAATTTCAAGAAATGTAACAAATGTACGAGGCAAAATGTGGACATTTCTATTTCTTTATGTACCTTCTCTGATGTCTGTATTATGTTGAGAGTATAAAATCATAATGCTTTTCTTATAAATTACTAAGGTCATCTGATACACTACACAATGACTCTTAGGAGTATACATTTACACTTTGTTCGTGTTGTTGTGTGTATGTAGAAGAATATATTTTACATTATTTACTTTTTTTTTTTTTTTACTTATAAGGCAATGACAATATCCAAACTCATATGTTGTCTTTATTTGAGACTGTCCTGCACTGTTGTGGTAAAATATTTCCTGTGCTTTTGAACTATGAAGTCATTTTTTTGAGTTACTTACTATAGTCTTGATCTTATTTATTGTTAACTATATTACATGTGTGTGTGTGTGTGTGTGTGTATATATATATATATATATATATATATATAATATATATATGTATATTTAAACTTCTTTGTGGGTGTTATCTGTTGAGCATATTTCAGCTGTTAGGGTACTTGCATATCTATTTGGTGAGCTACCTAGGGTCTAAGCTAGCTGGAGACTCTGCCCCACAAGGTTGAGGATAGAATGACAATTGACACCATAAGAAAAATAAGCAATTTTCATAGGCAGAGAACTTCTGAATCATAATTCATTGAGTGAGGTAATGCATATCATATATATGTAATGTTCCAGTTCATCTGTCAAACATCAGTAGTAATCTGTTTGCATTTTCTTTCCTGTGCAGGTTTATCCACCTTCTGATACTGACATGGCTTCACGAGCAGGAGAACGACAAGTGAGAGTGTGGGTATGTGGCCATTCCTACATTCACTGTGCTACCAGTACAACTTGAGCTTCTCCACATCCAGTGTGAAGGTATACTGGATTGCAAGAAGAGGTATGCATTGGAGCGGAGTACTGCAGTTGTTGGAAGAGAAGTGTTCCATCTACCCTGAGCCCGACATTTTTGTGCTGCACATTGGAAGGAATGATGTCATCAGTCAACCACTCGGAAGGCAACGGTTTCGCATCAGCGCAATTTTTGAACATCTGCAGTTGTGGTGACCATGTTGTCATTTTGTGTGGTCTGATATAATTCCTTGACAGATTTGGAAAACAGCGCACGAGGCCAGATGTTTTACAGAATGGGTTAATGCATGGCTTGATGTACAGGGTCGGTGTATCTACAATCTGCCATGACAGCATCACTGCAGAAGATGTTCACCTGTTCAGAAGGGATGGCGTTCACCTAACTGAGGAGGGCATTGCATTGTTCTTGTCTGACCTCCACAATGGTGTGAGGAGAGCTATGCAGGATTGGTAACATGCAGCTTGTGAGAAGAATGGAAAACACCCATGACCAAGTAGGACTAGTATGGTAAGTAAAATTCTATTATGAAATGTGTTGTGCAAAATATATTTTTCCGAGTTTGGCAAATAACTGTGGTAAGGAGCTGGTGAAGATGCTGAGAAAGAACAACTGTTTCAGGAGAGTGCTACCACATACAATCTAATGTCAGTAACCATCCTGCAATGCTTCTTTTTTTATTCTGCTTTTATCAGGCATGTGTATAGTTTAGATTCTGAATGGTGTACACATGTACAGATATCAGTTTTGTTAGGACTCTGGTTATGAAAATTATGATTTTTTTTTCATATTTTGGCAAATAACTTTACAAGGGAGCATCTGAATGTGCTACGTAATACCTGATTTTAAAGACAGCATTGATAGTTCCAACATGGTAAAAGAAATATCCCTGTATGTTGTACACATGTACAGATATCAAAGTTTGTTTCGGACGTAGGTTATGGAAATTATGATTTTTTTTCATATTTTGGTAAATAACTTTGCAAGGGAGCATCTGAATGTGCCACATAATACCTCATTTTGAAGACCGTATGGATAATTCCAATATGGTAAAAGAACTGTGCCTGTATGTTGTACACATGTGCAGATATCAGTTTGTTTCGGACTTAGGTTATGGAAATTTATTTGTTTCATATTTTGGTAAATAACTTTGCAAGGGAACATGTCAGTGTGCCAAGTAATACCTCATTTTGAAGCCTGTGTTACTCCTTACAACATGGTAAATGAACTGTGTCTGTGCACTCTACATATGTACAGATATCACAGTTTTAGTCTTGTAGGATTATGAAAATTATACATTTCCAATATTTCTCATTATTATGCCCATATCTTTGCAAGTGAGCATGGTAATGACACAAATGATGCATCATTTTGAAGCTAACATTGAGACACACAACTTCTACACTATGTAACCTCTGTCTGTTACAGGTGATGAGATATTATCCTTTGTTTATCAATTATTAGAAATATTATATTAATATTTCTGTGAATATCTCCATAAAGGAGCATCACACAGTAATGGTTAAGATATCGTTTTAAAGCTAACATTCATACAAACTGTATGGGTCTACATGGAACAATGACCAAGATATTGTGCTTTGCTTTTCCAAAAAGGTAAAAAATATGCACAATATCAACATGACTTTGATACACACTATCAACATTTACACTGTTGGAAAGGGTAGTGTCTGCTAAACAACTTTTGCATTTACATTTTTAGTCTAGCTCTTATAGAGTTATGAACATTTGTTTTCTGTATGGTATTAGAAATTGATTTCCTGAAAATGAGCTCAGGCTGCACTGTTGTTCCTATGGTGAATTAAGCAGGCAGCTTTTTCTGAGCTGCTCCGGAGTGAATGAGTTAAACAGAAAATGGCTTCCTTTCCTGCATCGGTAGAATCTAAGGATTTACAACACTTAATGCATTCTGCAAGTCAAGTATCTAAACACACTTTGCACTGTGGTTTTGATGCCCTAGAAGCTTCTTGCAGGGCAGCAGTCACTGGATCTGTCATTAGAAGACATGCATGCCTTAAGGAACAACCCCCTACCAGATCATGTCAAATCTAAATTGTTGGATGCCCCCTTGCACAAAGATAACTTATTTGGCACTATGGCAGAAAAGGGATTAAAAAAGATGGAAGAAAAAGCAAAATCTATGCAAACAGTTAAATATTTCTTACAGGTCCAGCCCCCTATTTTAAGCACGCATTGTCCCTCCAAGCATTGGTCCTTTCCTGCTCCGAGTGAACAGGCCCAGCCTAGGCCTTGTGAAAACAGACCCACCCTCAGACAGCAGTCCCAGGGAATGCCGAGATCTAAGCAGTGGACTACCTCCACTTCAAACCCAGGGAGTTCTAAGCCAACCCCTTATGGTAGGAACTCACAATGACTCACCTCCTCCTGACCTCCCCTCTGCCCTCCTTCACTTACTTCTAGGAGGAAAACACTCCTTTCATTCAAGCACCTGGGCCACCATTACCAAGGACCAATGGGTTCTGAACATTGTGTCTCAGGGATACAAATTCTCCTTCCACACCCTTCCAACCCCAAAAGGGTTCCTAGATCTACCACCAAATCAGTGGGCAGAGGCTCAAATGCAAATCCATTCCCTGCTCTCTGAGGGCAGTAGAGCACATTCCTACAGAACAGATAGGCCAAGGCTTCTACTCCAGACTTTTTCTGGCACCCCATCTTCGATCTATCCATTCTAAACACCTTCCTTGTGATCCCAAAATTCAAAATGCTCACTCTCCAGCAGCTGCTATCCATGCTCTCCAAGGACGCTTGGCTAGCCACCCTGGATCTAAAATAGGTCTACCTCCACATTCCTATCAGGGAATCTTGCAGGAAATATCTCCACTTCAGGGCAGGATCTCAACACTTTCAGTTCTCTGCACTTCCCTTTAGCTTAGCTACTGCTCTCAGAGTTTTCACAAAATGCCTGGCTCTGGCCATTGCCTTTTGCAGACAAAGAAATATTCAATTTTACCCCTACTTAGACGACTGTCTGTCTTATTCAGGCAGACAACCAGGAAAAGCTGTTCAAACACCTGGCATTTGTAAAGACCCTACTTACACCAGAGAAACAAATTTTCCTGACAGCCTACTTCTCTCAACTGGCCAACAGGCCCCAGCTTTCTGCAATGAAAATCCTGCAAGCTCTGGGGTTCATGGCATCTTGCATACTCCTCATTCCATATGCCAGACTGCATATGAGGAAACTTCAGTGGTACCTAAAGAGCCTTTGGTGTCAACAATCTCAAGACCTGGAAACTCTTCTACCTGTAATTCCTTGCCTCGGAAAGGAATTTCTTTGGTGGGCAATAGCATGCTCCCACAACAAGGGACTGCCCTTCTCCCCTCACCCTGCCACCCAGACCCTCATCACAGACGCATCAGACTATGCTTGGGGTGCACACCTGGACGGCAGGTGCATATAGGGCCAATGGAGCCCACAGCGAATTCCCCTGCACATCAGTCAAGAGGTGATGGCTGTGTAGCATGCATTGATAGCTTTTAAACCCCTTCTCTGTCCAGGGGTACTCCTGATCAAAACAGACAACACCACCACTGTGATGTTGACACATCAACAAGCAGGGAGGGACTCACTCCTACCCTCTGTGCAGGCTGGCCATGACCCTTTGGCTCACAGCCTCTTCCATGCAGCTACACCTGTTAGCACAATACCTACCAGGCTCTCTCAACTCCCTGGCAGACCAATTAAGTAGACACCTTCTGGGCCCGCATGAGTGGCAGTTCAATAGAAATACCTTCACCCTAATAACTCAGAAGTGGGAAACCCTGAAGGTTGACCTCTTTGCCTCCCCAACAACCATCAGCTCAGCAAAATTCTGTACCAGGGAGCATCACTGCATGGCTTGGAGAGTGGAAGCCCTGTCCTTCCCCTGGGTCAACCTCTCAGTCTCTGCCTTTCCTCCTCTACCTCTCATCCCCGGGATACTGCTCAAAGTAAGTGAGGAAAAACCAAGGACCATTCTTATAGCTCCAGACTGGCCCTGAGAACACTTGTATCCCTTGTTGCGCAGCCTGTCCTCACTGCCTCCATGGCATCTTCCTCAGATTCCAAACCTCCTAACCCAGAGAGAAGGGGAATTCATGCATCCCTAATTGCAGACACTCAATTTGGCAACTTGGCTTATTCCCTAACCCTGAACCAATCTGCCATCCTCATTAAACCGGTTTTGGATGTTATCCGTGAAGCCAGATGCCCTAGCACCAGAAAGTCTTATGCAGATAAATGGAAAAGGTTCTGCACTTGGATCCAGGCTAAGGGGGCCAGTATGGCTTAGCCCTCCATCCCTCTCATCCTGGATTACTTAGCTGACCTACTACACAGTGGTGTCTCTTTCTCCTCTATAAAAATTCATGCCTCTGCTACTTCTGCTGTTTTTCCCACTGAGCAGCCCATTTTCTCACACCCTTTGATCAAACAGTTCCTTAAAGGGGCTAGCAACTTGAGGCCCCCCAGAAGGACACCAACACCAGCTTGGGACCTTAACTTTGTCTTGGAAAAGCTCACCCTGCCTCCTTTTGAACCAGCTTCTTCTGCAGAGCTATAATTTCTCTCCTGGAAGACAGCATTCCTTCTGGCCATCACTTCAGCCAGAAGAGTCTCTAAGCTGCAAGCACTCATGGCTGTGGAACCCTTCATCATCTTCCATGCAGACCAGGTATCCCTCAGAACTAACTCATCCTTCATGCCCAAGGTGGTGTCCAGCGTGGCTCTCAACCAATCCATTCATTTGCCCACCTTCTTTCCTAATCCCCAGAACAAGGGGGAAAGGATTCTTCACTCTCTAGATGTGCACATACTACTCAGATTCTATCTGGACATGACTAAATCCTTCAGAAAGTCTGATCAATTGCTGGTTAGCTTTGCTACAGGGGCAGAAGGCAAAGCATCTCCAAGCAAACCATTTCCAAATGGATAGCACATTGCATCCATTTCTGCTAAAAGCAGCATGGTAAGCCTCCCCCCAAGGGGGTCAGGACACACTCCACCAGAGCAGCCTCCACCTCTGCAACTTTCCCCAGAGGAGTCCCCACCAGGGACATCCTGGAGGCTGCCACCTGGACATCTGTTTACACTTTTGCCAAGCATTACCACCTGCGCCTCTTCTCCAAATCCAGGGCAGGGTTTGCCTCTACAGTCTTGCAGGGCATCCTAGCCAGCGTCTTAGCATCCTTGACTGCCGCCACCCATTTCCTCAGCTTTGGGAATCTACCCAACTGTGATGACTGCAGCAGTGAAACATGAAGAACATAGTACAGTTGTGTACAGTTACCATAAATGTAGATGTTCGAGTGTACTCACTGTTGCAGTCCTGGTTTCCCTTCCTTTATCCCCTTTCTTCTCTTTCTCCTTTTGTTACCATTCTTCCTTATTGTTCTCCTTTCCTTACAAGGGACATATTGGTATTTATTTTCCACTGGTGGGGTTCTTCCACCAGAACCTGGCCTCCTATTTTGGGGGCTCCTGGCAGGTTAGGGCAAGAAAAACTGATGTAATGGTGTTGGCTGCCTTATACTACTGCCGACCTGATGTTAGTCCTCAAGCGACAGCAGCTGATGCAGAAATACTAAGTGTATGGTATTCAGGCTGGCCGAGGGCTACCCTGGCAGGGATAACCCAAATGTGATGACTGCAACACTGAATACACCCTATAAATGCAGATGTTTGAAAGTGTAAACAATTGTACTTTTTTATTGCAGAGGGGAGGAGGACTTAACACTCCCCTTTCATAGCAAAACAAAGCAATTAGATCAGTCATGTTTAAAGGCAATTGTCAACTCTTCTGACAAATTTACATAAGCAGCAACACAGTATTGAAATTCTAAGCTTTAAATGTTATTCATAATAGTTTGTATTAAGATAACTTGTAGCAAAGACTTCTGTGACATTTAGAGAAAAGTCAGTAAATATTTTTTCTTGTAAAGTATAAATGCAGTTACCATTTTCAAGTCGTCGTCCCCCCCCCCCCCACACACACACACACAGACCAGAACTACAGCAAGAGAGTCAGGTGGCAACCCCATCAGCTAGGTGCACAGATACTGTTAATAAAAAAAGGTCTTTTATGCTTTGTGTGACATCCTTCCAGATTTGATGCATGTCTGGTACATGCAGATCCATTGTAAGAGATTCCCACTGACTTTGAGTCAGCCCTTGCATTGTCAGAGAGCAACCAATAATATACAGCTGAATTTACTTTAACATACATTTACTATGTGCCCTTGCATTAAAAACAATAAAAGGAAATCAGAAGTACTTAACTGTGTTTAAATGCACACACACACTTTTGTACACATGAACTTTTATATACATGCACATATACAGAAACACATTTATTTATTTATATTTGTTGACTGGGAGTGTCCGACTGGACGTAGGTCCATTTTCAGTGGAGGCCCGGGGAGAAAAGCTCCACAGTTAAAATAAACAGACAGTAGTTACATTGGATTACATAGCGATTAACAATTTACATAGCAATTATGAAGAACATAGTACATCAGTAGACAACCAGAATCTTTATCTGTGAAGTACATAACAGACATTAACAAATGTTACAATAAGAAGTTCCTGCTGTATAATAAGTACTAGGCTTATAAGCATCTGAGCTTGCTATAATCAAGGTAGTTAGTGGAGTGGAAAGAAAGGTATACACAATATATATGTGGTGGGCAGTATGTGTGCATACAATGAACTATTAAGCAATAACCCATGCCTGGGTGTGGGTAATGCTGGATTTACCCACGGTTGGTGTGGTTTGGTCATGAGGGTGAAGCCCGAGTGACCAAACAAAGGCAACCATGAGTAAATCCAGCATTACCCACACCCAGAAGTGGGTTATTGCTATTATACAATGACATTATTTAAGAAAAAAATACTTTTCTTAAATAATGGCATTGTATAATGCCTCCGTGCTGCCCTTCCACAGCTGTCTGGTATCCTGGGGCAGTTCTGATGTACTGCGCATGCGTATGCTTACGCAGTACATCAGTGCTGTGTGTAGAGGAAGCAACGGAGAAAGAAAGATCTCCATTGCTTTTTTAAAGTTGTCTCCCTATGTTAAACGAGTTTAACATAGTGAGATATCTTTAAAAAAGCAATGGAGAAAGGAAGATCTCCGTTCTCTTTTTTAAAGGTGTCTCGCTATGTTAAACGAGTTTAACATAGCAAGACAGCTTTAAAAAAGGGAATGGAGAAAGGAAGATCTCCGATGCTTTTTTTTTTAAGATATCTCGCTATGTTAAACTCGTTTAATATAGCGAGATTACAGCAACAGAGCTCTTCCGTTCTCTGTTGCTGCCTAACACAAAAAAAGTAAAGACTTATACTAATGGAAAAAGTCCAGGCGACCGGACCTTTTCCCATTAGTATAAGTCGGATTTACAACAGGCACGCTGACCAATCAGTGTGCACATTTTGGAATATTAATTGGGGGGGGGGGTCATTGTATAATTTATAATAAACAACATAGTATAGTTAAACATTATTAATGTATACATTCTAGTAAAGGTTGCTCATTGATTTACTTGGTCACTGTCACACATTGGCTGTCTGTTCCACATGCAGTCTTGGTCAATGTCTTTCTGTCAGTAATTTTTTTTTTATTTGTATTGATAAGTGCATTTAATAATTGTTATTATCTTTGCCAGTGTAGCTTATGTTGTGGCTGAAAATGGTCCTGGTTGCCAAAGTATTAAATAAATATGAAATAGAAAAAAGGAGGGGGAACATTTGAAATTGTGTTAATGTAGCCTGGGGGTTTCTGCTTGCATTATAATCTGTGCTGGTCACATTTTTTAATCATTCTGCTCATCTTCCGAGCGGTTGGCTGCTGAGATTCACCTGCATAAATCAACTGACAAAAGCTGATTTAAGTATACTTTTCTCTGCACTTATTTAAGATTAGAAATTTATAGATAATTGTTATATGTAATATAATACTCCCTGTCTCTAGCTGCAGTTAGTTGCCTGAAGTGTGAAAAAGTGTAGCCATCTGGATCCATTGAAAGTTGTTAGACTGATTTTGAAATTGTGTTAACTTAGCCTGGGGGTTTCTGCTTGCATTATAATCTGTGCTGGTCACATTTTTTAATCATTCTGCTCATCTCCGAGTGGTTGGCTGCTGAGATTCACCTGCATAAATCAACTGACAAAAGCTGATTTAAGTATACTTTCCTTTGCACTTATTTAAGATTAGAAATTTGTAGATAATTATTATATATAATATAATACAGGGAGATAATACTCCATGTCTGTAGCTGCAGTTAGTCTTCCACCCCCCCCATGTTCTTGTGGTGTTAATCTTGGTGGATTTGGAATTGCCCGCCCCTGCTGTAAATCTGTTTTTATACACTCCTACTGGGCCCATCTCATTTGCTCACTCATCTGAGTACAGCAAGATCATATTTTGATTTCAGACACTCCTACCAGTCCCATCTCCTCTGCTGTGTACAGAAAGAGCACTTGGGAAGGACATCCCCTATAGCATTTTAATCTGTTCTGTTCCCTCCCTCTCCAAAAAAAAAAAAAAAAAAAAAATGACTTATAGTCTCTTGAACTGCTCTTACATAACTGTCTTCTACCTTAATACCTTAATTTGCTGTTCTGTGTGCTTTTAAGTGTTTAAGTGCTCTTATCTGATTTTTCATAAACTTGTTTTTGTCATTTTTAACTTATCGGCATTTATTTAAACTGTATTTGCCTTAATATTGCTACACACTCGTGTGCTAGCTTTTACTGCATTTAGTGTTTTTGCTACTGTCATTGGCTCATTCTTTCTAATACAGAGAGAACTTTTTGAAGCCAACCCACTTAACTATAAAAAACAAACAAACAAAAAAAAAAAAAAAAAAATATATATATATATATATATATCAATCATCATCCCCTTTTTCCCATTTACATGGGGTCGGGGTATCGTATTAACTGTCGCCAACTCTCTCAATTCAGTGCCACTCTCCTGCCTTCTTCAACACTCATGCCTGACTGTCGCAGATCTTCTTTCACACAATCCATCCACCTCTTTGCTGGACGTGCTTGCTTCCTCTTACCTTCTTCCTGTCTGTCCCAAATCTCCCTCACCAGATTGTCTTCTGCTTTTCTACACATGTGCCCATACCATCGTAATCTGTTCTCTTTGATCTTTTCTGCAATCTGAGCTACTTTGGCTTCTGCTCTTATGTCCTCATTTCTTCGCCTGTCCCGCAGTGTGCATCCTACCACCTTTCTCAGGCACTTAATTTCCATCACCTCTAGCTTCTTCAACTGTTCTGCCTTTATGCCCAGGTTTCTGTACCATACAGTAGTACTGGTCGCACCACTGTCTTGTACACCTTACATTTCAGCTTCTTTGGCATTCTTCTGTCATATACTACACCTGATACTCTATGCCAGTTGGCTGCAGCCCCTCTGATTGTAGCTTTGACCTCTTCATTCAGGCTACCCTTCTTCTTAATCACCCCTCCCAGATACTTGAAGCTGTTTACCTGTTCCACTATCTTCCCATCTATCTCTATTCTCAGCTTCTTCTGATTTCCCCAATCTGCTGCCATTACCACTGTCTTATCTGTGCTTAGTTTCATCCCATGTGCCTTCAGATTTGCATTCCATTCTTCTATCCTTTGCTGAAGTTCTAGATCAGAATCTGCCTGAACTGCCACATCGTCTGCATACAGCAGCTTTGTTGCTCTGACCCCTCCAACCTGTTTGCTGATGTAGTCCATTACCAGTATGAACAGCAGTGGGCTCAGAGCTGAACCCTGGTGTACACCCACTCCCACTGGGAACCCCTCAGGCCAAACACTGTTCGTACTTGAGTCACTGGGTCCTTGTACATAGCCTGTACTAATTCTACCAATGTTTCTGGGACTTCAAACCACCACAGTACTGCCCAGATCAGCTTTCTTGGGACCTTGTCATATGCTTTCTCCAAGTCTAGGAAAGCCCAGTTTGACTCTCTCCTCTTCTCTAGTTTCTTCTCAAGTATCTGTCTCAATGCAAACATCGGATGAATTGTGCTGCATCCTGATCTGAATCCAAACTGTTCATCTCCCATCTTACATTCTACTATTCTGCGTATCCGTTTATCAATCACTCTCTCCAGAACTTTCATGCAATGTGGTAGGAGTTTGATGCCTCTTTACTGTCCACAGTTGTGGATGTCCCCTTTGTTCTTGTACACTGGCACGAGTATGCTTATTCTCCAGTAATCTGGGATACGCCTTTCTCTCCACACTGCAATTAGTACCCTCAGGAGCCATTTCTCCCCTAGCTCACCCAGCATCTTTATCATATCTGCTGTGACCTCATCTGAGCCTGCTGCTTTCCCTGACTTCATTTTCCTTAGTGCTGCTCTTACTTCTTCTAAGCTGGGCTCCTCTTCTACTCTCATTGTAGGCTGTTTCTGGGGCAGTACCGCTTCTGTGGGGTTTTCTTCATTCAGAAGCTGCTGGAAATACTCCTTCCATCTGCCTTTGATGTCCTGTGAGCTGGTAAGCAGGTTGTTGCTGGAATCCCTTATGAAGGGTGTCTGACTATCTTCTTTATCTTTCTGTCTTTGCCTTGCAACCTGGTATAGTTTCTTTGTGCCCCTTACTGAGTCACTTTCCTGAAGCTGATAGAGTGCCTCTGATGCCCTATTCTTTGCTATTGCAACTTCTTTCTTAGTTTCTTTGTTAGCCAACCAGTAGTCCTTCCTAGCTTGGTCAGTCTTTTCAATCTCCCACTTCTTCCTGCACTCCTTCTTTCTTTTGATTACTTCCTGCACTTCTGCATTCCACCACCAGCTTTCCTTATGTACCTTATTTCCATACCTGGCTCAGCCACATATCTTTTCTGTAGTCCTAACACATGCTGTTTTTAGATGCTGCCACTCTTCAACTCCACCTATTTCCTCCTCTTCTTGGGGTGCTAGAGCCCGGAGTAATTCCTTGAACTGCTGTACTTTCTCTCCAGTCAACTTCCAGGTCTTCAGCCTGGTCTCTATTGAGCTTAGAGCCTTCTCTGACCACTGCTTGCAGCTGATTGTGGCAACTACTGGTTTATGCTGTGAACCAACTGTTTCACTGGGGATGACTTTGCAATCATGGATTCTACCCCAGTGCATTTTCCTTACTAGGAGGAAGTCTACCTGAGTTGCATGTTGGCTACTCTTGTATGTGATCTTGTGACTGTCTCTCTTTCTGAACCATGTGTTGGCTACTATCAAGCCATTTGCCAGACAGAAGTCTAGAATGGCTTCTCCTTCTTTATTCCTATTGCTCCACCCATGTGGACCCAGGCAGTCCTCGTATCCTGTTCTGTCTGTCCCGATATGTGCATTTAAGTCACTCATTATCAACACCAATTCATGTTGTCCTGCTTTATCTAGTAGGTCCTGCAACTGCTGTCTGAATGCACTCTTCCTCACTATCACAACCCTGCTATGGGGCATAGGCTGAGATTATGAATACTGTCCTATCATTACACTGGAGTCTGATTGCCATGAGTCTGTCATTAATTGTGATGATATCCCTCACTGACTTCTGAAGCCTCCGTCTCACCACAATTCCTACACCATTTCTAGCCTGTCCACCACCTGAGTACTAGAGTCTGGATCCCAAGCCAAATGGCTTTGTTGCACTGCCCTTCCATCTCGTCTCTTGGATACATAGGATGTCCAGCCTCCTCCTTATCATCATGTCATCCACTTCTAGGCTGCGTCCTGTCAGTGAACCTACATTAAGCATAGCAATTCTCAGTTCATGTTTGGCAGGTTGGTTGGTTTTATGTCCAGCTTTCACTCAACAGAGCTATCCCAGGTAACCCAGGCTGGGCAACTAGACACCGGCCAGCCAGTAGCCTATTGACCCAGGGCTGCTGGGCTTTTTTATGGTGGGTACACACTGGCCAATAGGGGCACATATACCCCTCCCACCATTAGCATGGGTCCCTGGCGTGGGTCAGAGAGTAGGCCGGGTCCTCAACCCACTTATCACCGGTAACTACCCATGCCCATTTTTTGGCGACAGTCAACATGACTGAATCACCTAGAGCCATATTTTACACCGTTGAGTGGCTAGCCCTGCCACAGCGCGCAGTTTGTGATCTGTGTTCTCCTATCTTGAGGATACTGCGCACCACAATAGATGCCCAAAGCGGTTGGACTTTTTACAACTCTTCCCCCCCATTGGGCACCATGTAGAGTCTGTGCTGCTGCCCACAGCTCCATTCATTGGTGAGTTTGAGATGGAAACACTCAGCATGTTTTTTGGACATGGGAGAAACCCCATGGAGACACAGAGAACATGCAAACTCCAAACGGGCATTAGTCTGAGGTCAGGATCGAACCTTGTGCATTGGAGGCGAAGACCTTAACCACTAAGCCATCTGGTGATATATATTCCAAGCTTGTTTTCTGTCTTTCCTGTAAGTCGTCTAATTCAGATACAGATTTGCTGTATCCAGGACTGTTTGTAAGCTTCTGTGCCCCAAGCCTTTTTGTGTTGGAGGGAAGCCTTCTAGCTTATCAATGGGAGTGGTAAGCGAGTGGTTTCTGGCCCAGAAATTGTAGATTTTTTGGCCATTTGGGCAGTTTTTCCATCTCTTTCAACTTTCTGGTTTAAAAGCCTGCATTTGAGCTTGCTTCCCATGTTCATTGTAACTAGTTTAGCCCAGATACAGATTTGCTGTATCCAGGACTGTTTGTAAGCTTATGTGCCCACAAGCCTTTCTGTGTTGGAGGGAAGCCTTCTAGCTTATCAGTGGGAGTGGTAAGCACTAGGTAGCCTATCTACAACAAGATCCAGATACAGAGTCTTAGTTTTAGCACTTGAATTTGCTTATCTGTGCTCCAGCACTTGTTCAGAACTTGTTGTAAGCACTAAGTAAACTACAAATTACTACAGCACTCACCCTTCCTCATTACCTAGAGGAAAACAGTTTTGGTACTTACTTTCCTCACTTGCTTAGAGAAAAACAGCTCTTGTACTCACTTTCCTCACTTGTCTAGAGGAAAATAATTTGTTATTCAGGCATGTCCAAGCGTCAGCTCCCAGTGTTCTCTCTTGTCTGTCTGATGAATTTGGGCATCTTGGGGCAATGTAGCAGTTGCCTCATGTACACAGACAACCCTCTCCTCTTACCACGCAACATTACAAATTGTGAGAGATACACTTATTGAGCCAAACTGTAGGTAAAGCTCTTTACAACCAAGACTGAACTTGATAGTCAAGAGGAGAAGGTAAACACTTGCACCACACCAAACATATCACATAGTCCCACTAAACCTACACCACCAAAATCCACACGTATAAACGCAAAAACATTCACGGAGGCTCTCAATAATAATCTGCTCAAGCAACAGAGACCTCCAAAGAAGAAACGCAAGCAACCTCCCACCACCAATACAACCCAAATGACACACAGCCCACAGACTCAGTGTGCCACTTGACCACAGTCCATAAGGCAAAACAACATACCCAGCACACTAGTCATAGGTGACTCTATAGTCAGGCACACTGATGTCCCACTCACCAGGCTAAACAAGGAGAAGGTCACTGTCTTCTGCCTGTCGGGTGCCAGGATCCGCCACAAAACCCACGCGCTCAGGTCACTCCACAGCATGTAGTGGATGACCTGAGACGTACCTCCCTGGACTACATGAAAAGGGACATGGAAGAACTCTTCAATCTTGTAGCCCAGGCAGGTATGACCCTAGCCCTTGAGTAGCATCCTGCCATCACCCAGACAAAATGATTGACTTCAACAATTGGCTAAGCTTCTGGTGTCATTCTAAGGGGATCCAGTATCGTGTCTGCCTGGGATGACAAGGTTGACAGACCACGATGTTTTGCCAGAGATGGCCTGCACCAGTCACCCCTGGGATTCCAGATACTGGCAAAGGCTCTTGCCGGCCCTGTAGTGCCTTTTTTAGATGAGGTTCAAATGACAAATTCACCACCATAACAGGAACAGGCAAGCAAAAACAGAGTAATGCTACTCAGTGCTAGAAGTCTAAATCTCAAAATGCACTCACTCGAGGCACTGCTTAAAATGGAGAACATCGATGTCTGTGCAGTGACTGAGACCTGGTTCAAGGCTCCAGAGAGAACCCCTGCATTACCAGGCTATAACTCAAGCCACACGTTTCAGCCATCTAACCTGGACCGGAACACCAAAGGCAGAGGTGTGTCCATATTCATTAAGGATATCCACACCTCCGGGCTAGTTGCTCAGCATAATGCAGCTGAGGTTCTCCAAGTGCAACTAACTCAGGGCAAAACTGCAATCCAAATTGTAGCTTGCTACAGATCCCCCACCATGCCTCAGGATTCCCACTCCTCTTTTCTTGATATACTGGAAATATTAGGGTTCAACCAAACACCCTAATATTGGGCAATTTCAACTACCCCACCATTAACTGGGAAAACTACTCATGTACCAACACCTTCACTCAGCGCTTTCTGGAATTCATAAATTCTAATGCCCTGGATCAACTTATCCAGACCCCCACCAGGGGCAACAATATCCTAGACCTAGTCATTACCAACATGAGTGACCAGTGTTCCACACCTGAAGTCAACTCCTATTTGGTCAGATCCGACCATAAGCTAATCACCCTAGATATCCACATCCCGCCCCCAACCCTCATTAAGGAAACCATGGTAAAAAATTTATCCAAAGCCAACTTCATGCTTCTTAAGACAGAAGTGGTGAACTTCATGACACCCATGCAGATGGACAATACAGTTATGACTGCTGAATCCTACACAAATGCACTCTATAAGCTCTTACACGAGTGGATGGATCATGCTATCCCAAACAGAACCAAAACGCTATCCTCCAAAAAAAGGAAGCCAATCTGGTGGTCCCCTGCCATAAACAAACTCTACAACAAAAGGAAGAAATTGTTGCAAAAGAGAGTAAAATCTCATGAGTGGTCCCTGGTCAGCCTCAGCAAGAAGCTGAGATCCCTTATAAGATCCTCCAAAGCTAGCTAGGAAAACAAGATTGCCACTGATTCTAAGGACAACCACAAAGCATTCTATAGCTATGTCAAGAATCTCAATGGCAACACCCAGATCTGCTCTGAGTTACAGCACAATGGCACAAAAATTACAGAACCAACTGATATTGCCAACATTCTGGCAGATAGGTTCAGTGTTAACTTCACCCCCTAAAGGGCCCATATCTATACAGGAAGAATGCAGAGTCCCTGTAATCACAATTTGACAGGTAAAAGCAGCATTCTCTAAAGCCAAAAACACAGCATCCATGGGACCGGACAACATCCCAGGCTGCATTTTACATGAACTTCAGAACGAACTGGCTCCCTACCTAAGCACCGTGTTCAGTCATAGCCTCACATGAGGCTTTGTGCCCACTGAATGGTGCACAGCAACAGTTATCCCACTCCACAAAGGGGGAGCCATCACTGATCCTGGGAACTATCGCCCTATTAGCCTGACGAGCCTGGTCTGCGAGGCCATGGAATGTATCATCATGGAATTCATAAACAAAGACATTGGTAACCTCCAAACTCTGGACCCCACCCAGTTCGGGTTTGTGAAAGGCAGATCTTGCCTCCTGAACCTGGTCGACTTCTTTGAGGCAGTCACCAAAGCCATAGACGAGGGTAAGGTGGTTCACACAACCTATCTTGACCTCGCTAAGGCTTTCGACACCATTCCCCATTCTGGAATTATAGCTAAACTCACTAAACTAGGTATAAATCCCTAGGTCACAAGATGGGTTGCCAACTGGCTCACTGACAGAACCCACATTGTAAAAGTTGCAGGCTCCAAATCTGACTTCAAACCAGTGACAAGTGGTGTACCACAGGGTTCAGTCCTGGGACCTCTCCTGTGTGGTATCTACTTCTCTGAAGTACAGGCGAACACAGAAGGCCTCTGGCTAATGAAGCTCGCAGATGACTGCAAACTAGGATCTATAGTAGAGTCCCCAAATGATGTGGCCATCCTACAGAAGGGCCTCACTGAGACAGATGCCTGGTGTCAGAGCCATGGCCTCAAGCTCAATGCCAAAAAGTGCATTGTTATCCCCTTTGGTAAAAACTCTGTACACATGAACTACCACATAGGCAGCGGTCTTAACACCAAATGTATGATGAGACCTTGGGACCCAGGTGGACAGTAGTCTGTCCTTTGATAATCACATTGCCACAGTAGTCAGGAAATCCTTCTGCATGGCCCACCTCATCACAAAAGGGTTCTCATCCAGGAAAAAAGAGGTCATTGTTCCCCTCTACTCAACACTCATTAGACCCATTATAGAGTACAACGCCCCTTTTGGAATGTACCTCACAAGACATCTGCAGCAGCTGGAAATGCCACAGAAATACCTCACAAAGAGAATTATTGGCCTCAAACAGATGCCCTACACTGATCGTCTCAAAAAACTCAAGCTTTACTCTGTAGCATATCGCCTACTCCAAGGTGATCTCTGCCTAACATATAAAGCTATGTCAAACCCAGAGCTGTTGGACATGTTACACCTAAAGAAATCCCAAGCTACACATTGTAGGGACCTAAACCTTGTCACCACAATAAACAGGACTTGCTGGAGGGATAGGTTCCTGTCTCAGAGACTTCCCATACTCTGTAACAAGCTACCCATCTATGTCAAGCAAAGTTCCTCATTAACACTCTTCAAGAAAAATCTTGATGAGATGATGGGAAATAGGAAATACACCCCGGGGATCACTTCTGTGGCTCTGCTCAACAGGGGCACAGGAAATTAACTTTCTTGGGTTGGCGTAAGCCAGGGAACTTTGTTGGCTAGGCTTACTTAGGCCCTTGGGCCGATAGCCTAGTGCCTACCTATGAACATGACAGAAATAATTGAGGAACTAGTAAAGCACATTTTAAGTCTGCATCATTCATGAGAGACAAATCCTCCCACTGAAGGCCTTGGGAGTAGCAGACAAAATAAGTTTAAAGTCCTACTACTTGTCACTTGTAAATGTACAACAAGGATTATTTACTGCAGTGAGAGTTTTCACACCTCAGCATGAGAGTATGGGGGATGGTTTATCAAGTTTAAGACTACAAAAGACTCCTCTTACAAAAAAGTTTTTTTATCTGCTTTCCTTTGCTGCAAGTAGCTAACAGCTATTTATAGCATAGAACAAGCTCTGGCAGACAGATAAATGAGGCTCAGTCAGGTAAACAGAGAAGCAGCTCTTTTACAGAAGGTGTGTTTAGATGACCGTGCTTCACAGTCCTGCCAATTATATTTTAATGGCATGAGAAAACAGCACCACTTCCTTATGTCTGGCATGAGTCACATAAGGAGGACTTGAAATGAATTCTGGGAAGAAGGAAGGAAAGCAAGAAAATAATATCACGTTACCAAGGCAGGCCCCATCATCTGCCATTTTGAGAGAAACCCATGAAAATTGTAAAAGAAGCACTTGGAGTGATAAAATAGCTCAAAAACAAAGATGCAATGAAAAAAATGTTTTTTGAGTTCTCAGGCTGAGTTTTCCTTTATTTTATTTTTATTTACATTTGTTTACCGGGAAATTTCGATTGGACACGGGTCCTTTTTCAGCGGATGCCCGGGAATAAAAGCTCTACATCATGTACATGATAGAGATACAAAATTGCAGCAATAGTAAACAACATTACAGGTTGTTGGCTTTAATACAATAACAAGATATTGATTATCAACAGTATATACAGAAAATGTTGCAAGTTAAGATAGTTTCTTGTCATTTATAATATTAGTAACAAAGTTGGCAGACAAGATGTTAAAGTATGTAAAGACAACTAGCTATTTCTGACTGTAGTTAGTAGTGGTGGCAGTATAGTTGGGTTAAGAGTCCAGGTGGAGGGGGGGGGTAAGGGTGGGGGTGTTAGTCTGGATTAGAACAAGGACAAAGCCAGTGCAAATTTAAGTGGAATTTGAGTGCAGTCTTGAAAAGGCTGCTGGAAGGTAGAGTAGTTATACAGGGTGGAAGATTGTTCCAAAGTTTAGATATAAGAGAACTAGTATCATTCAGACCAGGAAACATGTTTTCTTCTAAAACCAGCTGTCAATGTAATTCTCTATACTCCAATCGAGTTTCCCAAGGACCTGCTCTGGGATCAATGGGCAATAATTCAATGACAAAAAAAAAAATCTGCTCCATCACAGGTGTGTGTTTAAATAATGCATTATTTCTCCTTATATCATACCTATGCTCATAAATCTTTAGTTTAAATTTCCTTTCAGTTTTACCTATGTAAAATGCATCACATTTGTCACACAGAGCAAGGTAGATAATACCTCCGGTGTTACAGTTAGCATAACCCCTGCTTCTAATATACCTGTCCCTACTCTTTAAATAAACTATATCACCTTATTTTACATAAGAGCACTGGGGACAACTCCTGCATTTATAAGTGCCTTTTTTACCTCGTTTTGATGAGTATAAAGGAGGTCTTGTTTTCCAAAATATTATTAATGTTACGTCCTTTACTATATACACATTTGAAAGGTTTATCAAAAATAAAATTTAAATCTGAAGCATTAGAAAACCTCTTCCACTCATTTTGTACATGATTTCTCACAAGCTTAGTGTCACCATCATATGTGATGACCAAAGCATTGTCATCCATCTTGATATTTAAAATGTTCTGACCTACATTATCAAAATCCTTGCCTAAAATGGGGGCAAATCTAGTGTTTCTAGCCTCAGACACTTCTTCAAATACCTCCATTAACAAATTTTCTGGGTAACCCCTAGCTATGAATAAATCCATGAGGCGTTTACATACATTAATAAAATC
Source organism: Protopterus annectens (assembly GCF_019279795.1). Lineage (NCBI taxonomy): Eukaryota > Metazoa > Chordata > Ceratodontiformes > Protopteridae > Protopterus > Protopterus annectens. The sequence goes on from NC_056740.1 coordinate 143,355,913, forward strand.
CTCATTTTCGGAGGTCATTCTAGCACTTGCTAGCTGCCCCTTTACCATACCCTTTTTCTGATAAAATGGATGAGTACTAGTGTAGTACAAACAATAGTTTACAAATATCTCTTTTCTACGTATTTTTTACTTATCACCATTGTGTTTAGCTATGTTAACATCATCATCTTCTTCTTTCAGCTTTTCCCGGTTACATCTAAATACTTCAGTTCATCATATCCTATTTCATAAGTGAATCTTAAAAAGCTTCTAGTGCCAGATATGTAATTAAAAATTCCAGAAACTTACGCTCTGAATCTACTCAGAATAAACATGTATAAAGTTTCCAACAATCCTTAAATTCTGATTTAAAAACACATTTCTTCTCCCAATAAGACAAAATTAGATTTACATAAGTGGGAGCACAATGGGCCCCCATTGCAAAACCCATAAGCTGTCTAAAAAACTCACCTTCAAAGAAAATAAAATTGTTTTTCAACACTAAGTCCATTAGGATCAAACAAGTATGAAATTCATTAAAGGAAATCTCATTATCACTTAGTTTCTTCAAACCAACCCAAACCTACATCATGTGGTATTGAGGTAAATAGAGCTATAACATTTACAGATATAAAAATCAAATCATATGAATATCAACTCCTATTAACCTTCTTCAACAGGTCCTGAGTCTTTTAACACATTCTCTCCCATCATAGATATTTTTTTCAATTTCATCTCTACATACTTAGCTAAAGGGGCAGTAACCAAACCTTCCTCTGAAACTAAAGGTCTGTGAGGGGGGGTTGTTAAAATCCTTGTGTATCTTGGGGATACCAAATACTGAGGGCGCCTTGGACTTTTCTACATGTAAAAGGTTCTAAGTATTCCTATCTATGAGTCCATCTATCAATAAATCAAAAAAAATAACTTAAGAATTTTGAGCGTATGGTGGAAAACAAATTAAGATCAGCTATAAATAGCGTAACACCAAATCTAACTAGAGATGAAAAAAAGTTACTGGATGAATGTTGGAACAGATCTTTAAGAATGATGAAGCCAGACAAGGGAGTGGGGTTGTAATAATGGACAGAATTATTTATGAGGGGAAGATGATGGAAATCCTGGGTGGTGATACTAAATACATGAGAGTTTTGTTGAATGAAATAAATATAGCGTATAAGAGAATATATGTTTGTTTAAATGATTTATTGATAGATGGACTCGTAAATAGACTCATAGATAGGGATACTTGCAACTTTTTACATGTAGAAAAACCTAGGGTCCCCTCAAAATTTGGTATCCCTAAGATACACAAGGATTTTAACAATCCCCCTCATAGACCTATAGTTTCGGCAGAAGGTTTGGTTACTGCCCCTTTAGCTAAGTATGTAGATATGAAATTGAAAAAAGTGTCTATGATGGGAGAGAATGTGTTGGCACTCATGGGACCTGTTGAAGGTCAACAGGAGTTTATATTCAGATTTGATTTTTATATCTGTAGATGTTATAGCCTCACAGCAAGAGGTTCTCCCGTTCGATTCTCAGCTGGAGTACCTTCTGTGTGGAGTCTGCATGTCCTCCCCGTGGTCCTCCCCGTGGTCGAATGGTGTTCGAAAGACATGCGTAGGGCGTGCCTTCGTTGAAGGTTAGGCGTCGAGCTGACACCTCGGCACCATAAAAATCTACTGCCAGTTATTAGCGGACCAGAGTTCCACTGTGGCGACCCCTAACCAGGAAAAGCTGAAAGAAGAAGATGATGTTATAGATATATTTACCTCAATAACACATGATATAGGTGTAGGTTGGTTTGAAGAAATTTTAAGTGATAATTTCCTTTAATGAATTTTGTACTTGCTTGATCCTAATAGACTTAGTGTTGAAAAACAATTTTATTTTCTTTGAAGGTGAGTTTTTTAGACAGCTTAGGGGTGTTGCAATGGGGCCCATTGTGCGCCCACTTATGCAAATCTAATTTTGTCTTAGTGGGAGAAGAAATATGTTTTTAACTCAGAATTTAAGGATTGTTAGAAACTTTATACACATTTCTTGGATGATATATTTTTATTCTGGGTGGATTCAGAAAGTAAGTTCCTGGAATTTTTTAATTGCATATCTGGCACTACAAGGTTTTTAAGATTTACTTATGAAATAGGCTGTGATGAATTGAAGTACTTAGATGTTAACATATCTAAACACAATGGTAATTTTAAGTCGAAAATACATAGAAAAGAGACCCTTTCAAACTCGTATTTGTACTACACTAGTACTCATCCATTTTATCAGATAAAGGGTATGGTAAAGGGGCATCTAGTAAGAGCTAGTAAAATTACCTCTAAAATGAGGATTTTATTAATGAGTATAACTTCCTCATGGATTTATTCAAAGCTAGGGGTTACCCAGAAAATTTGTTAATGGAGGTACAGTGGATATAAAAAGTTTACACACCCCTGTTAAAATGCCATTTTTTGTGATATAAAAAATGAGACCACAATAAGTAATTTTAAAACTTTTCCCACATTTAATGTGACGTATAACCTGTACAATTCAATTGAAAACAAACCAATCTTTTAGGGGATAACATATAAAAAATAAAAAAACGTACAATATGCTGGTTGCATAACTGTGCACATCCTTAAACTAATACTTTGTTGAAGCACCTTTTGATTTAATTACAGCATTCAGTCTTTTTGGGTACACAACTGCCATCAATTAAAGAGACTCTGATGAACCCCAAATAAAGTTCAGCTGTCCTAGTAGGATTTTCCTGACATTTACTCAGTTACCTGCTACAGCAAAAGTTATGGTTCGCTGAGAGCTTACAAAGCATCAAAGGGATCTCATTGTTGAAAGGTGTAAGTCAGGAGAAGGGTACAAAAAATTTTCCACAGCATTGTTTATACCATGAAACACAGTGAAGACAGTCATCAAAAAGTATAAGATAAAATATGGGAAAACAGTGATGTTGCAAAGAGCTGGACATCCCTCCAAAATTGATGAAAAGACAAGATGAAAACTGGTCAGGGTGGCTGCCAAGAGACCTACAGCAACACTGAAGGAGATGCAGGAATTTCTGACAAGTACTGGTTGTGTACTATATGCGACAACAATCTCCCGTATTCTCCATATGACTGGACTATGGGGTAGAGTTACAAGACAGAAGCCTTTTCTTACACAGAAAGACATCCAGGCCCAGATACAATTAGCAAAACAGTACATCAGGTCTCCCAAAAGCATGTGGGAAAATGTGTTATGGTCTATTGAGAACAAGGTTGAACTTTTTGGCCACAATTCAAAAAGGTACATTTGGTGCGAAAACAACACTTCACATCACCAAAAGAACACCATCCCCATGGTGAAGCATGGTGGTGGCAGTATCATGGTTCAGTGTTGCTTTTCTTCAACTGGAACTGGGGCTTTAGTCAAGGTGGATGGGAATTGTGAACAGTTCCAAATACCAGTTACTTTTGGCCCAAAACATTCAGGCGTCTGCTAGAAAGATGAAGAGGAATTTCACCTTTCAACATAACAATGACCCCATGCATACATCCAGAGAAACAAAAGAATGGCTTCACCAGAAGAAAATTAAAGCTTTGGAATGGCCCAGTCAGAGCCCAGACCTAAATCCAACAGAAAATCTGTGGGGTGACCTGAAGAGTGCTGTGCACAAGAGATGCCCTCACAATTTGACAGATTTGGAGCGCTTTTGCAAGGAACAGTGGGCAAATATTGCCAAGTTAGGATGTGCCATGCTGATAGCCTTCTACACAAGAAGAGTGAATGCTGTAATTAAATTAAAAGGTGCTTTAACAAATTATTAGTTTAAGGGTGTGCACACTTATGCAACCAAAGTATTGTACGTTTTTTTTATTTTTTATATTTTTTCCCGTAACAGATTTGTTTGTTTTTCAATTGAATTATACAGGTTATAGGTCACATTAAAGGTGGGAAAAGTTTTGAAATTATTTATTATGGTCTCATTTTTTATATCACAAAAACCTGGCATTTTAACAGAGGTGTGCAAACTTTTTATACCCACTGTATTTGAAGAAGTCTCTGAGGCTCGAAACACTAGGTTTGCCCCTATTTTAGGTAAGGATTTGGATAATGTAGGTCAGAACATTTTAAATACTAAGATGGATGACAATGCTTGCAGTGCTTTGGTCATCACATATGATGGTGATGCTAAGCTTGTGAGAAATATTGTAGAAAATGAGTGGAAAAGGTTTTCTAATATTTTGGATTTAAATTTTATTTTTGATAAACCTTTCAAATGGGTATAAAGAAAAGGATGCAACATTAAGAATATTTTGGAAAACAAAACTTCTTCTTTAAACTCGTCAAAACGAGGTAAAAAAGACACTTATCAATGTGGAAGTTGTCCCCAGTGCTCTTATTTAAAATAAGGTGATATAGTTTATTTAAAGTGTAGGAACAGGTATATTAGAAGCAGGGGTTATGCTAGCTGTAACAACGGAGGTATTATCTGCCTTGCTCTATGTGACAAATGTGATGCATTTTACAGAGGTAAAACTGAAAGGAAATTTAAACTCAGGATTTATGAGCATATGTATGATATAAGGAGAAATAATACAAATAATGCATTATTTAAACACACTGAAACCTGTGATGGAGCAGATTATTGTTTTTTTGTCATTGAAATATTGCCCATCGATCCCAGAGGGGGTCCTTGGGAAACTCGATTGGAGTATAGAGAATTAATGTTAGCAGTTGGTTTTAGAAGCCAACAGGTTTCCTGATCTGAATGACCTGGTTCTCTTATGCCCGTCTTAAAACTTAGATCAGCTAAACTCTAAATTATTTATAGTTCAGGCCAGGAGAAGGTGCTACGTGACAACTCAAAAGTTGCTGCATTTCTTATATATCACCTACATTTTATAATCAAATATTTGTTATGAATATAATTATTTATTAGGTAGTATATTTTAATATTTTAACATTTTACATATTTTTATTGAATGGATTTGGTTTTATTGTACATATTTAATGTAGTCATGTTTAAGATTTTTAAGGCTCGTGTTGTAGTTAATATCCTTTGTAAGCTTTATGAAGTGGAATTTGATTGGTTATGGGCGTGGGGGTAGAGTGAATTTCATCTATTTAAGTTCATTATTAATTGGTATGCTCACATCTGATGAAGTTGTATGACGAAAACGTGGTGATATAGTTAAGAGGTAGTGTGTTGGTTTTTTATTTCATTTTGTGGGACATTTTACATTTAGCTTGGATTTGGATCGTGTTTGTCCCTCCAGTGCTTTTTTTTACGTTTATTGGTCGTTTGTTGGTTACTGTTAACACCTTTTTACTTACTTTATTATTCCTACCATGAATGAACATGCAGATAGATTCTGGCAGTTCTGAGCTTTGACTGCATGAACATGTAGGACTTTTGCTGCAGTTAGGCCGTTTGCTACACACAACTTTCTTGGGCTGCCAACACCTCTCCTTACTTCCATGTCTTTCCTATTGTAAAGGAGTATAGAACATATTCAATAGCTCAGGCATGCAATTTAATTGATATGAAGTAAAGTTTCAGCTTCTTTATTTGTCTCACAGTTTAGTTTTCCTCAACATCTCTTCTTCTTTTGGGAAAAATTTCATTTGTTTTTCTTCAGATAATGTTAATACCATTTTGTTAACATTTGGTGTATTTTCTGCAGACCAGAAGCCTTTCATTGCAGTCATAACATCTAATAGGAATGGAGCCATCCTCACTAACATCTAAAAGTAAGGCTGCAGGTATGAGGACCATTTGACACACCATACTTTACCAGGTTGCTGACATGTACTTTTCATCCCAACATGCATCATGCTAGTTCTCCTCCCGATTTGCATTGCTGTGCCTCTTTAACATCAGCCTTCCCAAACAGTCCATGGCAGTGTTGGATTTTTGAGTACATTAGTTTCTTCTTTTTCCAAATCGTAACAGAAATTCTGTTATAGCTTTTCTGTGGTACAGTTTCATTATGAGTGTAACCCTCTACCTCTTTTCCCCGGACCTGTGGGGTCTGGCATTTTGCTTGAAGTTTGTCTGGGCTGTTTCTATCTTTGTCTTCCTTTCCTCTTTCTTTTTTTTTTTTTTTTTGTGGCTTTCATGTTCTGCATCAGTCCCACCTTGTCAAGAATTCCCTTTTTCAATTGTGCTTGCTTCTCCCTTTGCTCAATTTGATTGCTTCTGGTTGAGCTACAGTCTGTGATTTCCTCAGGTGTCCTTGTAGGGAGAAAATTCGAGGGCAGAATGGTCACATTATACATCTGTCTTGCTAAGAGAAGACTGTTGTGATATTTGCAAATACTTTATACCTGTTACCATAATTCATCGATGGGAGCAGTGTAAATATTTGTTTTACTGTTGACTACTTGCCATGCAGTCTGAAATTGCTGTGTTGACTGTGGTTCAGTCCGCCTCAAGCTGTTGACTTCCTTTCATTTTTCTGAGATTCTTTTACCTTCATCTGCTATTTCTAAATCAATAAAAAGCAAAAGTCTTAGGCTTTAGTTGTTTGGAATTTGCTTAGAGAGGGCACAAAGCATCAACAGCATTCATCACCGAGATATCTACCAGGGATATGTAGCCTTTGTTTTAGTGGTTGTAGCTGTAGACAGTGAACTGTCTATTTTATGGTATGGTTACAGTAGATTGGTTCACTTATATTTTTGTTGTAGCTCCATCACCTATGGAATTGGTGTCTGACAAAGAGGTAAGCATCCTGTCAGTTTCGTAGGCTCCTAACACTTGATGTTGAGGTGAACTCCCACTTGTCTGGTTGAGTTAGATTATGTGATGTTGGAGAAGGAAGTTGTTTTGGCATAAAAGCAGTTGATTGAGATCCATATTCCTCCTATTTAGATTGGAGCTAGTTAGTGTTCCTGTTCCTGTTCCATAGGTTCCCCTGATCTACATTCTGGAGTCTTCTTATTGGTGCCACCACTTTATATCACTGATTTCTCAGAACCAAGGTAGATCATGCAGAATGAGACAATATTCCTTTGGGTCCTTCTTCAGAACAAGAGATGAAGGTAGCCATGAGACAGCTGATACTCTCATCATAGAAAAGGTTGATGGCTGAGCCCCTCGCCTCTCTCAACTGGTGATTTGATATCAGTGTTGGTGTTGTACACTTTGACATGTTTGTGTCTTTTTTCCATGTGGTAGGGGTGGTCTGACTGGTGCAGATTGCAATTTCATGTCCATCTCCATTCTCAGCTCTGAGCACAGCCCTTTGCTGTGTGGAGTGCTTTGGCTACCTATAGCGCTGTTGACCAGGCTTTAGCATAGGATTCCACTTGTACTATTGTCTGTGTCACATGGTATTTATCCTCCCAAAAAAGACATTAGAGGCAAGATATACCACAGATTGTGGTCATCTGCATCTGGCCATAAATGATCTGCCTTCTTTGGGACCTCTTCACAAAGGAAAAGAATATACCATACAACATATTGACTCCCTTTAGATGTCTTGTAATTAAGTGACCGTTGAGAGAACACTGAATCTTCATCATACTGATCACTCCTGTAGTAGACTAAGCTGTATAGGTTCTATTCTGCCAGGATACAACAACCATCCAGTTTCTAAAGCTTCAGGTCACCTTCCATGTGCTAAAAACATTATTTTGAATTGAGCAGACTAAAAAGACATTTTTGGATACCAAGCCCTTCAGAGCTTTCCTGTAGTTCAAGAGAATGCTTGTCTGTGGCCTTACAAGGATCACTGATCAGCTTGTGCTGCTCCTTTGCTGGGCAGATAAGTTTCCTTTGGGGAATAAATACACATTAAATAATTATTTTTAAGCTAGGAGATTGTGTTTTAATGGACTGTCATGAGACTTAACAGTACTTTTAAATGGGAGTGCACTTTTTTCTTATCGGTTTAAAGTAATAAAAACATGTTCTATGAATAAATAGTGTTTATTTTACTATTTTGGCTGGAAAAGTGTTTTAAAGTACTTTTTACCATGTTTTTGTGTGAAAAAGTGACTTTAAGATTTTCAACTTTCCTGACTTATGCTCCTTGTTTTCCATGGGAAAAAGGCACTATTTTTCAGATTGACCATGCAACAAATTACCGGTCCCATGGTGTGTCCTTCTTCCGGCCTCAAAAACAAAAAGTTAAGCAAGCAGCCTTTGCCACCACAGTAGGCTAGCAGTTTGCTTCAGCTGCAGGTGGGTGATGCTGCTCTAGCCATAGCTTGTTTCTCGGATCACTCATCTTTTACCATAGATCCCTGTCGTGTAGCAACTACAGCCACTATGGACTGAGGTTTAGCCACATCATCCGCAGATGCTGGGGTCCCCTCAATGGGCAAGGGAGAGACACTCTTGTCTGTCCAGGGAAAGGGATCCAGTTTCTTTTCCCATCAAAAAGAAACAGAAAACTAAATGTATCTACTCCTCCTCAAATTTCTTTAGGAGCAGTTTACTGGGTCTACCTCAGAGTTTAGTTCAAGCTATTGAACCTTCTTATAAGGTGGTTTCTAGTAAAAGAAAGGCAGATGCCTCTTTTCCCTGAAAAGATTCAAGACTCTGAATCTGGACAGGAAGATGAAGGGACAGATACAGGATTTTCTCCTCAGTTTTTTGATTCACACTCTGAGTAGATCTCCATTTCTGATTCTCTCTGTGGGTTTCTCTTTTTCTGAGACTATTTCCATAATCAGTCAGTCATTGTCATTCAGAAAGCACACAAGTGCAAAAACTAAACGAAATTCTGTCTCCCCAGATTCAATGTGCAGACAACCTATATACTATTTTTGCACAGAAGTTTACACATATAACACCTAGCTATTACATCACAGATATGCAGGTAGAAAGACTAATATTGCACATTTTAACACTTTTCACAGTGAACACTTACTTGCATGAGACTTTAATATTGCACAGGTACTTAGTTAAGACATTGCATTGATCCTTGCACAGAAAAAGACATTTGAGTATTGCACTGTGAACATTAGAGGATTGCACTATGGACTTTAGTACTATGGTTAATTTATGAATTTGCGACATGCATGGCACTGAAAGAAGAGATTTTACTGCATTGCTACTGCTCTAGATGACCTATAAATTGCAGTAATTATGAATATTGCACTAAGTGTTAGATGAGACTAGTAACCAGGTTAATGCACAATTTTAGACAGGCTTCTACAGTTTCTACTGTTGCAGATGGCCATCATGGAGAGTAGTGTTTACTAGAGTTCAGCAGTCTGATGATATTAGGGAAGAAGATGTTCCTGAATCTTGTAGTTCTGCAACACATGCTTTGGAAGCACTTTCCAGATGATAGATGCAGGAACAGTCTGCAATTATTCCACTGGCCCTGCTGAGATATCTGGATAAGTACAAGTCATGGATTGGTAGTAAGGTGGTCTTGATGATCCTCTCGGCTGTCTTCACCACTCTGGAGGGATTTGCGCTCAGAGGTACAGCAGCTTCCATACCATACTACGAGGTTGTCCATCAGAATGCTTTCTGTAGTACCTCTGTAGAAGGTAGTGGGATTTGTTAATGGGAGATTTGCTCTTCTCAGCCTTCTTAAAAAGTACAATCTCTGGTGTACTTTCTTGACCATGGCATTTGTATTGGTATTCCAAGGTAAGCCCTTATCAATGTGCACTCCCAGAAACTTCATGCTTCTTACTCTTTCCACTGTTTCCCCATTGATGGTGAGGGGAGAATGCTCCTTGCAATTTTTCCTGTAGTCCACAATTATTTCTTTTCTTGTTCACGTTTAGTGCTAAATTGTTATTTCCACACCAGGTAATCAATTGTTCCAGCTCATCTCTATATGCTGTTTCATTGTCATTACTGATGAGGCCCACCACCGTTAGGTCATCAGCAAACTCGATGATGTGGTTTGTATTATACCTGGATGCACAATTGTATGTTAACAGGGTGAACAGCAAGGGACGTAATACACATCCTTGTGGGACTCCAGTTTTGTGTTGCTATCGGAAGAGTTATTTTCTGTGCACACTTTCTGAGGTTTGTCTGTGAAAAAGTCAAGAATCCAGATACAAAATGGAGTGTTGACGCCTAGTTGGAGTAGTTTCATTACCAGGAGAAGAGGGATGACTGTGTTAAAAGCAGAGCTGAACTCTATGAATAGTACCTTTATGTATGTGTTTTTATTGTCAAGGTGTTCCAGCAATAGATGGATTGCTAGAGAGATGGCATCTGCCATAGAGTGGTTGCTCTGTAAGCAAACTGCAGAGGTTCAAGATCAGCAGGCAGCCCAGATGTTATGGCGTCCTTACCCACCCTTTCAAAGCACTTCATCACTGTGGAGGTGAGGGCTACAGGGCAGTACTCATTTAGGCAAGATGGGGGAGACTCCTTTGATTGTCATGCCTTTTAAGCATTTCAAAACAATTTGCTGACTCAGGGAGTTATTGAAGATATCCGTGAGGGCATTTGTTAGCTGGACTGTTCAGTCCCTGAGCACACACCCTAGGATGTTGTCAGACCCAGCTACTTTTCTCAGGTTAAATCTGTGCAGTATCCTCTGGACATCAGCTGAGTTGAGGGTGAGCATCTTCTCATTTTGGCCAATGGGAATTTTCTTTTGCTGTTCTGTTCCCTTTCTCAAATCTGCTGAAGTAGACATTCAGCTTATTTAGGATGATTTCCTTGTTCTCATATTGCAAAAATAGGGGTCTGTAGTCAGCTATGGACTGGATATCCTGACTTAGGTGCCTAGGATCTTTTTAGTCGGAGAAGTAGCTCTGGATCTTTCTGCCATAAGCACATTTTGCTTCCTTCACTCCCTTGTCCTAATTTGCTCTGGCTGTTATGAGGGCTTCCCTGTCTCCAGACCTGAAGGCTGCGTTCTTTGCTTTCAGTAGCTCATACACCTCTCTCGTCAACCAGGGTTTCTGGTTGACTCATGTGATGATGGTTTTGGTGACTGTCACATCATCCACACATTTTGAGATGTAGCCCGTCACCTCCTCCAGGTTGATACACTGGTTCTCAATAGCCACCTCCTTGAATATGCTCCAGTCTGTGCTCCTCCAGGTTGATATACTGGTTCTCAGTAGCCATGAATATACTCCAGTCTGTGCTCTCAAAACAGTCCTGGAGTGCTGAGGTTGCAGTCTCTGGCCATACTCTTTCGTTTCACTATTGGTCTCCCTCTAGTTAGCAGTGGTTTATATGCTGGTAGTAACAATATGGAGAGGTGGTCAGAGTTTCCCAGGTGTGGGTGAGGCACTGCCTTAAATGCCAGCTTAACATTGCTGTATACCTTTTCCAGTGTATTCTCACCCATTGTTGCAAAGTCCACATATTGGAAATAATGGGGCAGAACTGTTTTCAAGTTAGCCTGATTAAAGTCACCTGCCACTATATGAACACAGTCTGGATTCTGGTTTTGCAGTTCGTTTATAGCCTGGTATAATGTGGTCATTGCCTCTTTTGGATTAGAACTGGGAGGACTGTAGGCAGCTGTGATACAGATGCTGTTAAATTCGCTGGGTAGATAAAAGGGTTTGCATATCAGTGACAAAAACTCTAGATTATCTGAACAGTGCGAGGATACTGTCTCACCACTGGTATACCAGTTGCTATTGATGTATATGCAGATCCCTCCTCATCTGGACTTACCACTGAGAGAATGTGTATTCTGTCTGCTCTAAAAAGTGATGGCCCCTCCACATGAACTGCAGTGTTATTAATGCTAGAGTTTAGCCAAGTCTCAGTAAAAACAAGCACACAGCATTTCCTCACCTTGTTCTGAGTAGATAATTCCAGCCTTTTATAGTCCATGTTGCCTTTCCAGTGATCGAACATTTGCCAGCAAGATGGATGGGAGTGCAGGCCTGTAGGGATTTGCTTTTAGCCTTGCAGTGATTCCAGCCCTAGATCCTCTTTTGCATGTTCTCTCACATCTCTTGCAGTTCCTTCTCTTACCATAATCCAGTAATGTTGATTCTGTACATACCAGGCATTTTGTTCCATGTTTGAATAAGATTCCCCAGCTCCTCTAGAAGTGCTATTGGCCTCACAGGCCCAACAGACAGCATCTCATCAAACTTATTATACAACAAGCCTGAGGATTAAATTACCAGAATAGTTTTTCTAATGTAAATTAACTTACTGTTAGCAATTTTCCCTGGTTTAGTTTTTTCTCTCTTAATTTAGACATGGAATAGGACAAACAGTGCACATTTTCTTGCTGAGCCGAAGTAGCCAATGCCATACAGGGTGCCGCCTTTTTTTTTTTTTGTGCGCCAGTGTTTTCAGTGGGAGAACACTAAGGTTTCTCAGTCCATCAGAAAATACTATGAGCTGTTACAGAAGGAATTTGCAGACCCCTCACCCATTCCTCCAGTTCTGTTAGCTTTGGAGGATGTGTGTGTCACTGCCTGCAATTTTCCTGATAGTTGGCCTGCTGTCCCTAAGAAGGCAGATAGAATGTATAAAACTCCTCAGTCTTTTACGTTTTTGTATACACTTCCCAAACCTGACCCAGTAGCTATAGCTTTAGTTAATCCTTCTGTTGCTAAGCATTTAAAGGACAACTATGGGATACAGTACTTGCTTTCTGCTTCCTGATGCTTCCCCTCCCTTCCTGTCAATCCCATCACTGAAAATAATCATCCAGGCATGGGGGAAGCATTTATTTTCATGTTTTGGTCATTCCACTGCTTACTGCTAGCGGTACAGCTAGCCATCTTTCCTAAAAGTTTATTCTCGTGCTCTTGCAGCTGTCACCTAGCCTTCCGACAAGTCACCCATCACTTTTGAAGCAGTGCAGAGTGAAACACACCCTCCTTGGCTCTTGTCGCCCTGGAAACACCTTATTTTTTAAATTATGCATGCCTTCCAGTATGTATTCCCACCTCTCAGCCTACCCTCTCATAAATATGCAATTGTCCAGGGGAAGCAACTTCTTTTTAAGTACCAAATTCGAGACTGTTATTTTTTCGAAGGAGGATTCAACATTTATTAACATTTGCAAGGATATTTGAAGTGAAACACTTATTTTTTAGTTCCAGTAAATGCTGCCTTTTTGTTTAAATGATCGTCCATGGCTTATTCAAGAATGTGAAAGTCTGCTTTACGATCCTGCCGACTTTTAACACTGTTGATGTTTTATGCCTGCAGTAAATACACTTGACTAACAAAGAGCTTGGAAGTTCTGTGTGGGGTTGCACGTGTGTACAGGGCACTGTATAAGCAGTAGCCTTTTTTTTTTCTTTGAAGTTATTTTTTTCAGTGTATGTATCTCCTACTGCACTTCAGGTTGAGTGGGGAAACAGATGACAACAATGGAATTACACGCACCTGATTTATTGAGTGATTTCAAGCACATTTTTTTAAAGCTCTCAATAAATCATGTATGTATGTTATCCCGCTGCTGTTTTCTGCTTCATCAATTTTACGTTTTGGAATACTGTCCCTCTGGGCTTGCTTTTTACACTCGTAATTCCAGCTTCTCCATTACCAACATTTCTTGCAGTTTTTAAAGGTTGTCTTTTATTTTCTTATTCTTGAACTCTAAATGTGCAGCATCACCATGGATTACATTACATGGTAGTACATCACTAGAGTTTCAGAAAATGTTCGTTCAAGCAAAACCTGTTGTTCTAGTAACTTTTATGTTAAAGCTGTGGTGATATTTTACTTCACTGGTTCACCAGATGCGCAGTAGCAAGCACCGCCCAAACCCCGCCCGCAGTATTTGATGTCACTGTTTAGCATTGAATATTCAAGCCAACTGTCTGCAACAGTAATAAATATTTATTACGTATTGTAATTACGCTGTCAAAACCAGGTTGCTCATTTCTGATAAATGCTATTTTAATTTAAATTACAGAGGACACATAACACGCCTATTACACTCCTCTACAAGATATGTATACTTTTTATAGTTTTTCTTCTTGTCCTACTTCCACCCCTTCACTTCTGTCTCCCTCTTTCTCCTTCCACTCCTTCAGATCATCAAAAAAATCTTTAAAAAGCATAATTCAACATAGACATGCTGTTCGTACATAAAACAAGCAGAGTTTAACTCCTATCTGTTGCCACATTTATGCCTTCTGTATGTATCCAAACTCCTTCAGATCTTCAAAAAAGTCTTTAAAATGCATAATTCAACATAGGCATGCTGTTCGTACATGAAACGGGCAGAGTTTAACTGCTATCTGTTGCCATGTTTGTGCCATCCCTTATGTATCCAAACTGTTTCATTATGGCAACCCAGATTTGGTCTGAAATTGGGGCATTGCTGATCAATGCCTTATCCCAGTAAACAAATAAATAAATAAATAAATAAATAAATGCATGTTGAAATATCAGAGGGACAAAACAAGTATGTTAATGAACACAAATGTGTGGGTGGACACACAGAAAACAGCAGACAAAAATGTAATTGGTTGGCAGTGAAACATCTGCAGGCAATGCAAGAATAGCCATAAGATAAGTTGAGACAATACTGTGTTAAAAGAAACGGACACAAAGCTACATAACAAACAAGTATATAACAAAACAACCCATAACAAGTACTAGGAAATGAAATGATCATCCAAATGAAAATGGGCAAGAAGTGATACTACACTGTGCAAATGGAAGAATTCCTGAACACTGACTAGTCAAACTGAAACACAGAGGCATGTTTCAACCAATGAATTTGCTTTAGTACAGTACAGTAGACAAAGTGGAATAATGAAACATCTGGAGTATGAAACTGTTACTGACAGCTTGTCCAAGACCTGTACAACCAAGCAACAGACACACAGCAGGACACAATACACAAATTATACTATATGGCTGTAAACAGCATTGTTTACGTAAGGTTGCTACCTTTTCATTTGTCCAGTGTAGGACATTCACTTTTTTATCAAAACTACAACTATTTCTTATAGAAGTTCATAGGTTCATAGGTTGGTACTAGGCTATCAGCCATAGGGCCTATACAAGCCTAGCCATAACAATTCCCTGGCTATTTCTTCCCACATTATTTACTTTCCTGGACCCCTGTCTAGCAGGGCGACTGACATGATCCCTGGGGTGAATTTCCTTTCTCCCATCCAATCGTCAAGGTTCCTCTTGAAGAGGTCCAAAGAGGCACTCTGCTTGACATGTATGGGCAATCTATTCCAGAGTCTGGGGAGTCTCTGGGTCAGGGACCTATCCCTCCAGCATGTTTTGTTTATTGTGATGACAAGGTTGTATGTTAACATTCAGTGACATTATAATATTTATCTTCTGTCTTTTTTCCCTCAGAAGACAGCTGCCAAATCACTGCTGCTTTGCGAAAAACTATACACTGAACCCCTATTAAATAACACAAAATTTACTGAAGCCTGAAAAGGAAACGTGTTAATGCCGGCATCATCGAATTACTGGAAATTAATAGCTAAGCAAGCAACATAAAAAAATGTATCACTCTCCCCACCTAAGAGCCGCCTCTGGATAAAATGGCTTTTACTGGGTATCCGGAGTTAGATTAACGGGTTGTGTTTGTAAAACAGTGGCATTGTGAGGTGTTTTGTGCTTAACATTAATTGCTTTTCTGTAGTCATAGCATAGGTTAACACATGCATTGTATGCATGATGTCACCGGCTAATATGAATGGCATGTCAGTCGTGCCTTATTTCACATGCAGGTTTGCTCGTCAGTCATCCGCTCCACGCACACTCCTGTGTGAAACTCCGGGTGAGCCAGTGAAGTAAAATATCACCAAAGCTACATTTCACAATTGTCCCTGCTTTTGTGCATATAATACTTTTATCTATGTAGACTAACAGTGTGCTTAGAGCAATACATTGATGTGTGCTGTATCCACATACAGTTCTGCTGTTGATTAGTTTCTCCATCGGTCCAGAATTTTGAAATGCATGTTGAGGCAAAACCTGTTTTCTGTGAAGATTTTGAGTGAAGTGATGACTAAAGTTCTGCCTGATCTTGTGACAGTAACATTTAGGAGCCATTTGACTTTCCAGATCTTATAAATTGTACTGCCAGTCTACTATTTCATTTGTCAGGTAAAATTTAATTTGTCCAGAACTTAGAGGTGACAGTGTTCATAGAACTGATTTATAATTATGATTTGTGTATAAAAAATGGCATTATTTTATATTGTGAAAAATGTTATGTGTAATGTTCAGAAGACTGGTGACTTATTTTCCTTGGTGCATGGTTTATTGCTTCAAATGTCTGATACTAGCTAGATACACCTTTATTTAGGATGCCATATTTGAACACTTACATTTTTTATTTGATAAATAGAGCTATCTTAATTAATTTGATCAGAAACAACCATTTATTGACTGTTTTCATTCCAGATTCAGTGGGACTGTGAAGACTAAAAGCACTAATGTAGCTTTATTTAGTGGAGTTTCAATCTTTCTAGTGATTTATTAGATTGTAAACAAGTATGAGGGCTTAGCTGTTGGACAAAGGCAAAGGTTAAGCAAGATTATGTGTTAAACCTCTTACAATTTGTTATATTAACAGATTCAAGTAGCTATTAAAATATGTTAAGTAACTGGGGGAGGTGAGACATGGAGGTTACTTGCTTATATACATAGTGACTGTTTTTTTTTGAGGAAAAAGAGGAAATAGGAGTACTGCTATATATTGTTGCTAAGTTGTTGAGAAGAAGAGTGGTCTGAAAGTAGAGTAAGAACTGGTGTGTAAGGAGACGCACACTACATGTGGAATAAGGCAGGTATATGAGATAATGGTGTTAGTCATTCGCATTACAGTATTTAAGTACCATATTCCCCTCTGTGGAGGGAACAGTAAACATATGGACATGTCAGGATATACGATAACAGTCCTGATGACTAAAATGTATTCCTTATGCCGAGAGACTGTTTTCTTCACTAATGCAGAAAATATTAGAAATGTTTTGTGATATTTTGGGTGGTATCTTATGTCCTTTGATGAGCCCTGTAATATATGAAGCATTTAGAAGATTATGAGCCTTGACTTTTTTTTTTGGTTAAAATTTCTGTACCTGCAGTTTTTTATTATGGGAACTGGAAGTGAGGGAGGTGGGAAAATAGATGCAGTATTGTGGTGGAAGGACTGTTTTTTTCATAGTTAAAATATGGATGTCAGACTGTGCATACGTCTTTCCTTGTCTTTCTCCTCCTCCTAGCTTCTGCCAAGTATCACTCCACCCCTCCTTAGCCAGTCATTTGTTCTGTTCCCTTATCCTGTTGAGCATAGAACTCCATGTTACTTCATGGAGTAGGCCACCCAACTGTCTGGTGTGGATTTACTCCACAATGTTTTTCTTTTGTAGCTGGTGGGCCTGAGAGCTTATTGTTGCAAAGGCCACCATCATGGCAGACCAGGGGATTTAAACTCCCTTCTCCATCTGGCTGGATAGCAGAGATATTGCCAAATCAGAACCTACCACCAGGCCTTCAACCTTCCTTGTTGCTGGTTGATTTGTTGTAGTCATGGGTTAATTGCCTGGGTTGACTTATAAAAATGCTGAGATTGCTTCAGGAACATGCTGCATCTCGCTATAGAGCTGCTAGCCTTCACTATCTAATTTAGTTGATTTGCATCTTTAATTTTCTTTTGCAAATAGTTGTTTTCCAAAAAGATTGTCAGGTCTTTGATTTCAGTTGCACACTGGAATCAGAATGTTCATGATGGCCAATTTTTGTTTTTCTTTTCAAGTATGTTACAGCTTTTGAACGTTGGTTGCTGGTATCATGGGGATCCATTCCCCTAGTCCAGGTTCATTGGTGATTACTAAGTTAATGGCACAAGAGCCTTTACAAATCTAGCCAGTAATACCCAGGATATGACAATATTATATTTTAATTCCCCAGATAAGGGATTGAGCAGTATCAAAGTAGGTAGGTATTTGGGTGTTGGAGCCCTGAGTCAGTTTACAGACTGCCTTTGTCTATAAGGGATATAGGCAGTATCCCAGGAGTGAATTTACTTTTCCCTATTTTTACAAATTCTTTTTTAAGAGAGTGCAGGATGAGCTTTGTTTTACGAACATGAGAAGTTTATTCTTTGGATGAGGTAGCTTTTGAGGTACAAATCTGTCTCTCCAGCAAGTTCTGTTAGAGTCAATAATAAGGTTCAGGTCCATGGAATATGTGACCCTTGTATAATTTTTCTTGCAAATGTGTAATGTTTTCATCAGGGCTGGATCAGTGTGTGCCTTGCAGGTCAGGCATATGTTCCCTCTCAATAAACAGTATGAGATGGAGTAAAGGGATAGGGCATTTAGTTGATCTGCATAAGATGTGTTTTACACTTTGTATTTTTTTACTGTGAAACCTCTGGGGCCACTCAATTATGGGTATGATGAGAGCTGAGCACAATAGCACTACGACTTCCTTTGAACTTTGCACTATGCCTTTGCTTACAAGTTGAGCTACACAGAAGATTTCCTCACTACCATAGCTACCTGATGGTCAATGTTTAGTTTACTATCTATCTGTGTTCCTAGGTCCCTCACCACTGGATCTACTTTCAGGGGTGTGCAATCAATATTATAATTTGCAGGGTGTTATGATTTACTGAAGGGTATGATTAAACATTTTAGTCTCAGAGCATGGTTTGGGCACAGTCATTTGTCATTTTTAGGCCTGTTTGTAGAATGTCAATATTGTTTAGGGATAGATTCAGTGATTACTTCCAGCTTACAGTCATTGACAAACTTGCTAAGTCAGAGGCCCCTAGCATTAACCTTTGATTCAGAGAAGTATATACCAAACAGGAGTGGTCCCAACACTGAGCCCTGTGAGACACCGCTAGTAACAGGTTTCTTGTCAGAAGTGAATTCACCTATCTGGACCACGTGTGTCCTGTCAGTGAGCCAGTTTGCTATCTATCTGATAATGTAGGGGGTAAATACCTAAGTTGGTAAGTTTATCTAGGAACTCCAAGTGGGGGATTGTGCCCAAAGCTTTGGCCATGTCTAGATTAAGTGGTGTGTACCATTTTACCCTCATCCATGTCCCTGGTGACTTTCTCGAAGAAGCCCACCAGAATGAGCAGGCAAGGCCACCCTTTAACAAAACCAAATTGGGACTGGACCAGTGTTTGGAGATTTCCTATGTTATTCTTGATTAGGTCCATGATAATTATTTCCATGGCCTTGCAGATAAGACTGGTCAAACCTATGGGTCTGTAGTTCTCTGGGTCAGTTGATGCCCCCCCCCAGTGCAGAGAGACAACTGTTACAGTCCTCCTTTCCTTTGGGACATCATGCTGCTCCTGTCCAGAATGCATGATTAGAGAGGGTTTTTAGAGGTTCTTATAGATTCTGTTTTTAGCTATTTAAGAAGCATCCTGGAATGTTGTCAAGACCTTTGAAAGCTGTGTTTTTGGCTTTAGAGAGCACAGTAAGTACCTGTCCCCTCTTAATGACTGGCAGGGGGATGGTTGTGGGGGTTTCTTTCGGTGTGGTTGGAGCTGATGGTTGTGGTAGAAGTTTGAACTGAACTAGTCAGCCAACAGGTTGGTATAAGTCTTCCCATTCATGATTAACTTGGCACATTTCTGAGAATTTCCTTTGAGGTTAGGAACATAATTAAAAAAAAAAACACTTTTGGTTATCTTTCACCTGGGAGGCTATCTTTGCCTGATAGTTTGGTTTGGCAAATTTGAGCAGCTGTCAAATTTGTTTAGACTGGTGAGCGTCTTTTTGCAATGTTTTGTATGTTCCCTTTTGGCTTTGGAGAGGATATTTTTTTATTTTGTTGAGTAGCCTATTTATGTTTAGGGTTCAGCTGGGTGATTTATTTTTGCCAGTGACCATAGGTTTGACTCAGACAGGTACTACATCCTCTATGTAGGTATGGATGTGGTTGTACAGTGTTTTTGTGTAAAGCTCAGAGTAGGCCTCAGTGACATCCAGGTTCAGAGGGACTTGGAAGTTTAGTAAGCTGTAACTTAGTTGAACGTAACTTGCCTTAGCAAAGTTCTTAACATGTTTAGAGTTTGATGGGGGTTCTGGGTTAGTTTTAATACTAAAGGAGATAATTTTGTGGTCAGATCTTACCAGTGAGGAGTTAATTTGCAGGGGGAAGCAGCATCCCGTCATGTTCATGTGTCTTAGGTCTAGGGTATTTGTACCTCTAGTTGGGGAGCTAATGAGTTGCTTCAGGATGTTTGCATTGACAAAGCCCAAAAGCCTATGAGTGAATGAATTATGGGTCATACAAGTCTACCAGTTTATAGAGGGATATTTGAAGAAGTCACTCATAAGTATGGTGTGAGGGAGAATGTTAAGAGATTCCAGTAGGTGTAGGATGGAAGTGTGGTTTTCTAGACTCATTTCAGGAGATCTGTAGCTAGGAAGGGTATGGTAGGGCAGCTATGGTTAGTTGAGCATGGAGTGGCTAAAGCGAGTCATATTGTTGGACCAGTCTAGCAATGTGTTTGTCATTCATGAACACCGAGACCCCTCCTCCCTTTGTTTTATCTTGAGCTGAGGAGAATTGAAATGTATGAAAGGCATTGTAGTCTTTGACATCCAGGGTGTTTTCATGGTTTTGAACCATGTTTCCATGACTGCACATATGTCTGCATTCTCCAGGGTGAGGAGTGCTTCCAAGGGTTGCAGTTTTTTATTTAAACTCCTAGCACTGAGCAGCAGTCATTTTTGTTATGTTGGAGGGTTTAACAACTTGTCACAGCCTAAAAGAAGGCAATATGGAAGTAGATAAAGTTTTTGCCAATATCCAGAAGCCAAGTGGTGACAAGTGCAAGCCATGTTTGGCTAAGCATCATGGTTTGTTGATCATATCTCACCAGGTTGACAGATATTAGATCACCTTGATGTAACACCAGAAACTAAGCCAATTGTTGAAGTCAATCATTTTTTGCTGGTGCTGTGGCATCATCACTGGTGAAAGTAGAATGTTACATAAGGGTAGATTCATACCCAACTGGGGCACACATTCTGAGAGCACCATCATGTCTCTTCATGTAGTCCAGTGAGGTATGTCTTAGTTTGTTTATGCCCACATGGACTATGACCATGTCATTCTGGTACTTGTGGTTTAAAGACATAAGTGCATGTATGATCTGGCAGATCCTGGCTCCAGAAAGACAGCTCACTGTGATTTTCTCCTTGTTTAGCCAAGTAAGGGCCCCTTCATTACGTCTTACAATGGAATCCCCAACAACTAGAATGTTTGGCTGTTTGATGTGTTGCCTTATGGGCTTGGAAGCTTTTCTAATGTGATTTTCAAAGTTTGGTGTTGTGTGACGTACTGTCTTTTTTGAGTGTGCCTGAGTCCACTGAGAGATGCTTTTAGGAGGTCCTGGAGGTTTGGGTAGATTACACGAGTACCATTGTGTATCTACATCTCTCTCACACTGTGTTTGTTCTAAAATTAAAAGGTTGTCAGTGAACAAGAAGCAGTTAGTACATTTCATCATTACTACACTGCATCAGAATGCCCATATCCACCAGGCCAGAAACAGAGATGATGGGGAAGCGCCTATCCATTATAACCAGATCCTTGGTAGATGGGAAGGAGTAGGGGAGAGTCACGTAAAGGTCAAAGTGAGATTGTTTGGTAGATGATCTGCAGTGGTGCTGCTCTGTAATCTTTGAATGGCGCATAATTCCATTCTGAAACAAGATGACTCCGATTCAGGAGTACACCATGTTGAAAGTAGCTGTGTTTTGCTTTTTTTGATAGTTTGTGTATTAGTGCAGACAGCTGCAAACCGACTCCGTGCTGTAGTCCTGTGTTTAAGTCTGATCAGTCGTCATTTGCCTGCACTTTGTGGAGTTGTCTAGTTAAAAATTTACAACACATTTATGCAATAACATGTTTTTATTTTTATCCTGGTTAAACTATTTGGCTTTGTGGACGTATTTTTTTTTTTTTTTTTTTTTTTTGCATATTTTCAACTATAAACTAGGTACTGCTTAGAATGCTGGCAGTATGACTTACTTTCTCTAGACTGATTATTTATGCTGAAAGCACAGTACTGTCATTTGAGCATACTTCTGTCTCTTGGAGTGGATGAAGGTACTTTGTTTCCTTTACAGTGTTTTTTTCAGTTATGCACAGGTGTACAAAAAGACAGTAGCATGAACTTTTGACAGTTGACCACATTTTGAGCCCCGACTCTGAAAAGGTGGTCTCTCCTCAGCCCCCATATGTGACGGCCTGCATAAGTATAATTAACACTAGTTTCAGCAGGAATCATGAGCATGAAATATGTGTACTTGTCAGCAGTTAGGAATACTGTGGTGTAATGTGAGGTAATAATTTTTGAATCTGTCACCCTTCCTTGTTTCTTGCTCTTGAATTTTCCTGTATGCCTTGCCATTGTGTACTTGAGTCCCTTTTGGGTAACCTGGTCAATAAACCCTTTCAACTGTCCAGAATATAGCAAAACATCTGTTTGCCCTGTACCGCCTATTTGTGGGAAAACACCAAGCAGTATAGTCAGATGTGAATGCCAGAAATTGGACTTTCAGAAAACGCAATGCATGTTGAAGCAAAACCTGTTGTTCTATCAACTATTTGAGTGAGTTAGTCATGTGTTTATATGCTTTATACAGTACATAACACGAATTGGTATGTTTGTCTGCACATTTACATAGACCTATAATGAGCATCCATGGCTTTGTCTGATATTTCTGCCCTGATTGTTGTTGTTGATGATGATGATGTAGTCAGTTGCTGCGGATTTCAGTCATCCAATAATTCCAGACATTAGTGTTTTGGAAAATGCACACTGAAACAAAACTTATTGAACTATTATGTTTTAGTGAATTATAATTAAATTTAACAATTATCGTTTGTTTTAGGCATTTTTTTTTTTTAGTTAGGTTGTGTGTTTTATAAAAATGATTTATGCTTTTGTGCAGACAGTATTTTTTTTTTCGTCTATTAAATTATGGGTACATGTTCTTCATGTTTCACTGTTGCAGTCATCACACTTTGGTTATCTGCCTGCAGATAGCCCTCAAGTCGGCCCGAATACCAGAGTCTTGGGATTTCTGCGTCTGATGCTGTTGCCTCTTCCATGACATCAGGTCGTCAGGGGTATAAATCATGCAGCCAATGCCATTACATCAGCTTTACTTGCCACGTGGGAACCCAAAGCAGAAGCAGTTCGCAAGTGCTGGTTGGCCACTACCTGAAATTTTCATTTTTCGAGTTTCAAACCTGAAGTCTTAAAGCTAAGTACCCCGTTGGGGATCCTTTTTTTCTTGCTCTAACCGATCAGAAAAATTTAACAATTGTCTTGCCCGTGGAAAGCAAATATCTCACTGAGATTTTCATTCTTACTGTATCACCTGATTAGGCCCAGACCACGACGTTCCTCGCTGTCAATTGTCACTAAATTCTTTTGCTCTCGGTCTCCATATTCTGAAATGGCTTCGTTAAGCCATCCGACTACCGATCTTCCGAAAAAATGTAAGGATAAAGACGGAGACAGACCGCATAGGTCCAAAACTGCCGATGACATAGGTCCAAAACTGCCGATGACACTTCCGTTAAGCTAGTCGCCAGTCCGCCGGTACTCGGGCGCTTTCACAGCCCCTGATTCCCACTTCTACAGATTCTCAGGCCTCTACAGAGACCCATTCAGAGTTTGGTATGCCGTGAGATACTTCTTCGACTATGGAACCAGCGGATGTCTCTACTTTGGATGGGTCCAGAGATGCTGTGCAGGCACTGGCTTCTGAGGGTGTATTCAGGCCTTCCAATGTTTGTATTAAACCAACTACTTTGTTTTTTACTAAAACTACTGAATTTCTCAGGCTGAGTTCATACAACGCCTAGGAAACCGACGACCAAAGTGCATTCTCAAGCTCCCATGCCTCAGAAACAAATGCTTAGAATGGCTGAAGACCTTATTACTTTAATTAGGGGAAGCCAGCCTTCCCCCTCTATAAGACAAATAATTGATTTTCCTTCTGATTCTACAGACCACGAGTCTGACGACTCTGACCCCTCTGATTACCAGGACATACTCTTATCCACCTATGAGAATATTCAGATGCAGAGGATTCCATTCCCTCTGTCTCCCCTCCAGAGGACTTTTCTTTCGGTGAAACCTTGCATACCCTAAGAGAGCATTTCTGCTGGGAATGCCAGGACTACCTTCAGTCAAAAAAGAGACTCAGGGAATTTTTAGACTTGCCTCAGCACAGACCTCTAGCTATACCCCTTGTCCTGGATATTGTAGATGATGTCTTCATGTAATCAAGTCTTACCCCTGATACTTTACCTCCAGCTCCTAGAAAGCCTGACAGGTACTACAGCGTACCTGACTCTCACAAATTTCTCTTTAAAAATCCTACTGCGGATCCAGAAACCATTTCCCAGGGACCTAAAGGTATTAAGGCTACCACAGCCAAAACCCTACCCCTTCGGACAGGGATTCTAGGGCTTTAGACAGATGGGGTAAGAAGGTATATACCTCTGCAGCTCTTGCCATCAGTGCTTTAAATTGCCAGTTTCACATGTTGAAGTACCAGCAGCATATTATGGAACTAATTAAACAAAAAATGTTGTTGATTCCTGATTGTGCAGAAATTAACTATTTACATGAGTTAATGCATTCTGCTAACCAAGTTGGTAAACATACCTTGCAGTGTGGTTTTGATGCCTTAGAAGCATCTTGCAGGGCTCTTGTCACTGGGTCTGTTCTGAGAAGGCATGCTTGGCTGAAGGAACAAATTTTCCCCGATCATGTCAAAGCAAAATTACTAAATGCTTCATTAAATCAAGAATGTTTGTTTGGCATAAAAGCAGAAGTTCTTAAAAAGATGGAGGAAAAAGCTAAATCTATGCAAACTGTTAAAGATTTCTTACAGGTACAGCCACCTAGATTCAGTAGGCATTGGCCTTTGAAGAACTGGTCCTTTCCAGTCCCTCCCAGTCCAAACCCAGGGACAACAGACCGCAAAGACTACAGTCTCAGGGTATGCAGCGATCTAAACAATGGAGTGCTCCCACCTCAAAAACAGGGAGTGGTAAGCCACCCTGTTATGGAAAAAGTTCACAATGACTTTTCCTGCAGCCTTCCCAGCCATGCCCCAGTACTTGCACCCCTAAGAGGAAAACTCGCCCTGCATGCAAAAAACTGGGAATACATTACCCAGGACCATTGGGTCTTAAACACTGTATCCCAGGGATACAGATTCTACTTCCATTCACTGCCAACCCCAGGCGGATTGCCATACCTTCCCCCAAACCAATGGGCAGAGGCCCAAAAGCAAGTACTTTCTTTTCTCTGTATCAGGGCTATTCAACCTGTTCCAACAGAACAAAGGGGACAGGGTTTCTACTCTAGACTGTTTCTGGTGCCCAGAAAAGAAAACTCTTGGCACCCTATCCTGGATCTGTCAATTCTCAACACCATCCTGGTGGTACCAAAGTTCAAAATGCTTAGACTCCAACAGCTGCTGACTATGCTAGCCAAGGACTCCTGGCTGGTCACCCTAGACTTAAAAGAAGCTTACCTGCACATCCCCATAAGGGAATCTTGCAGGAAATGTCTATGTTTCAGGGCAGGCTCTATACGCTATCAGTTCTCTGTACTTCTCTTTGGTTTGTCTGTTGCGCCCAGGGTATTCACAAAGTGCCTGGCTCCAGCCATTGCATACTGGAGGGCAGAGAAACATTCAAATTTACCCATACTTAGATGGTTGTCTGATTCAGGCAGACAATCAGGAATCGCTACTTCAGCACCTGACATTTGTAAAGAGACCCCTAACTTCTCTGGGGTATACCATCAACAAAAATAAATCACATCTGGTACCCAGCCAAGAAATTGTATTCCTGGGAGCAAGCTTGAACACAACTTCCCAGATGTCATGCCTCACTCCAGAAAAGCAGGTTTATTTGACAAATTACTTCAACCTACTGGCCACCCAAACCCAGCTATCTGCAAGCAAAATACTGCAAGCCCTAGGGTTCATGGCCTCATGCATTCTCCTAATTCCATATGCAAAACTGCATATGAGGAAACTTCAATGGTACTTAAAAAGTCTCTGGTGTCAACATTCTCAGGACCTGGAAACAGTGATTCCTGGCATTAGTTGCCTAAGGACAGAGTTCCTTTGGTGGGCAGAGGCCTGCAACCACAACAAGGGACTCCCTTTCACTCAACTCCCTGCCGCCAAAACCCTAACAACACACGCATCAGACTATGCATGGGGTGGGGTGGGGGTGGGGGGGCTCACATGGCAGGCAAATTCATTCAAGGCAAATGGAGCCCAGGACAAATTCACCTGCATATCAATCAAAAAGAAATGTTAGCTGTACAGAATGCTCTGACAGCCTTCAAATACCTCATCTTTCCAGGACAACTCTTGATAAAGACAGACACCACCACAGTCATGTGGTACATAAACAAGCAGGGGGGAACTCATTACTACCCACTCTACAGGTTAGCCATGGCTCTGTGGAACACAGCCTTGAGCAACCAAATGCACCTGCAAGCTCAATTCCTGCCAGGCAAACAAAATTCACTGGCAGACGACTTAAGCAGAAATCTAATGGACCCACACGAGTGGAAACTGGAACCCAGTTCATTCAAACTTCTAATCCACAGGTGGGGGACACCAGAGGTGGACCTCTTTGCTTCCCCCCAGAACCATCAATTGAGCAAATTTTGCACCAGAACTCCCCACAGCCAAGAATGGAAGGTGGATGCCTTATCCTTTACATGGGGAAAACCTCTCAATCTATGCCTTTCCCCCTCTGCCCCTCCTCTCGAAAGTACTACTCAAGATCAAACAGGACAGGCCAAGGACAATCCTTATTGCACCAGACTGGTCACGCCAGCACTGGTACCCACTTTTATGCAGTCTGACAACAGTGGCCCCCTGGCACCTGCATCAGACCCCTTCTCTGCTGCCCCAGCAGAAGGGCCAGATTTTGCATCCTCAGCTGCAAACCCTGAACCTAGCCGTCTGGCTTACTCCCTGAATACTTCACCAGCAGCCCTCAGCAAACAGGTGCTGGATGTTATCCTTGAGGCCAGAAGGCCCAGTACTAGGAAATCCTATTCAGAAAAGGGGAATAGATACTGTTCTTGGAGCCAGTCTCAAGGGAAGGACACAGGCGTGCCCTTCTTGCCTCAAATCCTAGATTATCTAGCAGTGCTGCTCCACAAAGGCCTATCCTTCTCTTCCATTAAGATTCATGCCTCTGCCATCTCAGCTCATTACAGTACTGAGCCACCCCTCTTTTCTCACCCTCTGATCAAACAGTTCTTGAGAGGAGCTTACAATCTAAGACCCCCGAGGAGAGCTCCCACTCCTGCCTGGGACCTTAACCTTGTACTAGAGAAGCTCACACTTCCCCCTTTTGAGCCTGCTGCTACAGCAGAGTTAAAATTCCTCTCTTGGAAAACAACCCTACTTCTAGCCATCACTTCAGCAAGAAGAGTGTCTGAGTTACAGGCCCTTATGGCTGTGGAACCCTTCATTATCTTCCATGTGGTCAGGTTTTCCCTCAGGGCTAACCCATCATTTATGCCCAAGGTGGAATCCAGTGTGGCTTTAAACCAATCCATCCATTTACCAACCTTTTTTTCCTCAATCCTCAGAATAAAGGGGAAAGGATCCTGCACTCCTTGGATATGCACAGACCGCTTAGGTTCTACCTTGACAAGACTAAACCATTCAGAAAATCTGACCAGCTGCTAGTCAGCTTTGCTACAGGGGCAGAGGGCAAGGCCATATCAAAGCAAACCATCTCCAAATGGATAGCACACTGCATCCATTTCTGCTACAATTACCATGGAAAGCCTACCACACAGGGGATCAGAACTCATTCCACTAGGGCTACCTCAACCTCTACAGCATTTCTCAGGGGAGTCTCTACCAGGGACATCCTGGAAGCTGCATCCTGGAGTTCAGTACACATCTTCACCAAGCATTACCACTTGCCTATCTTTTCTAAATCCAGAGCTGGATTTGCTACAGCAATCTTATAAGGCTTGCTAGCCAGCCCTAATACTTCTTGACTGCCTCCACCCTTCCTCAGCTTTGGGAGTCAACCCAAGTGTGATGACTGCAACAGTGAAACACGAAGAACATAGTACAGTTGTGTGCACTTAACATAAATGTAGATGTTTGAGTGTATTCACTGTTGCAATCCTGGTTACCCTCCAGCCCCCCCCCCCTGACTTTTCTATACTTTCTACCTATCCTCTTTTTTTTGTCCATATCTTATGGCAATGGTATTTACTTTTTACTGGAGGTGATCCACACTATGTAATTGCTTCCTATTTTAGGGGCTCCTGACATCTGGGGCAAGAAAAACTGATGTAATGACATCGGCTGAATGTTTTATACCCCTGACGACCTGACGTCATGGAAGAGACGGCAGCATCCAACGCAGAAATCCCAAGACTCTGGTATTTGGGCCGACTGAGGGCTACCTGCAGGCAGATAACCCAAGTGTGATGACTGCAACAGTGAATGCACTCGAACACCTACATTTATGGCAAGTGTTCACAACTGTACTTATTATTGCAACCAGATTTTTGAAGGCATCTAAGTCATCATATTACTGCAAAAACAGGAATGTCACTGTTGAAACGGGTGTATAAAGAAGTAGTACTGTGTCACTGATTGGTATGAGGCAGCAGGAGGAATAACGGTGAAATTTCAGACTCCTCTGTGGTGTGCTTCATGTCTGAAGTCCCCATTTGCACTTTACTATTTATTTCGCTCCGTCACTGTCTCCACAGCTATCGCCCTACTACTGCCTTTTCATTTCTCTTTGAAGATCAGTATTGCAAAAATGACATGCACTATTCTGATGTAATATTAATAATTCGGAAGCATTTGCACTTGGATTGTTTGAAAAGGTGTTTTTAAGTTAGATTTTGAATTTGGCTTTGTTTAACTTTGTGGGTAGCACTTTTCTTTACACACTAGCTGCATAATCTGCAGTCATGATCTTCGGAGTGCAGTCTATTTTCAGAGGGCTTGAAGGTGAAATGTGACATTAGTGTTCTCTTAGTGGTTTTCACGGAAATACATCTACAGAAATTGTTACAGGTGGTTTAAAGGAAGGTCTGTTTTTTTTGAGGTACTTATTTATGTTCCTGACTCGTCTTCCTTGGAACGGCGTAACTGCCATGACGTGTAACATTAAGGACACCTGCAAAGCAGCACTCAGCTGTACACGTCGGGAAAACTGCTACCAAGCAACATGAACTTCTCCATTGCTGATATCTCTGTGAAAACCAAGATGACACAATAGTACTTCAGACTTTACACACCCCTTGTTAGGTTAACTTGACATGTTTCATTCAAAACTGAACAAATTATGTGCCTTCTGAAATCTGGTTGCGATAATACGCAAGTACCAAATTATGTTATAGTTTCAATAACTGCTCTTTGAAGGACTTGGAGGTGATCCAGGGTGTGTGTGCACGCCAAGAAGTAGAAAAAAGTTAGGGGGATATACATACAGGAGTTATTTTAAGGCTGAATTTGTCTGCTAATATTTTTGCTGTATCATTAGGGGACGAATAAGTGTTACTGCTGTTGTGTATTAAGTACGAGCATTGCTGAGCATTAGCTCTAAGGCTACCGATATATCTGAATAAGGCTTTGTGGTTGTCCTTAACATAAGGAGGAATTGCCAGTTAATACTGTTGGAGGATTATCTTTGTATTTCCTTGGTTATTTTTTGTGTTCATCTCCAGGTGGTTGGTTATGAAGTTTACTTTTACAGTCCATGAATTTCTTATTTTTGTATAATTTGTTTAAACTAGGTTTCCAACATAACAGTTTATTCCAGAAGTAGGTATTGTATTTATGTATTAAAAGAACAATATGCCTTGATGCATGCTTTGAGATCATCATCATCATCTTCTTTCGGCTGTTCCCGTTAGGGGTCGCCACAGCAGATCACCTGTTTCCATTTCTTCTTATCCTCTGCATCTTGCTCTGTCACACCAACCACCTGCTTGTCCCCTCACCACATCCATAAACCTTATCTTAGGCCTTCCTCTTTTCCTGTTACCTGGTAGCTTCATCCTTAGCATCTTTTTCCCAATATACTCAGCATCCCTCCTCAGCACATGTCCAAACCAACGTAATCGTGCCTCTCTGGCTTTGAATCCAAACCTTCCAACCTGGGCTGACCCTCTAATATACTTATTCCTAATCCTGTCCACCCTCGTCACACCCATTGCAAATCTTAACATCTTTAATTCTGCCACATCCAGCTCAAACTCCTGCCTTTTTGTCAGTGCCACTGTCTCCAACCCATATAACATAGCTGGTCTCACTACCCTCTTGTAGACCTTCCCTTTCACTCTTACAGGTACCCATCTGTCACAATCACTCCTGACACACTTCTCCACCCACTCCATCCGGTCTGTACTCTCTTCTTCACCTCTCTTCCACACTCACCGTTACTCTGAACTGTTGACCCCAAGTATTTAAACTCATCCACCTTCGCCACCTCTACTCCTTGCATCCTCACCATTCCTCTATCCTCCCTCTCATTCACACACATATATTCTGTCTTAGTCCTGTTGACCTTCATTCCTCTTCTCTCTAGAGCATATTGCCATCTCTCCAGGGTAGTCTCCACCTGTTCCCTACTCTCACTACAGATCACAATGTCATCTGCAAACATCATAGTCCACGGGGACTCCTGTCTGATCTCGTCTGTCAACCTGTCCATCACCATTGCAAATAAGAAAGGGCTCAGAGCTGATCCTTGATGTAACCCCATCTCAACCTTAAACGCATCTGTCACTTCCACCGCAGACACCACCGCTGTCACACTACCCTCGTACATATCGTGTACCACTCTTACATACTTTTCTGACACTCCTGATTTCCTCATACAATACCACAACTCCTCTCTAGGCACCCTGTCATATGCTTTCTCTAAGTCTACAAAAACACAATGCAACTCCTTCCGACATTCTCTGTACTTTCCATCAACACTCTCAGAGCAAAGATTGCATCTGTAGTGCTCTTTCCTGGCATGAAACCATACTGCTGATCACTAATCATCACGTCCCTTCTTAACCTTGCTTCCACTACTCTTTCCCATAACTTCATGCTGTGACTGATCAATTTTATCCCTCTGTAGTTACTACAGCTCTGCAAATCACCCTTAAAGTTGGTATCAAAACATTTTTTCTCCATTCCTCAGGCATCCTCTTACTTTCCAAGATTTCATTAAACAATCTGGTTAAAAACTCCACTGCCATTTCACCTAAACACCTCTATGCTTCCACAGGTATGTCATCTGGGCCAAGAGCCTTTCCATTCTTCATTCTCTTCATAGCTATCCTTACTTCCTCCTTGCTAATCCATTGTACTTCATGATTTACTATCCCTACATCATCCAACCTTCTCTCCCTCTCATTCTCTTCATTCATCAACCCCTCAAAGTACCCTTTTCATCTCCTCAACACACTCTCCTCACTTGTGAGTATGTTTCTCTCATTATCCTTTATCACCTTTACCTGCTGCACATCCTTCCTAGCTCGGTCCCTCTATCTAGCCAATCGGTACAGGTCCTTTTCTCCCTCCTTAGTGTCCAACCTTTCATACAACTCTTCATATGCCTTATCCTTAGCCTTCACCACCTCTCTCTTTGCCATGCACCTCATCTCCTTATACTCCTGTCTACTTTCTTCATCTCTCTGACAATCCCACTTCTTCTTTGCCAACCTCTTTCTCTGTATACTATCCTGTACTTCCTCATTCC
Source organism: Protopterus annectens (assembly GCF_019279795.1). Classification (NCBI taxonomy): domain Eukaryota; kingdom Metazoa; phylum Chordata; order Ceratodontiformes; family Protopteridae; genus Protopterus; species Protopterus annectens. The sequence continues at coordinate 143,387,576 of NC_056740.1, forward strand.
ACCACCATGTCTCCTTGTCGTCCTTCTTCTGTCCAGATGTGATACCAAGCACCTTTCTAGCCGTCTCCCTTACTAGCTCTGCTGTAGTTACCCAGCTATTTGGTAACTCTTCACTGCCACCCAGTGCCTGCCTTAACTCATCCCTGAACTCCACCTCACAATTACCCTTTTTCAATTTCCACCACGTGATCCTTGGTGCTGCCCTCACACACCTCCTCCTCTTCTTGATAACCAACGTCATCCTACAAACCACTATCCTATGCTGCCTAACGACACTTTCTCCGGTCACCACTTTACAGTCTCCAGTCTCCTTCAAACTGGCCCTCCTACATAAGATATAATCCACCTGTGTGCATCTTCCTCCACTCTTGTATGTCACCCTATGCTCCTCCCTCTTGTTAAAATACGTATTCACCACAGCCATGTCCATCCTTTTCACAAAATCCACTACCATCTGACCTTCTGCATTCCTTTGTTTAACACCATACCTACCAATCACTTCCTCATCCCCTCTGTTCTCCACCAACATGCCCATTGAAATCTGCTCCATTAAACTCTCTCTCACCCTTGGGTACAGTCATCACCACTTCATCCATTTCACTCCAAAATTTTTCTTTCTCATCCATTGCACACCCAACTTGTGGAGCATGCGCACTAACAACATTCATCATTACACCATCAACTTCCAGCTTCATAAACATCACTCTATCCAGCATTCTTTTCACCTCCAAAACACTCTCAGCATACTGTTCCTTCAGAATAAGTCCTATGCCATTTCTCCTCCCATCCACACCATGATAAAACAATTTGAACCCACCTCCGATACACCTAGCCTTACTCCCCTTCCATCTGGTCTCTTGCACACACAATATACCAACCTTCCTTCTGTCCATCATATCAGCTAGCTCTCTCCCTATAACAGTCATACTGCCAACATTCAAAGTTCCGACCCTCACTACCACAGTCCTAGCCTTTCTCCTCTCCTCCTGCCTTCGACCATGTCTTCCGCCTCTTCTCCTCCTTCGTCCAACAGTAGCCCAATTTCCGCCAGCACCCTGTAGGCTAACAGTACTGGTGGCGGTCGTTGTTAACCCAAGCCTCGACCGATCCGGTATAAAAATTTTTCTTGGTGACTGCATGAAATGTTTTGGCGAAGTTTTATGCTGGATGCCCTTCCTGACGCAACCCTCCCCATTTATCCGGGCTTGGGACCGGCACAAAGAAATGCACTGGCTTGTGCATCATGCTTTGAGATGTTCTTAAAAATTATCAGCTAATGTGGTAGAGTGAGATGGAGTCAGCGAACTGTTGAGGTTCCTTCAATGTCATCAGTTAACCAGTTACTACATTTACAAGTAGTTTGATGTATGATGTCCATCTGCAACTATTGAAATGTATTTGTGCATATGACTTTTAAAGATACAGTGGTCAATGTATATGACATGTTCATATGTTGAATGTTAGTCTAAATAAATATCTACACATTTTTGGGGTGGAAAGGTAATGTATCTGTATTTTATATCAAAACCTGAGCCAAATACATTGATTTCCCTCTACATAACTCATTTTCACAGTGCTCTTTCTTTCCTTTGAAATAAGATTTCTGATAACTCATCATATAACACAATTAGGACACCCATTGGGAGGGGGGTCATCGCTACCTGTGGCATAAGTGCAACCGATTACTTTTTGTCTAACCTGTTATTCCATTGTCTTTCAAAAGCCAGGCACCCTCATTTGCATAGGAATCTCAATGTCTGCAGATGCCTTTCAGATGGAATGCCTGACATTTATTTATTTTATTTTACATTTGTTGACTGGGCTAGTCTAACTGGATATATGTCCATTTTCAGTAGAGGCCCGGGGAGAAAAGCTCCACTACAGTAAAAGTAAGCATAAGACAATAAGGGGATAATTTTCAAAAATTAATTAACAAAGAAACCCCTTTTAAGTAGATTTATATAATCTAAGTGGGAAAAAAAATGACATGAATAAGCAAGTACATATAAATTACATATACCAGGATTTAGTTGTGAGCAGATTAGACAACATAAACAAAAAGAAACAGTATACAACATGTATAAGTTGATCATATTAGAACAAAAAAAAATTTTTTTTTTGCATCAGAGATGAATGTTATAGTCATATAAAGGTGGTGGTCAAGAGGAGGAAATATCAGTCAGGAAGTAGTACACGGGCATAGCCATTGTGAAGTTAGGAAGGTTCTTAGTTGCTTCTTGAAAAGAGGTCTGGATGTCAGGGATGTTAGTTTATTAGGAAGCTTGTTACAAGAGTTTCCAGTGGTGTTAGTAAATAGACAGTCTCCAGATTTGTTGTTGAATTTAAGGCTGGCTACTAGTTTCCTTGAATGGGTGGCCACGGTGGTGCAGCGGTTAGCATTGCCGACTCACAGCAAGAGGTTCTCCAGTTCGATCCTTGGCTGGGGTGCCTTCTGTGCAGAGTCTGCATGTCCTCCCTGTGGTTGCGTGAGTTTCCTCCGGGTCCTCTGGTTTCCTTCCACATCCCAAAGACATGCTGTAGGTGGATTGGACACATCAAATTGGCCCTAGGTGTGAGTGTGTGCATGTGTGTGCCTTCTGTGGAAGGTTGTGCTGGCAACTCAATACCATAAAACTCCACTGCCAATCATGAGCGGACGGTGATCCGCTGTGGCAACCCCTAACCAGGAAAAGCCGAAAGAAGAAGACTAGTTTCCTTGAATACCTCTCCCTTCTTATCAGAAGCACTCAATGACATTGTTATTCAACTGTTCTCACACATTAGGCTTTTTGTAGTCATTTAGAGGTATGTATTTTGTGTTATCCCCTGAATTAATGAGTTGACAACCCTGCACTTCAGAGTAAGTGGTGCATTGTTCTCTTGTAATCTGATTTGCATCAAATGCCTTCAACATTTGAAATTGTTTGACTTAGTATTAGTTTTTCCTTCTCAGTTTGAAAGAGCATGTCTGTTTTCATTAATTTTTGTCACCTCCACAGGGTGCTTCCCCCTCTGTACTTCATCATTGGTTTTTGATATGCACATCCTTACTCCAAGGCATCTTTTTTTCACATGACTATTTACTAGTGTATTTTTGATAAGCCAGTCATGGCCAGAACACTGTATGTAATCATATTTTGTGTGTCCACCAAACTCATAAGTTTTATGTATTTATTTTTATTTAGTCTTTGTTAGTTCAGCCAAAGTTGAAACAACAGATAGACTGCATTGTATGGAGAAGAAAGTAAAAATATAAATTAGTTTTTACAAAGGTGAAAATGCAGTGGTCTCCTTAAAATATGGTGTCGATCACATGCAAAATGGTTATGAACAGAGCATCATCAATAGAGTATTAATGGTCATCAGACATGGGGGTCATCAGGCATGGGAGTCGTATAGATTTTCTTTCTTATAGCTTCTTAGACTGAAACAAATTTTCGACCAGTTTATAGTCAATGCGATCAAAACCATGTTATATTGTGAAGTATGTGAGTTATCTGTTGATTTGTTGACATACAGCATACAACTTGTAATTAATTATCTAATGTCAAAAATGTAGGAATAAATGTTATATTAATTATACGTTAATAGGCTGTTATGTTTTTGTCATAATTCAGGGTTATATTTACTGTCTGTTATTGTTTCCATAGCATGAGGTGTTCACTGCATCAGTGGGAAACTGTGGAATTATACTGTTGGTAATACACTGCATATATGTATTGTACAAAACAATTATTTTTGAGTGGAATTAAACAGACATGATGCTGACAGGGTATCGGTGTTATCCGTATAGGTTCATAGGTATGTACTAGGCTAATGGCCCTGGAGCCTTTACAAGCCTAGCCCATAGAAGTGCCCTGGCATCGTGCCACCCGACGTTAGTTCCCAGTGCCTCTATCAAGTAGAGCCACTGGAGTGATCCCTAGGGTGAACTTTCTATTACACATCCACTCATCAAGATTTCTCTTGAAGAGGGACAGCGAGATGCTCCGCTTGACATGTATGGGAAGTCTATTCCAGAGCATGGGCAGTCTCCGGTTGAGGAACCTGTCCCTCCAGCATGTTCTGTTGATTGTGGTAATGAGGCTGAGGTATCTGGAGCGTATGGTGTGGAGGGATTGGGATTTCTTTAGATGTAGCATTTCTAACAGAGCTGGGTCAGACGTGGCTTTGTAAGTCAAGCAGAGATCACCTCAAAGTAGGCGATATGGGACAGAGAATAGCTGGAGTCTTTTCAGTCTGTCCTTGTAGGACATGTGTTTAATGCCTAGGACCCTCTTTGTGAGGTACTTCTGTGGCCTGTCCAGCTGTTGCAGGTGTCTGTTGGGGTACATGCCAAATGGGGCGTTATACTCAATGACTGGTCTAATGAGGGAAGAGTAGAGAGAGATGGTGACCTCTTTCTTCCTGGATGCAAAACCCTTGGTAATGAGATGTGCCACATAGAAGGACTTTCTGACCACAGTGGCAATGTGGTGGTTGAAGGAGAGGTTGCTGTCAACCTGCATCCCCAGATCTCTTATAACACCTTCAGTGTTCAGTGGGCTCCCATCGATGTGGTAATTAGTGGGAACTGAGTATGTTAAGTTGTCAATCTCGCCTTCATTCTTGCTGGATGGGTTCGGAGCCGATCCTCGGCTCCGACTCGGCACTTGCTTTAGCTCGAGAACTCCTTTTACCAGCTCGAGGCAACCCTATATCCCATGATGCAAGGCGGAACTACCTCAGATCTCATTTGCCGCTTAGCGAAAGAGGCCTCCTTTGCCAGCTGAGGTAAGTTTTTTCTTTGTGAAATAAGAAAAAGATTAGTTAGGGGTTTATTTTTCCCTTTTAGTGTCAGTTTAGTCTGTAGTTAGTTACAGCCCACCCTATTCCCTTGTTTTCAAACTTTTTATAATCTTTAATCTAAAGTTTGTTTAGTCAGGCCTAATTCCCCATTAGTTATTCCCTTCCTGTGTGTTTGTGTAAGGGATTAATTTGTGTGTTTGTTGGGATTGTTTGTGTTTCCATCCTCCTAGGATGTCAAAGGAAGGCAAGGTCTCAGGCTTCAAGAAGTGTGACCAGTGCTGTCAGAAAATGTCTCTGACAGATGGTCACACTTCTTGTGTTTATTGCCTGGGGCCTTTGCACCTGCAGGACTCCTGTGCTTTGTGTCATGCTTTTAGCCAGAGAGTCCTGCAGGAAAGGAGGAATAAGCTCATCCTCTGAGGCTTACTTAAGCCAGAAGGTTCTCCTCCTAAATTAGGGTCAGGAAAACCTCCTAAGCCACCAAAGGCTCAGGCTACAGTGTCCAAGCCTCCTCCGGTGGCTCCGGCTCCATCGGAGCCGACATCGGCTCCGGCTAGAGCTGATACATCTTCTGTTCAAGTAGTGGGTTCGGCGCTGACCGGCTCCGATACCCTGACTACTGTGGCCTTGTCGGCTCCGGCTGGAGCCGACACTTTATCCAGCATCGGAGCCGAGATATCCTCTGCTCCATCTGGAGTTCAAGGGACTTCGGCTCCGATGGCTTCGACCCGTAAGAGATCTCAGTCCCCTTCTATACTGAGTATCCACTCGGCTCCGGGGTCTCCTCTTTTGTCGGAGCGGAGCCATCGGAGCCGATCTTCGAGATCTTCCAGGCTGTCTGACCACGATTTAGAGAGGGTGGTAAGCAGGCTGTTGAAGTCTCAGGCACTGGCCCAAATGCTCCATAGCCCGTCTCAACAGACTTCGGCTATAGCCCCAATCCTTGAACTTCCTCCTCCGACTCCACATCGGGACAGCGACTGTTTCGATGCCGGAGCCGATACATCCTTCGGCTCCGTCATCCTCGGCTCCGATCTCCTCCTTGAGACCTTCCTTGGAGGGATCTGGTCATCGTGTTTCCACTGTCGGCTCCGAGGGGGCTAGTGGCATCAGACCCTTGTCCGACCCCGCTCTCCCTCTCGGGGCTTCGGCTTTGGTAAGCTCGGCGCCGACATCGGCCTCGGAGCCTTCTCTCTCTTTCGAGCCGGCCATTCCTGTTTCTTCGGAGCGGGTGTGTTCCGGCCTCCCGGGGAGAGGAGCCTTTGAGGTGATGAGGAGTGTCCTGGCCTCTGAGCCTGGTCAACGGTCCATCCCTCTAGCTCCTCCCTCTTGGATGCCTCTTGCCAACCTCTTGCTCACAGGCCCAGGGATCCATCGCCCCAGGTTTCCCCACTGGGAATTTCCTCCTCTTCCGAGGTTTCTCCTGATCCTGCAGGGGAACCCCCTCGGAAGAGGACGTGTAAGAGGAAACACACAGACTCCCCTGAGTCTACTACATCTGATACCGACTTAGATGAGTCGGAGGGTTCCCCACGGTCCCCCTCTGAGGATGTCTCCTTTTCAGACATCCTTGAGCTCCTCAAACAGAGGGGAATTGGCCTCCATTGACCCCTCCGAGGATGAGTCGGTATACCTGGAGGATTTTGGATGCCCCCCCTCCACCTCCTGGGTGTGTCCGCCTTTTGACCCAGTTATGCAGGAAGTGGCTCGAAGGCGTGGCTCCAGATTCTGTGGAACCTGTCCCCAGAAGACCATCCAAATTCATTACGGCCCCTTCGGATAAACAGTTCCTTTCCAAAGGTGTCTCTGTGGATGCTATGGTGGTGGCGGCGGCCACTAAGAAGGAACTGGCGGATCCTTCAGTACCTGTCCATCCTCCTAACAAGGATTCTAGGACCATGGACAGGTATGGAAAGTGGATGTTTTCTTCAGCGACCTTTACTATGCGTTCGCTGAATTATCTTTGTCACTTCACCAGGCTTCAGCTAGATATTCTCAAAGAACTGGGTGAAGTAGTCCAGGATCCTTCTGCTGCTGGGGCTCAGGAAAAGATTGCCTCTCAGCTTGCTATCCTGAATTCCATATCTAACTCCTCCATGCGGCTCATATCTTATGCAGCCGATGGAGCGAGCAGGGCCGCAGGCACAGGAGTTGCTCTTAGACACCAAGCCTGGATGCGGCTGTGTAATTTTGCGGACCCCTTTAAGGCGTCCTTCACTAATACCCCCTTTGATGGTTCAGCTTTGTTCGGACCTCAGGTGAAGGATACCTTGACCAGGTGTGAGCAGGACGGTAAAACTCTTTCTGCCGTTGGAGTCCAATTTTCCACTCCTTCTAGACCATATCCCAAGGGTCAGAAGGGGGGGAAGATGTGGTTCCGTAAAGCCCAAGGAGCTACACCGGACACACGTGGTCAGTTTACCCCTAGAGGCAGAGGGGGTAACAATAATAGACGCCGCCCTAGAGGCAGGGGGGTCCTCAGAACCAGGGCAACAGGGAGTCTCTTCCTGAGAAGCCTTTTCAACATCCCTGAGGTGTTGCCCGACTGTCCACCCTTGGAGGCAGTCGGGGGAAGGATTTCACTGTACCCAGTAGCCTGGCAATCCCTATCCCAAGAGAAGTGGGTACAGTCGATTATATCCAAGGGTTACAAGATCCCCTTCAAAAGGTTTCCAGACTCTACAATCCCTTCCAGACATCTCACCCGTCAAAGGGATTTGGCAGAACAGGAGGTTTCAAAACTCCTAGAAAAAGAGCCGTCCAGACAGTGCCGACAGACCAAGTAGGATCCGCGTCTACTCAAGATTCTTTTGGTCCCCAAAAGGACGGGAGATTGGAGACCAATATTAGACCTGAGCAATCTGAACAGATTTGTCAAGAAGGCAAGATTCCGGATGGTCACGCTTCAGTCCATTCTGCCCTTTCTGGGCAAGGACAACTGGATGTGCTCTATAGACCTTCAGGATGCGTACTATCACATAAAGATTCACAGACGCTCCAGAAGGTTTCTCCGCTTTCGGCTAGGGACCAGTCATTACCAATTCAGAGCACTGCCCTTTGGCCTCACTTCAGCCCCCAGAGTGTTTACCAAATGCATGGCAGTGGTCACAGCTCACCTGAGACGTCTGGGATTCCAGGTGTTTCCTTATTTGGACGACTGGCTCCTCACCGCCACCACCAAGTGTCAGCTTCTTCAGTCCAGAGACTACACCCTACAGCTTTGCAGGAAATTGGGAATTTCAGTAAATTTCGAAAAATCTTCTTTGCTGCCTTGCCAATCTATCACCTTTATAGGTGCAGAATTAAACACCATCAAAATGTTAGCCAGACTAACAGATCAAAGAATTCTGGACATCCAAAAATTTGTTCGGCTTCTGTTACAAAGCAACAAGATCAAAGCCAGATTTGTCCTAAAGGTTCTAGGTCTTATGGCTGCGGCCATTGTTCTTCTACCACTGGCTCGCTTCCACATGCGTCTCCTGCAGTGGATGTTATTCACGCAGTGGTTGTACCACAATCTTCCGATGAGACACAAAATCTTAGTCACACAGTCGTGCAGGGCTCATCTGGGCTGGTGGATATCTTCCCCTCTTCTTCATCAGGGCCGACCTTTATTCCCTCCTCCAGTTGCCACAGTCACTACGGATGCCTCTCTGATCGGGTGGGGGGCATTATCAGGGCAGGATGGTCCACGGACGGGCAACCCATAGAATACCATCTGCACATAAATGTCCTGGAGATGAGAGCAGTGCTTTTAACGCTTGCAAGCCCTCGACGACTTTCTTCCCACGGGACTATTGCAGTACAAACGGACAACATGTCCGTGGTCTGGTACATCAACAAACAGGGCGGAACCAGGTCCTATCCGTTATGTCGAGAAGCTCTCAGACTTTGGCAATGGGCGATCTCTTCTCAGCGGTTTCTGATAGCAACGACATCCCGCAGGTCCAACCTATTGGCGGACAGGCTGAGCAGATCTATTCTGATGCCTCACGAGTGGTCTCTCAATCAATCTGTAGTGGATCAGATTTTTCTGAAGTGGGGCACTCCTTGTTGCGATCTTTTGCTACCCCTCAAAACAACAAGTGCCCAGACTATTTCACTCTATTTCCCCTTCCAGGTCAACCCTGAGAGACTCTCTAACCCAGGATTGGCCTCGGGACTTCTTTATGCTTTTCCTCCCTTTCCTTTGTTTCCACAAGTCATCCAGAAAGCCACCGCTTTGAGAGCCAAATTGATCCTCATTGCTCCATATTGGCCTCGACAAATTTGGTTTCCGCCTCTGCATCGTCACCTTCTGGTGCAGCCCTGGCATCTGGACCCAGTTCCGGATCTTTTGATCCACCAGTCGGGTCAGCAGCACCGGGCCATTCATTCTCTCAACCTCACTGCTTGGTTGCTCCACTTCCTTCCCTAGCCAGGCTACCAATGATTTCTGACTCAGTCAGAGACATTTTAGTGTCTTCTTTGCACTCGCCCACTACGACTACTTATGCTAGCAAGTGGCGGCGTTTTCGATTTGGGCAAACTCCAGAAATATTGATCCTTTTACTGCTCCCATACATTCTGTTTTAGATTTCCTGGCGGAGGTTTTTCATTCAGGATCCTCGTCATCTACAGTCAAAGTACAACTGGCTGCTATTTCCAAGTATCATGTTGGCTTGCATGACAATAACATTATGTCTCATAGATTATGCAAGGCCTTTTTGAGAGGAGTTTTTCTCCTAAAACCACCTATAAAGCATCCTCCTCCGCAATGGGATCTAAACTTAATGTTGGCATCCTTGATACTACCTCCCTTTGAACCGTCTGCTTCATGTTCTTTGAAGTTATTGACGTGGAAAACTATATTTTTACTGGCTGTCACTTCTGCAAGAAGGGTTTCCGAGATTCAAGCTCTCTGCATTCATTCACCTTATTTGGTTTTTCATAATGACAAGGTATCATTAAGAACTAACCCTTCCTTTCTCCCCAAGGTTGTATCTCAAACCAATATTAACCAATCTATAGATCTACCAGTCTTTTTCCCTAACTATTCCGACAGAGCTGAACAGAAACTGCATTTTTTGGATGTCCATCGTCAGCTCAGGTACTACTTGCATAGAACTAAACAAATTAGAAAATCGGACCAATTGTTTTTTTCCTATGCAGAAAACAGGATAGGTCTTCCAGTTTCTAAAGTGACCTTATCCAGATGGTTGACTTCCACCATTTCCTATGTGTACTCTCTCAGAGGCAAACAACTATCTTCTAAGCCAAAAGCACACTCGACCAGGAGTCTATCCACTTCTTCAGCCTTTCAGGATAGGCTACCCATTGATACCATTTGTGCAGTGGCTACTTGGGCCACGCCTCATACCTTTGTCTCTCATTACAAGTTGGATTTGGCCTCGAGAGATAGGGCCAGTTTTGGTTCCACAGTTCTCAAGAGTCTGTTCCATTGAGCCACCCGGGATACAGGTGCTAGGGACGCGGTCCCATCCAGCAAGAATGAAGGCGAGATTGACAACTTAACATTTAGAAGTTATGTACCTACCATAACGTTCCATGTTAGTTGTCTTCTCTCGCCTTCTTTCTTGCGTCCCTCCCTCCTTCCCCCTGGCCTGGACAGATCTTGGAGAGTTCCTATTAGATTGTTTCCTCTGGTACGTTGTTATGAGGATTTCTTTTAGGAACCATTGTTCCTAATTCTGTTAGGATAGTCTTTAGCAGGGTAAGTTAGCTGCCAAACGAGATCTGAGGTAGTTCCGCCTTGCATCATGGGATATAGGGTTGCCTCGAGCTGGTAAAAGGAGTTCTCGAGCTAAAGCAAATGCCAAGTCGGAGCCGAGGATCGGCTCCGAACCCATCCAGCAAGAAAGAAGGCGAGAGAAGACAACTAACATGGAACATTATGGTAGGTACATAACTTCTAATTTTATCAAAGGGGATGACAAGGCATTTTTTGGGGTTAAGCTTAAGGCCATGGTTTTGATACCAGTCATTGGTCTAAGTGAGGCCTTTCTGTAGGATGTCTGCATCACTTGGTGAGTTAATAATGGCTCCCAGCTTGCAGTTGTCTGAGAACTTGGTCAGCCAGAGTCCCTTTGTGTTGGCCTGGACTTCTGAGAAGTAGATGCCGAACAGGAGAGGACCCAGGACCAATCACTGTGGGACTCCAGTCGTGACTGATCGGCAGTCTGACTTGGAGTCTGCTAGTTTCACACTGTGTGTTCCATCTGTAAGCCAGTTTGAAACTCACCTAGTGATATAGGGGTTGATGCCTAGTTTGGTGAGTTTATCAATAATTTCTGAGTGAGGAATTGGTATCAAAGGCTTTGGCCAGATCGAGGTAGGCTGTATGCGCACTGCCTTACCTTCATCTACAAACCTGATGACTGACTCAAAGAAGTCAACCAGGTTGAGCAGGCATGATATCCCTTTCACAAAGCAAATTGTGTGGGGTCTAGAGTTTGGAGATTTCGTATATCTTTGTTAATCAGGTCCATGATGGCGTGTTCCATAGCCTTACATATCAGACTCGTCAGGCTAATGGGGCGATAATTCCCAGGGTCTGTAGTCGCTCCCCCTTTATGGAAAGGGATGACTGTAGTAATGCGCCATTCGGTAGGGACAAAGCCTGAAATGAGGCTGTGACTGAACAGGGAACACAGATGTGGTGCCAGTTCATTTTGTAGTTCATTTAGAACACAGCTAGGGATATTATCGGGTCCCATTTAAGCTGTATTCTTGGCTTTGAACAATGCAGCTTTAACCTGTGCTGCAGTAATGCTGGGTGCTTGGCATTCTTCCAGTACTGTGATTGGTTCTTTGGGGGGGGGGGGGTAATGTGGCACTGAATCTGTCGGTCAGTATGTTGGCTCAGTATAGGAGGTACCATTGTGCAATAACTCAGAGCAAATCTGGGTATTGCCGTGGAGGTTCTTGATATAGTTATAGAAAGCTTTGTGATTCTGCTGCAATTCTGCCTTCATAGCTGGCTTTGGAGGATTTGATGAGGGATTAGCATAAAACTGTTACATTTAGTGATGCGATGATGATACTGTAGATGACTTAAAAGTAGCTCTTTGAAGGAAGCCTGATACTGCGGATGTGAGAAAAGAGAATTACTTGCTTTTATGTTATGATGCTTTTATGCCATTCCACTGCAGTATTTGACAGCGTCATCACTGCTGTTGCCAGCATGGCCTGTTGTGTGACAGAAAGGGGTGGGGGGGGGGGCTTGCATATTTGGGTGTAATATCTTGCACTACATGTGACTTTGGTTGGTGGAAAATAGATTGATTGAGATTTGTATTAATGTCCATTAAGTTAAGGTATTTATATTGAATGATTTGATAAGTTCCTGCATATTTTTTATAACATCAAAGGAGGTCAGTAGTCAACATGGAGTAGCACGGAGGAGAACACTGTACACTGGTAGACAAGTAATGGACTACAGCAAATATTAATGTAAGGTACTGCCCATTGCTGTAACAAGGGGAATGAGTTTGTCATGAGTTAATGTTTATTGTTTACTGTGCAATTACATCTTCAGTCGAGTCACAAATGATGTGATTAGTGGTACTCAATGAACCGTTTACTCAAAATTTAGAGGCCGTCAGACTTTGTGTGGGAGAGCGCAAGCTATAAATCAGGAAAGAAGACAAATGTGACTCCAGTAGTAGAGAAATTTGTCTGCCAAACAATTGAAAACTCACATTCGAATTTGTAAATGGATATACTTACTCTTATGCGAATTGTGTGTTGTAGGTTTACTGTTCCATAGGCTGTAGATTTGAATGTTAAGAGAATGCATAGTAACTGTGATGCTGTGGATGAAATAATACATGCAAAGTGTTGACAGGTGGATTGTAAGTGTGTAGTAAATAATTGGCAAAGCACTAAATGTGTGTGCCAGCATGCAAGTTTGTGTGTGTGTGTGGGTGGGTGACCATGTGGGCAAGTATGTGTGTGTGTGGGTGAGCACGTGGGCAATTATGTGTACGGGAGGGTGAGCATGTGTGGGAGTGTATGTGTGTGTAGGCAAGCATTAGCATGTATGTGTGTGGAAGAGCGTTAGCATGTGTGTATGTGTGTGTGGTGTTTGCGGTGTGGGGTGACTGTGTGTGTATATATGTGTGTGGGTGAGCATGTGGGAAAGTGGGTGTGTGGTACTGGCAAGCGTCTGTGTGTGGGGGGGGGTTAGCATGTGGGCTAATGGGTGCGTGATGGGGGCAAACGTGTGTGTGGGCAACTGAATGTGTGTGGGAGGGGCCAGCATGTATGTGTTTATACATGCACGGTGTATACTTTGCAGTAGAGAACTGATGAGAAAGAGGGGCGTGACATCTGCTTGCTGCCATACTAGTAGGACAGTTGGGCTTCCTGCAGTAGGAGGGGGAGACTGATCAGACATTGTCAGTAGCTTCTGTCCCCATAGGTATTGCAGCACTGCTTTGTGGGGAGGTGGGAAAAGCGCCAGGCTTCACCAGTAAATGGTGTGTGTGTGTGTGTGTGTGTGTGTGAGTGCATATGTATGGGGAGCATGCCCGTGGCCGAATGTGTATGTGTGCAGGGGGGGGTGAGCATGTTCATCTGTGTACGCAAGCATGTGTGTGGGTGAGCATGTGGGCTTGTGAGACGGGTGAGTGTCTGTGTGGGGGGAAGCATGTATGTGTTCATACATGCACAGTGTATATGGTGTACTAGAGAACTGATGAGAAAGGGAAGAGTGACATCTGCTTGCTGCCGTACTAATAGGACAGTTGGGCTCCTGCAGTAGGAGGGGAGACTGATAGGACATTGTCAGGGGCTTCTGTACCCGATAGATATCACAGCACTGCTTTATAGGGAGATGTGCAAAGCACCAGGCTTCACTAGTACATGGTGTGTGTACATGGGTAGGTGGGTGACATGTACATGTATGATATATCTGGTGTAAGGAAGTGCTGTGGAGCAAAGCTGAACTTGCAACTTCTTGCTGCCTTGCAGTGAGGAGAGCTGTGTTACTGCAGCAGGCTTGCTGCAATTATTGGGGGAGGGGGTTATGATCTGACAGATTTTTTAACTCTGACCCCCCCCCCAATTGTAATTCTAGCACTGTTCTGTGGTTTTGTTAGTAAAGCAACACTTCAGTGGTACATTGTGTGTCTGTTCGTGCATGCATGGTTTATATGGTGTAAAGGAGAACAGGTGAGGAAAGATGGAATGACACCTCCTTGCTGCCCTGCTGTGGAGAGTTGCAACAGTGTATTGGGCTTGCTGTAGTTGCTGGGGGTAGGGGTGTTCTGAGTTGGCAAGTCATTACCTTGGTCCACGTTGTTATTGCAGTAGTGTTATGTGGAAAAGTGAGTAAACCAAAACACTTTTGTGCATGTGTGTGTGTTCGTGTGTGCTCATGTTTGCATGCAAGGGTTTATATTGTGTAATAGAGACCAGGTGAGGAAAGATCGAATGACACCTGCTAGCTGCCCTATTAGGCAGAGAATGTTGTCTCTGTGTGGTTGGCATTCTGCGATAGGTGGGAGTAATGCGCTGACATCATTGATGTTTTGCATCCCCATGCACAGTGGAGCACTGCTTTTTGGAGAGGTAATGAAAGCATCAGTCTTCAGTACACAATGTGTATGTACATGCATGTTTGCCAAGAGTGTAGAGAACAACACTGAATGTAGGGGTGGGGTAACAGTGTAATTGGCAATGATTTTGCAACTGTGGATTGCAATATGGCTGAGCAGGAGATGAACATGTCATTATACTGGGTTTGCACTCATGGATAGGGTAAACACCAATTCATTTGGACACAGTAGCCATGCAACACTGTTTTTCAGAGAACTAGCCACTGTGTCGTCATGTGACATTCTGGATCTGTGTGTGTGTGTGTGTAATTACTGCTTATATGGAGTAACAGAACTGTGGAGCAAAGCTGGAGTGACACTGGCTTGAAGCTTTACTTGAGGGATAGTGGTGTCATTGCAGTTGACTTGCATCAACATCTGTGGGGTGTCCTGAGCTGACATATGTCAATCGTTGTTGCACCTCTTAGCCATTCCGGCACTGTTTTGGGAGAAGAAGGCAAAGCCCCACTGTTTACCAGCACATGTAATGTACATGTGTGTGTGTTTCTACTACTCAAATGTAATGGACAGCATATTTTGCAGCTGTGGACTGACAAGTGCTGACAAGGTGATGGGTAGCAGGTGTCCTAAGACTGCATTTGGAGACAAGCGTGATGCTGAACCGATTTGCCCTCTTTAACCACATGTCATTGTTTTGTGAAAATCTAGCCTTTGCATTCTGGTTATCCATTCCTGCCCATATGTATGGTGTAAAAGACCTATGGGGCAAATCTGTACTGACATCATCTTGCTGCCCTGCTGAGGGGGACAGTTGTGTAAGTGCAGTAGACTGGCTCCAGTATCTAGGGATGCATGTCCTGAGCTGACATCCCTCAATCATTTTCATTTGCAAAGCATTTACTGCAGTGAATTGCACAGCAGTGGTAAAAGCCTCAAAGATGACTTGTGGTGACAGACTTTGGTATACAGGTCGACAACAATCTCACATTCAACCATCATGTAGCAGCAGTGGTCAGAAAAGCTTTTTACTTAGTTCATCTCATAAGTACAGGGAGTGTGTCCAGAAAAAAGGAGGTTTTTATCTTTTAGTACTCCTCCCTCATTTGGCCAATAATTGGAGTACAGTGCCCTGTTTGGCATGTATCTCTCCAAATGCCTGCACCAACTGGAGAGGCCTCATAAATACGTCGCAAAGAGAATCCATGGCCTCCAACACCTGTCCTGTGTGGACAGGCTCAAATCAGCATCACTCTATTCAGTATCATACATATTGCTCAGAGGTGATCTGTGTCTCACATACAAGGCAGTCTCGAACCCTGCCATACTAGGGATGCTCCATATCCGTAAGTAACTCCTCGTGCATTACCCACTCACAAAGCCTAAATCTAATATGCAACATCAATAAAACCTGCTGGAGAGACAGGTTTGTCTCCCAGAGGATGCCCCATCTCTGGAATAGACTTCCCATACACATTAAACAGAGTACCTCGC
The DNA here is from genome assembly GCF_019279795.1 of Protopterus annectens. Lineage (NCBI taxonomy): Eukaryota > Metazoa > Chordata > Ceratodontiformes > Protopteridae > Protopterus > Protopterus annectens. Next base: position 143,403,415 of record NC_056740.1, read on the forward strand.
TGACCCTCTTCAAGCACAACCTTGATGAGTGGATGGGAAACAACAAATTTGTCACAGTGGTTCCACCTGTGTCTGTCATTGACAAGGGCAACAGGTGTTGACTGAGGTTTCTTTATTGGGGATAAAGTCCTTGCTAGGCTTGCAAGGGCCCCAGGGCCATTAGCCTAGTAACCTCCTATGATCCTATGGTATGTTGTGTGGGTGTGTATGAGTTGGTGGCTGTATGTTTGTGTGGAGTGGAGGTGTGCCTTTTTAATTGTGGTGTGAATGTTATGCATTGTGAAACAGAGATTAAGAGTAAAATTGTGCTCAGTGTGGTCCCCAGTGATTTAATCAATGCTTAATTGAGAAATATATATTGCCCTATGTCTGTCAGTATATTGTTTGAGTGCCCTGCTTGAAGTATGGTATCACTGCTACAACTGCTGGTACTGTTTCAATACATGTGTGTCACAAAGTATATACAAGCCTGTTTGTTTTGTGATTGTTGTAATGGAGACCAGATTAGTAGAAGTGTTAGATCACTTATCAGCATAGCTCACAAGTGTCCCTAACTATGGCTTTTACTTTCACTCTGACATACTACTATCCATAATGCTTTTTGAAAAAGGTGTTGGATTCTCAGCAACAAATAATGACAGTCATTTAAATTAAATACCTCTTTTTTTTCCGAAAATAAATGCTAATTCATATAGCCCTATTTTATGAGCTTACTAAATCAATAGTATTGCCGTTTTGAAAAGTATCTGATTTGTAAGCTTTCTCGGTGAGTCTATTGCTGAGAGGATGAAAGATGTAATGGAAGTAGAGAGCTAAGACAAACTAGATAAAGCAATATTAACAGAAAGTACTGGGTCACATCAGAGGCTTGGGAGGTAGCTATTAAAAAGAAACTGGGAATTGTATCATTGTTATGTAAAGCTTGGCATTAAATAACATAGTTCATGTTATGCTATAATGAAATTACTATGCAAAGATAACCACTTGAGCAGCCAGAATGCAATTCAAATTGAATGCTTTACAGTGCACATTTTAAGAAATGGATACATTGGCCTGAACTCTAGATTGATGTGTGTACTTTTTTTTTTTAGAAATAATTCTTGCTAAAGTGCTATTCAGATGTCGAGACATATGTCAAGAATCTCAGTGGCAACACTCAGATCTGCTCGGAGTTACAGCACAATGGCTGTAAATATACAGAACCAACTGATAGGCTCATAGGCTAGTACTAGGCTAACTGCCCTTATGGGCCATTTTAAGCCTAGCCAATTACCCCATGTCAGAATCAAACCCTGCACCTTGTGTTTCTAAGCTAAGCACCTTAACCATTACACAAACCTCCCACCCTTACACAAACCTCCCACCCAGTTATACCCAATTACACCCAAGTGATATTGCCAACATCCTGGCAGATAGGTTCAGTGCTAACTTTACCCCCCCCCCTCACCCCCTAAAGGGCACATCTCTAGACCAGAAGAATGCAAAGTTCCTGTAATTATGACTGAACAGATAAAAACCACACTCTCCAAAGCCAAGATCACAGCATCCATGGGACCTGACAACATCCCAGGCTGCGTTCTACATGAACTACAGAACAACTGGCACCCCACCTAAGTGCCATGTTCAGTCATAGCCTCACCTCGGGCTTTGTGCCCACTGAATGGCGCACAGCGACGGTTATCCCACTCCACAAAGGGGGATCCACCATGGACCCCGGGAACTACCGCCCCGTTAGCCTGACGAGCCTGGTCTGCAAGGCCATGGAACGTATCATCATGGAACTTATAAACAAAGACACTGGTAATCTCCAAACTCTGGACCCCACCCAGTTTGGGTTTGTAAAATGCAGATCATGTCTCCTAAACCTGCTAGACTTCTTTGAAGCAGTCACCAAAGCCATAGATGAGGGTAAGGTGGTTCACACAGCCTATCTAGATCTCGCCAAGGCTTTTGACACCATCCCCCACTCTGGAATTATAGATAAACTCACTAAACTAGGTATAAATCCCTATGTCACAAGATGGGTTGCCAACTGGCTCACTGACAGAACCCACTCTGTGAAAGTAGCAGACTCCAAATCTGATTTCAGACCAGTGACAAGTGGAGTACCACAGGGTTCAGTCCTGGTCCTCTCCTGTTTGGTATTTACTTTCTGAAGTACAGGCTAACACAGAAGGTCTTTGGCTAATGAAGTTCGCAAATGACTGCAAACTAGGAGCCATAATCGAAACTCCTAACAATGTGGACATCCTACAAAAGGGCCTCACTGAGACAGATGCCTGGTGTCAAAGCCATGGCCTCAAGCTCAATGCCAAAAAGTGCATTGCCATCCCTTTTGGTAAAAACTCTGTACCCATGAACTACCACATAGGCGGTAGTCTACTTAACACTGAAAGTGTGATAAGAGACCTTGGGACACAGGTGGATAGTAGTTTCTCCTTTGATAATCACATTGCCACAGTAGTCAGGAAATCTCCAGCTTTACTCCGTCGCATATCGCCTACTCGGAGACTATCTCTGCCTAACATACGAAGCTATGTCAAACCCAGAGCTGTTGGACATGCTCCACTTAAAGAAATCCCAATCCCTCCGAGCTACACTGTCTAGGGACCTAAACCTTGTCACCACAATAAACAGAACATGCTGGAGGGATAGATTCCTGTCCCAGAGTCTTCCCGTACTCTGGAACAAGCTACCTATCTATATCAAACAAAGCTCCTCATTAGCACTCTTCAAGAAAAATCTTGATTGGATGGGAAATAGGAAATTCACTCTGGGGATCACTTCTGTGTCTCTGCTCGACAGGGGCACAGGAAAATAATTTTCTTGGGTGGCGAAAGCCAGGGTACCTTTATGACTAGGCTTATATAGGCCCTAGGGCCAATAGTCTAGTACCTACCTATGAACCTATATGTGGGAACAGTTTTAGTGACACACCAGGCTGTGATTTGTTTGATGTCTGTTGTCATGCAAAGCTGACTAAATAGTTGAATCTAGTCGAGCTGGAAATGAGACACTAGCCCACTGAAGGAGGGGAGATGGGAGGAGTAACTTGGCCAGGAATTGAAACTAGCAAAACTGCTCCTTGTGAAAAGTCATTTTTACCTCAGTAATTTGTTGACACTTTTGCAAGCTTCTTTCAGAGACTGTGTAGTACACCAGTAGGAAAAATATTTGTAAAACTCAGTGCAGACCAGTCAATGACACATGAGCTACAGACTCTCGAACTTGGCAGTTTTTTTCAGGTGTTCCATTCTAAGTGAATGGAAGTCTTGTCTGACAACAAATGGTAGGGCTATTTGTTCTCAGAATCAATGCTCTCATAGTAAACTATGGGACCGATTTAGCTTTCCAAAGGAAAAAAAAATCTCATCAGGATGTCTGCCCCCACGAGGGCAGACTGGGATAAAAAAAATAAAATTAAGAATGAGTACTTATTTTGCTGCAGGTAGCTTTGGGAGGTGCAGTAATTCATGACAAGATAAAAAATATATGTTTTTTCATCATTTACCCATAGTGGTCCTGTAATTCCAATCCTACTCTTTTTGACAAGGATAGGAAGCTTATTGATAAGTATGGGGAGCAAAGGGTTTGCTTCTGCAACTTTCATTTTCAGAATTTTGAATTATCATGCTCATATGAGAAATGTTTTGTCTGCAGTTTCTCTTAAGAAAGAGTCTGCTTTAAATAATTTAGTTCTTCCATTGTCCAAGTCACAACTCATTATTTACAGTGGGTTGGTATGACTCATTTGATACTTCTAGGGCTAAGGCCACTGGTACTCTTTTGAGGAGGTTTGCCTGGGTGTATTCTTAGAACCTACAAGATGATGGCAAAAATTAGATTCTAAATTCTCCTTTGTCTAGAGATTGTTTTTTTGTTCCTCTGCTGCAAAGGTTATCAAAATGTGTGATGAAAGGGGTATGTGGATACAGGAAATCTCTAAGATTTTTGACCCCCTTTTTCCATATTTTCTAACGGATTCTCTAACCCCTCATCCAGTGTTGGCAAAAAAAAAAAAAAGTCTCAACAGTATGTAGGTAAACAGATGCTTAAGATGAAATGGCAGGGGTGTTCAAAAAAAGAATTCAAGAACCCGCCAAAACCAAGGACAGTCCAACAAGTCAGAATGACTAGTCAAGTGACCTTGTTCCTTCTCCCATCCAGAAAGTCTGAATCTCCACTATTCTGTCTGGTAACAGTTTCATGTAATGGGTCCTGTAGATCATTCATCAAGGTTACAGATGGCAGTGAGAAGAAATCTCTCCTTTGTGTGTGTGTGTGTGTACATACATATATATATATATATATATATATATATATATATATATATATATATATATATACATATGTATGTATATATGTATATATATACATATGTATGTATATATGTATATATATACATATGTATGTATATATGTATATATATACATATGTATGTATATATGTGCACACACACACACACACACACACCACACACGTGTGTATGTGTATGGGACCCCTTCAGATGATCAAAGTTTCAAAACTTGGAACATCATATGACCGAGGACCATATGATCGAAGTTTTGAAACTTCGAATGTTCTAAATGGAGATCGCTGTACAGTGCAGAACAGGAAATTTACCATTTTCCTCACTGTAGTGTGATCTCAGAATTGGTATATTTAATTAGTAGGGGTATGGGGGGTGTGTGCACGCAGGCTGCCCCTCCCCCTGCAAAAATGTAAAAGAACACTTTTTTGTTTTTATTATTTTTTATTTGATGTTCGAAGTTTGAAAACCTTGATCATATGGTCATCGATTATCTGAAGTAGACCTATATATATATATATATATATATATATATATATATATATATATATATATATATATATACACATACACACCCACACACACACATTGGATATAAAAAGTTTACAAACCCTGTTAAAATGCCAGGTTTTTGTGATATAAAAAATGAGATCACAATAAATCATTTCAAAACTTTTCCCACCTTTAATGTGACCTATAATCTGTACAATTCAATTGAAAAAGAAACAAATTTGTTAATTTGTTAGGGGGAAAAAGATAAAAAATAAAAAATGTACAATAAGCTGGTTGCTTAAGTGTGCACACCCTTAAACTAATGCTTTGTTGAAAGAAAATGCCTTTTCCAACTACCAGGGAGGCATGATGGTCAAATGATAAGGAATTATCAACAAGAGTGCTTAGATCCGATTCAGAGATGGCTGCTGTTCTGTAAGCACTGCTGAACTGCAGCTGTCTAATTAACCTGAGGAAATCTAAACCCTGTGTGGATAATATAAAGCTTTTAACATCAAATCTTTGATAAAATAACTTCAACTACACTTAACTATTTACTGCTAAGAAGAAAAACTGGAAAAAAGGAATATATTTCACTGGATTACAACAGATTAGCTGGCTCTGCAGAGAGAAGTAAACAAAGGAACCGTGTGCTTTCTATACTGCAAGTCTTTTTGTTCAAATAAGGTGTCAAAAGAGGAAAAAAACATGGATACAACCACTACTAAAACAAAACTTTTGGAATTGCAGTCACCTGGAAAGAATGTGATTTCTAAAAGACAAAAAATTATTAAAATACAGGAACAACAGAAATCAGGGACCAAATCTAAATCTGAACAACCAATAAACAAGGAAGATATCAGAAATGCTCTGCTACCCATACAAGAAGCTCTGAAAGAGCAGACTTGTCAAATACAAACATTTGGGAACTCATGTACTCAGTTGCTGGAGAGAATGGACAAGACGGAAGCTCGAATTTCTGAAAATGAGGATAAATTAACTTTACTTGAAAAGAAAACATGATGTAGATATACAGGCTATGCAAAACAAGCTTACGGACTTAGAAGCAAGATCCAGGAGAAACAATATTATTCTCAGAGGGATTCCGGAATCTATTCAGTATAATGAATTAATTCCATCCATATTACAAATATTTGAAGTGCTGTTAAATGACTCTGATGGGGTGAAACAAATTATTATTGAAAGAGCGCACAGAGCTTTGAGAGAGTCACAAGCATCTAACTTTCCTAGACCTGTATATGTTAAAATACTTAACTATCAAGATGTAAGTAGATTACTTACTACTGTAAAACAAACTGGAGGCTATATCATGTGGAAAAATAATAAAATATCTATGTCACAGGATTTACCCATATAGGTAAGACAAGCTAGACAGTCTTTGTCTCCATACTGTAAATTTCTTATTGACAAACAAATTAAGTTTCAAATGAAATACCCACATATGCTTATATTTACAATGGATGGGATTAAACATGCTATTTCCACTAAAAAATGAGGCAAAAAATCTGTTTCTTAAAGTTTTCAAGGCTTTACCTGTATCCAAGACTTGAATTGAACTTTCGTTGAGACTGGCATGCTGCTGAGGTCAGATCCATTGTTTACTGTGTTCCCAGGACTGGATAATCCTTTGTTTGCGTTTAAAAAGCTCTAGGCCTCTTCCAGAGTAATAAAACTGTTTGTTTTTGCTTATCTTGATTACCTGCGTTCATTTCCCATCATTTTATGGCTTCTATGAAGTGTTTTCGACTGAGGAAACAGGAAGTGCCTAAAATGCTGTCGTGGGTGCAGATTTCGCTGTGAAACTACCGGGAGTCTGTCTGTAAAAGCGGTCCCTCGTCGCAAATATTTCACAGGGTTTCCAGGCTTGGGAAACCAAAGGAAACTGTTTTAACATCTTTTTATTCATTTAACTTCAAAATAACACTGTTGTATGGTAAAGTAAGCACATAGGAATATTTTATTTGTCTCTCTTATACATGTTTATGTAGAATTTTGTGGTTATATTATTTAGAGAGGGTGCAGGGATTTAGTAATGTTTGTATAAATATGCTTCTCATTATAGCTCATAATGTACTGTGTTAAAGTGATAATGCATTTTATATTAGTTAATAGTTTGCTTTAGTATAAAACTATGTTAGTGTGGGTTTATAACCAGGGATACCTGTATTTAACTATATATTTATTTTAACATAGGGTTATATTTTAATATGTTTTTTTTTGTGTGTGTGTGTGTGTGTGTGTGTGTGTGTGTGTGTGTGTGTGTGTGTGTGTCTCTATGCATGTGGTTTATCTATAGATAACTAATCCAAATATCAACACTTCCTTTTTTCAATTTATTTTCATATGTACTGTAATATTGTATTTTAATTTGATCTGCTTAAATATACTTGATTGGGGAGATGTAGCTCAATGCAGTGCTTGTTAGGGAATGTTTAGTTTAGGCTTTGTCGTAGTTAAGTTAGATTATATAGGTCTCAAATTTTATAATGTGATGTTTTCCTATTTGTTTCTTTTCTTACACCTTCTTTTATTCTATATTACACAAGACCTATATATGTCCTGGTCCGGGGTTAGAGTGGGTAAGCACTGGTTTAGGACGGGATATATGAATTGCTTCCAGATCATGTATGGTTTTGAATATACTGTATTTTTTTTTAATCTTTTCTCTCCAAAACATTTATTGTACAGTCAACCTTGGTAATGTGGGAATTAGATTCATGGAATGTTAAAGGGCTCCAGAATTTAAAGAAGAGGAAACTATTGTTACATGTATTGTTGCAGGCTAAGGCGTGGTTTATTTTACTGCAAGAAACACATTTAATGAATGCTCAATGGGTTGATATAAAAAAAAAAGAAGTGGATCAGAGAAGTAATAGCATCGGTAGGTAAGTCAAATAGTGCTGGGGTAGCTATAATTATTAAAGACCAATATAAGGCCAAAATTTTAGATTCTAATACAGATAAAGATGGACGATGGTGCTATGTTATTCTGGCATCTACCTTATTTGATAAACCTATTTTACTTTTAAACATATATGCACCTTGTAATGATCAACAAATATTCATAACATCACTGTATTCAATTTCAACACAATTTGATGGATACTACGTAATTGTTGGAAGTGATTGGAATGCTTATCAAAATCCGAAGTTGGATAGATCTTGTCCACACAAAGCATTTAATAAGCATGCAGTATTGGCACTGGATGATATTAAAGAAGACTTTCAACTATATGACCCTTTTCACTATTTAAACAATGCTAATAGTACAAATAATTTTACATTTTATTCCCCATGTCATAAAATGTGGTCCAGAATAGATTTCTTCCTGATTTCAAGAACACTGATTAGTCTAGAACCTATAGTTGTTATACATGCACAATATTTATCAGATCATTCGAAAATTTCGCTGAGTTTTGCTAAGGAGATAAAAGATACCTTGCAGTAAAGAGGCTATAATTGGTCTCTTAATCCAAATCTGCTGAATAAGGAAGAAATAATACAGGAAATTACAAAGTACCTTAAAGATTTACTGGTTAGTCTAAAGAAACAACAACATGCCCCAGATATTGAATGGGCAACAGTTAAAACACAAATAAGAGGGATCCTTTTGCAAAAAGCCTCTTATTATAAAAAATACTAAATAAAGATATTCAAAACTTGGAAATGAAAATTAAATTATTGGATCAACAACTGATTTAGAATTTTAATGAACAAACAGAGAAAGAACTTTTTAAATGTCAGGAGGATCTCTTCTTAATGCAAAATAGTAGATTAACATTTCAAGAATATAAGATGTTAGCGAGATATGCTAATCACGTTCAAACACCATCGAGAGCGTTGGCTAGGATCATTAATCAATCAAAAACAGCACTACAAATTTCGGAAATACAATTTAATAATAAAATATATTCTAAAACAGAGGATATTATTAATATTTTTGAGAAAATATATACAAAAATGTATGATGGACAAAAGGATATGTCCTTGCATAGAATCTATGAACAATTTTTACAATCAATTAAGTTTCCAGAAATAGGAGAGGATATTCAAAATGATTTAGTTAAATGGATATCTGAAGAAGACATAGTATATACAATTCAACATATGAAATCACACAAATCACCAGGTCCTGATGGGATGACAGTGGAGTTTTATAAAAAGTTTGCGGATATTTTTGGTAAGATATTTAACTATATAATTAGGAATACTATTAATGATCCTCATCTTAACGCCTCAAAGACTATTTTTATACATAAAGCCAATTCAGATCCTCAAAACCCTGATAATTATAGACTGATATCATTAATGAATGTAGACATGAAAATTCAAACCTCCATTATAGCATCTAGATTGAAGAAAATCATGACTCATATAATATCCAACGAACAGGCTGGATTTATGGCAGGTAGACAAACCAGTGATAATACTCTTACATTACATACTATGATAACACATGCTAAACAAAATAATCTTAATATATATGCCCTTATAATTGATGCACAGAAGGCCTTTGACAGGGTTGATACAAATTTTTGTTTGCTCTCTTACCTTATTTTAATATATCCCATGAATTTGTTAAAATGTTGCAAATATTATATAGTAATCCCTATACTACACTGTGCATTAATAGAAGCCTCTCCAAAAGAATACAGATTAAGACTGGAACACGCCAGGGCTGCCCTTTGTCCCCTTTACTATTTAATCTTTATCTTGAGCCTCTGTTCTTATATATTAAGCAGAATGTCTATCATAATGTCCCAATAATTTATGGAACTAAAATTTTAATGGCAGCTTTTGTGGATGATCTTAATATTTATTGTGCATCTCCAATATCTGACACTGACAAATTATTGAAGGCTGTTAATGATTTTTCAGAAGTCTCTAACTACAAAATTAACTTGGAAAAAAAAATATTTTTCCTTTAAAGACACCTAAACCTTTTTCGTTATTGCCTTTGGTTGGGCAGGTAACATTTAAAGAAAAAATTAAATATTTAGGTATTGAGTTTTCTACAGACAATAAAGACTTCTACAATAATAACATTAAAACAATTTGGGACCAAATAATTTCTGATTTCGGGAGGTGGAAAAATTTACGATTGCCACTACTAGCAAAAGTTTCAATTGTTAAAATGAATCTGTTACCATGATTACTTTATAATTTTATATCAGCCCAATTAATACTTTCGAAGACATTTTTTAAAAAATTTCATAAAGAATTGGCTAAATTCATTTGGGAACCAAAAAAACCAGGATATCTTATGATAAATTAATGACCCCAAAAAATAAAGGAGGACTGGAGTTGCCTAACTTCGAATTGTACTACCTAATCGTGAACTCTAACAGAATTCTAAGAATTGCCAACTATGATTCAACTACTACTAAGTGGACACCAACTTGGGTGATTTTGAATTATAGATATATTTTAAAGTTAAACATTAATCCTAAAGCAATACCCTTTTTAGGTAAAGATACTTTGAAAATTTATGGGATTATTGAACATATTAAAACTAACATATTATCTATACAAGATTTATTTCAATCTTTGGATCTGGGTCAATATATGATGGTTTTTCAACCATTTCATAGGAATCCTAATTTAAAATTGAACCATCAATTAATTTATCTTAAACAGTTTTCACTAATAGTTAATTTAACTTTGATTGATATATACAAATATCTGGACCGCTCGGCCAATCAAATAAGACAAGAATTTAACTTACCCAAAAATGATCTTGTTATTTTGAGACAAATTAGAGAACTTGCTATGAGCTACTTTTTAAATTTTAAACCTGAAGATGAAAATGTTAATAAATGCTTTGAGTTGTGGCAAGCCCTCCAACAGGATATTAAATATATAACAACAACAAATAAATTAATTAAAGACTTTAAATTTCATGATAAAATTCTGTTATCCAACTGTTGGGAAGAGAAAATTTTAGTGACAGACAAAAGTAATATGTTAAAAGCAATTGATCTGACTATCAAATCTACTTCTCTTCAAAAATTGATGTATACCCAATTGATGATATGGAATAATGCATATTATTCACTTCTTACCCTGCATAAATTTAATCCTAAAAACTCTCCAACTTGTCCATACTGTAAAAATCAACCAGCTAATCTTCATATGTTCTGGAGCTGTAAATGCATATATAAGGTTTGGAATTCCCTTAAGATTCAACTTCAGAAGATGGGTTACCAAAGTGCAAAGTTGTCATGGAAATTTACGATTTTACATATTCCTCCAAAAGAACTCCCTAGATCACAAAGTACCATATATATTAATATTTTTCTGTTAATGAAACTTTATATAGCCACTAATTGGTTAGACCCATCTAACACATCTTGGGAAAACTTTAGAGTTTTGGCAACAAGGCATATATTAGCTCATAAACTACTCTCAAGTCCAAATAATAAAAACATTAATAACCCAAACATTTGGGAACAGATATTTAATATTATATTAGCATAATACTCACATTTATATACTTGCTTGGAGAGAATTTTGTATTTAAACTGTATATTACTGGAAATGTTATTAAATACTTTTTGTTTTTTCTCTATTCTTAATGTTTTAAATGGAAGCATTCTTGTAAATATTGTATATTTGTTTGGTGTGATAGTTAGTGATATTAGTAATCTTTTGTTTTATATTTTTTATCTTAAAATTTTGTGTTTGTTTTTACTTGTGTATGAAAATAATATAACAATAAAGATTTATTATGGAAAAAAAGAGTGCTTAGATCCCTCACAAAGTGTCTGATTGGGGAGATGCATCACTTATATAGTAAGTGAACTGTTTTGCTTACCAAAATGAACTGTGTTAGATTTTTTACATTTAATTTGAGACCATTGTCATTCAACCATTTGCTAACATGGTCTAACTGATGATGGAGCAACTGTGAGTTAGTTGAAGACTGAATAACAACTCCCAGTATACGGTTGTCTGCAAACTTATTTAAACTGTGTGGGTGAAGTAGAGTGGTTAAAGGAAGTGCTGTTTTGTAGATTCTGATTTACAGAATAACTGCTTGATACTGTGGAGTAAAAAGCTACTAATATGGGGAGTGGAGATTGTGTAAGTTCATGAAAGACTGTTTGCTGGTGCAAACTATTGAGAGCTACTGACATTAATGTTTGGCAAGCTGACCTTGTATGTATTTGCAGCTTCTTATCTGTGATTATACCCATGTCACATTTTCCATATTGTTCACTTCATTAAAAACACTCAAAACAAAAAGTTATGCACATTTTATTTTAATCCCCAACCCATTTTAATCACAGCAAGCACATAAAACCATACATTGTAAAAATGGAGTGTACCCCTCCATGCTGGGGTAGTTGCCCCAAATAGGCAACTACACTCACAGTCTTTGCCTGTTCTAAAGTTAGCTTTAATCATGCTGGAAGTGCATGTAAGAGCTTGTGCTCTCTCTTGCTCCAGCACCATTAATTCTTGTCCCATATCCATTTCCCTCCTCGATGTAAAAAAAAACAAAACAAAAAACTTGTTTTTTTTTAAAAAGTGTCTGTGCTTAAATGAATAAATAGCTTGTGCACTGTTATGTTTTATAATGAGGTGTGTTTTATAATGAGGTGCTAAATGGTGCTATGAATGGATCTGCTTGCAAAAGTATTCCATTCATCATGTCAAATTTCATTTATTTTCATTAACCTGCTTGCCAGTTCCTCTTTAAGATTGTGTGGTGTTTTTCACGCACATATGTCTGAGTTTGTGGTTCAGTCATTTCCTGATTAATTGCCTGTATCTTGCTGTTAACCTATCGTTTTACATGCTTTCCATTTTCTAGTCTATTTTCTCAGAAAAAAGAAAGAAAAAAAAATCCCCTTTGTCTGTACACAAACTGAGAACATTAGTCTATACCTTCACATGTATAACACCAGGGAAAACCACCATAATACAATACATATATGATCAGTACACTTTCACACCCTTTCTTCAGCAACCTAAGAGCACACAACTGTACTGTTTATATTCTGTGTTTATCTTGCTTTATCTTCCTGCAGCATAAGTCCCAGAAACATTTCAGTCATGAAAAATGTACTGTTACTTTAACTGCACTGGCATAAACAGCAGCAACTGATAATACTCCCTTCCATGTCAGATTTAAAATGCCTCTGCAGACTGTACAGAACTACTTTACAATTTATCTTGCAATTTACATCAATAAACTTATTATACAAATATTACTAAGAAGAAAGAACTTTTTTTTCTCAACATTAATGACAAAGTGAGAATTAGAGTCTTCACACCAATTTAACTTCAAATCTTTTTAGTCACTTGTGATGGTAGAACACAGCAGTTTAAGGGATTCTAGTTTAACTGTTGTTAGGCCTTTCTGACCTGGTGGCTTTGAGATAATACAGCACCTTTGTAGAAACTTCACTTGATGGCCAGGATAATGTTGCCTTTGGTAACTCAGCAGCTGTATCTTGAAAAACATCAGTAGCTCAGCACTTCTACTCCACCTAAACATAAATTAGCTTAAATTATAGGGCTCATGCCAGCTCCAAGTGGTATAGTAGACCTGGTACATTAGAATAACAAGTGCTTACATATAACATTAGTAATGCCTAAGAATCAGTTGCAAGTCAGACCACTTGGAGGACATTAAAGCTGCCTGCATTAAAAAAAAAATCTTTAATCGGCTTGCATAAGTTTTCAGCTTTTAATTTTGCCTCTTAAACACCAACTAAGCAGGCACTGCAGGTTGAATTAGTGAACTAGAAGACAGCCTTTAAGCAAGTTCAGCATGTTCAGGCTTCAATTAAACAAAGCAGTTTAATTGAATCTAATTTAGTTGCACATTGCATTCTTACCTTTTGGATACTGTGGAATGCTTAGAGTCTTGGTTTGGATTTCCTCAGCCACCATTTTCAAAACTGTGCCTTTTCAGCAAGCCAGTTAATGAGATAGTGGTCCTGGGTCATCAATGACAAGTAACTGTTATACTTAGTGGACTTATCTGGATTAAATAAAAAAAAAAAAAGCATTTAAAAATGTCGGTAGTTTCTGAAGACATAATCAGTAGGGCCTATAAGCCTTTGATAATAAGTAACGTGCAACCAACACATGTTTTATAATAGTAGGAGCACCATGCAGATGGAGAAACATATTCAAACATGCCAGTTACTATCCTTGCTTATTTTTATTTATTTATTTGGTTTCTTTGTAGTGGCATTTACCAGGCAGGTTTGTGTGTTTTCCATGGTTTTAGGACTAATTTCACTCCTCAGATGACATGATGCAAAGAAGGCCTCCAGGTGGCTTTTAGACCTGTGCACTCTGCCAGTACATCTGGCTTCCAGGATAGTTCAGTGATGACAAAGGTCTGCTGGTGAGCATAGAGGATTTCAGGGGGCAGTAAGAAGGTTCAAAATATTCTAAAGACAAAAAAAATTAAACAGCTCAGTCTAATGATCATGCTGAATAGTCAGAGTTTGCAAGTTGTAAAATCCTGATTCAGTAGGACCAGTTATTTTCACCTTTCCCACTCCTCAGTGGGAATTTTTTTCTTTGTTATCTTTATTAGGAGGGATCCTGATAGTCTGCATTCTCATGAGACTATATTTAGATCTGGACTTGTTAAAATTACCATCCAGTCTGTAACCTTTTTTTTTTCTTTTTTTTTTTTTTTGCAGGTAAGGCTACTGAAAGGGTAGTTTGTGCATGGATAAGTTCTTATTTGATATTTCTTGGCATCTTTGACCTCTGCAAGTCCAGTTTTAGATATACACACAACACAAAGAGAACTCTTATTTGATTTCTTAGTCTCCCAATGGTGGAAGATCAAAGATTATATTCCATCTTGGTCATTCTTGGTCTCCTGGTCGCTTTGGACCAAAGTATCCTGATTGATTGCTTAAAATTGCATTGTGACTTTTTGGCCCTGTACTTTTGTGGTTATTCATTTTTTTTATTTATATTTGTTTAATGGGGTAGTGTACTGATCTCAATGGACTATTTGCTGGCACAGCCCAGATGATTAGGATCATGCAAGAAATTAACAAAACATATTTACAGATACAAGGATATACTAAGAAACAAAAATATATGTATACATTTTTACAGATGCAAGAATATGCTACAACATTTAGTTCAAGAAGCAGTTAACAATGGCAAAACATGAATGGAAGAATGCTGAGCAGAGGTTTTTAGATAAGATGTAGCCATAATGACTGAGATGGCTTATGCTACAGGCATAGCAGCATATTATTATCCACGGATCCTTCCAGTTATAGACCTATTTCAATTCTCTGTCCATTCTCCAAAATATTAGAAAAATGCATACACAAACAGCTTCTAAAATACCTAATTGATGGCACTCTTCTAACCTCCACACAGCATGACTTTAGACCTAATCACAGTACCTCCACTGCCATGCTCTCCTTCACACATACTGTTGCAGAAGCCATGGACAATAACCGTCTTTTTTCCTGCCTCTTTCTTGACCTCTCCAAAACTTTCGATATTGTATCCCATTCTAAACTCATTGCCAAGCTAACCGACCTTAACCTCTCCCCCCCTTACTATTCACTGGTTCTCTAGCTATCTCACTTACAGACTCAAGTCTGTTAGGTGGCACTCTGCCTGTTCCCCTTTCCTTCCTATCCTAACAGGTGTCCCCCAAGGCTCATTCCTAGGACCGTTCCTTTTCAACATCTTCACCAATAATCTACACTCCTGTTGCACTTCCTCTACTATTATTCAATATGCCGATGACTCTACAGTCATCACTATCTCTGACAACATCTCTAACCTTCACTCCTTAACACAACAATCTTTTTCATCTGTTGAAAATTGGCTAACCGATCACCAACTCATACTAAACCACAAAAAGACTAAGCTCCTACTTTTCCTCCCCAAACCCCTGTCCCACCACAAATCCACTTTTACCATTCTCTCTCTCAATCAAACCCCAATTACTCCTGATCCCATCACTAAACTACTTGGAACAATAATTGATGATCAACTGAAATTTGACATTCATATACAACAGAGTTTCAAAAAGAACAACCAAAAACTCATCCTTCTTTACTGAAACAAAAAATTTCTAGCCCGTACAACTAGATCAGTGCTTGCTCAGGTCTTTCTCCTTCCTTCCCCTCTGTATGCCTCCCCTGTCCTTACTCATGTCCAGACTGGAACAAGCCTATAATAATATAGCCAGATTTGCCACTAATCTACCATGCATCATTGTCTTGCCCTAAACCAACTCCAATGGCAAGAATTCCCCCAGCTCCTTCTCCTCTCTCAGCTACAACTTACTCACTTCCTACTAAACAAACCCTCAGCCTGTCCCACACTCTTTTTACATGTATCTCACTATACTCCAGCTCGCCCACTTCGCAGCTCTGACCAGAACCTACTTGATATTTATAAACCTCACAAAAACATAAGCAAACTCCTTTATAGACACTCTGTCTCCTTATCCTGGAACAGACTGCCCATAAACATCCGTACCATCCCTAGCTCCTCCTGCTTCAAAGCTGAAGTCAAAAACTACCTCTTGAACTCCAGAAACGGCTCTTGCCATAATCCTCCATGAACCAAAATACCTGTGTCATTACATAACCTCCCCTTTTAACCTGTCATAGTGTTACACATGTAACTACTCCCCCTTTCAATAACATTCATTCTAAATTATCTTCCTCTTTTAATAACTATTAGTGGTTTGAGACTGGAAAATGCCTATTATACTAATGGTAAAACACTATTTTTCAAATCCACATGGATTTATCTTAATCTGTATCTCAAGTGCAATGTAAGTGTAAAAAAAAAAATTATGTTATCTATTCGGTATTTTTATGTATCTAGTTTGTATTTTCTCTAGTGTGTGAATATTTTTAATTTCTGTTAATTTTCTGCATTGGCAATACTGTAAACAGTATTCTAAAAGTTTCTTGTAGTTTCTGGAGGTTTTCTCCTCAGGTCTCCACTGAAAACGGGCCAAAAGACTCAGCTGGACTAACCCGGTTAACAAATGGCAAATAAATAAATAATAAAATAAAATATTATAGAGAGAGAGGTGTGAAGAGATTAGAAGAGGCAAGAGAGAATAGTTGCAAGAAAGGATACTATAGGGAGAAGACAGAGAAAAGGTGAGGGAGGCATGCAGGAGGAAGAGGAGTAGAAAGGAGAAGTGTGAGAGAGATGTAAAGAAAAGAAGGAAGTAGGATGAATGGCAGGCAGTAGACAAGGGGATGGAACAGAGATAAAGGGGATGTGAGAAAGCAGCAGGCTTCATGTAAAGTGACATGAGTGAGTGCAGCTGCACTTTGCTTGGGTGAAGAGGTATTCCTTGAGCTGCTGTCTGAAGTCTGAGTACGTTTGGACATCTTGGATTGAGAGAGAAATGGAGTCCCATTGTGCTAGGATGGCAAAAGCATAGTCCGTGCAATAGAGTTTACGTTTGGAGTTAGTAGGGTGGATTGAGATTGAGAGATACCTCTGAGATTATATGTGAGGGTTTGGTGAAAAGTTTATGAGTGAAAGGGGACAATGTCTCATCTGAAGTCAAGCCTAATGTGGAAGGCCTCTGGATGACAAAGTTTGCCGATGACTGCAAACTAGGGGTAATCACTGAATCCCCCATCGATGTAGATATCCTTCAGGAGGGTTTATATCAGAGAAATAACTGGTGCCAGAATCATGGCCTAAAATTAAATGCAAAAAAATGTATTATCATACCCTTTGGGAAGTCAAATACCCCTGCAAATTACAAAATCAATAGGACAGCCCTAAGAGTAGACTCAGAAGTGAGAGATCTAGGTATCCAAATAGATAGTAGCCTGAACTTTCACTACCATGTGTCCCCAGTGATGAGGAAGTCCTTTTGTGTGACACAACTTATTAGTATTTATTTATTTTATTTTACATTTGTTGACTGGGATAGTCCGACTGGATACATGTACATTTTCAGAGGAGGCCCAGAAAGAAAAGCTCCAGACATAAATGCAAAGACTATTACATATAAATGTAAAAAAAACACTTGTCAAGATCAGCATATAAGATGTAAGCTACATATAAAGGTATGGCATCCAGATCCAAGAAAATTACAATCCTGCTGTACTTGGTCCTCATTGGACCAATACTTGAGTACAATGCACCATTTGGCATGTACTTGACTAAACACTTATAGCAGCTAGAGTGACCTCAGAGGTTCCTCACAAAGAAATTAAAGTGTGTAAACAACATATCCTATGAAGATAGAATAAAAGCACTAACCCTTTACTCTGTCTTCTGCTGACTATTAAGGGGTAACCTATGCCTGACTTACAAGGCACTCACAAATCCAGCCCTGATGGAGCTGCTACACATCCACAAGTCAAACAGCATGAGGGTCGTCTGATCTAGGGATCTAAACTTAGTCAGTGACTCAAACAAAACATGCTGCAGAGACAGATATATGTCTCAGAGATTGTCCCTTCTTAGGAACAGACTTCCTATTCACATTAAGCAGAACTTTTCCTTGGTCCTTTTGAAACGCAGTTTGGATCAATGGGTACGGAACTGCAAATTCATACCTGGGATAGTGCCTGTGTCCCTTATGGACAGTGAAAATCTGTAAGATACTCAGTGCATAGACACAAATCTATGCTGTTCTCTTGCCCCTAGGGACCAGGGTATGGAATTGAGAATTCACACCTGGGGTAGTGCCTGTGTCCCTTATGGACAGTGAAAATCTGTAAGATACTCAGTGCATAGACACAAATCTATGCTGTTCTCCTGCCCCTAGGGACCATATATTGGCTAAAATCTGGTTTTATTGGCTAGGTTTGTAAGGGCTTTTAAGCCATTAGCCTAGTAATCTCCTATTAACCTATAGGAGAAAGGACTTTGTGAATTAGTGGTCCTAGTAGGAGGTTGGCTCTCAAATGTACAGGAAGCCACTTAGCTTTGGAGAGAGGCAATGTTAGGGATAGTTAGTAATGAACCATCAGATTCTATTGGAGATTGTTTGTAAGGGTGGCATTTTTCTTTGAGGCTGTCACTATAATGGGTAGTCCATATCTGAGTTGACATAAATGTTAGTCCATGTCTGAGATGTCATAAAAGTATGTCTTTGCCCATGGCAGCTTTGGCAGGCTTGGACAGAAAAGGTGATAGCTTGCTTGCCGAGAACAGTAGAGTGTTGCTCTTTCTGCATGTATTTTAAATGTGTAGTTGAAAGTTAAGAGATAGGTCTAGCTAAATGCCAAGATAATTGAAGGATGCAATAATTTCTATGGTGGTATTGTTAACATCTTTAATATTAAGGAAACTGGGTGCTTTGGCTGTTTTTTGGTTGGTTGCAAACAGCATTGGATTTCTTTTTTGAGGGACTAAGTATAAGTTTCTAGCCTATTAACCATTGGTTGAGTGTTTGGAGGTCATCTTGGGGAGGAGTTTGAATAACAGAGTGGGAATTGTTTGACCTGTAGATGAACATGTCATCTGCATAAAGAATTAGAAGTATCTGAGGATAATCAGATGGGACTTTGTTGATAGATATGGAAAAGAGCAGAGGTGCTAAACTGATACCTTGGGGGACTCCAGTCATACGAAGAGCTGTTTCAGAGGTGGTGATGCCTACTTTCAACTTGAAGGATCTAGTTGTGAGGAAGTCTACAAGCCAAGGTTTTGCATTGACACTAATGCCTATTTCAGTTCATTTGTCAAATAGTAAGTTATGCCAATTAGATCAAAGGCTTTTGTGAGGTCAGTAAAGACTAATCCTGTGGCAGCAGGTGCTAAATGCAGGGCTGGAATGCAGATGGTCTGGGGTTCTAGTACATGTGTGTAAAATTTATTTCAGTAAGGAGTTGTGAATTTAACCATAATCTGTATGCAGGAAAACAGTAAACTTGTAGAACTGTTCTCAACAACACAGTATTCTGTCAATCTGGGGGATAAGTTCTAAGAAAATACTCAAGCAGACATTCTTAATGATTCATTTGGCCTGACTCAGGAATGGCTGTTAGACAAGTCAGTTATGCCACAAGGAACCTTGCATGTTGATCTCTTTGCCATTTGAAAACAATCTGCCAAATATCCGCTGCTACCTTTAAAACTAAGTGACTTGAAAATGTTTGCATTTTCCTTTTAATGCAACTAACACATTCTGCACGGGTGACACAGTGGTGCAGAGGTTAGCATTGTTGCCTCACAGCAAGAGGATCTCCAGTTTGATTCTTGACTGGGGTGCCTTCTGTATGGAGTCTGCATATCCTCCCTGCATTTGTATGGGTTTCCTCCAGGTGCTCCGGTTTCCTCCCACATTCCAAAGACATGCATCTGGAGCATTTCTCCCTGGGCCTCTGCTGTAAATGGGCTCTGTCCCATTCAGTCTTTCCCAGTAAATAAATGTTAAATAAAATAAATAAATGGCTCCTTTCAAGTTGCCTTTGTCCATATTGGAAAGGATGTTGTCTGTGAGAGAGTAGAGAGCTGTTATGATGCTACATCCAGACCATAATTCATGTTACTTCTGGATAGAAGATGGTATTGGTGTAAATGAGCAGTAATTTAGTTGTAGACCATTTTTTCTAGTATTTTATCTAAAGCAGGAATTACTGAGATAGGACAGATTGTGAAGCAGTAGTTGGCTTGGGTAGTTTTTGAACAGGAGTGACTATTGCAATTTTCTCTGGTCTGCCTCTTTCCACTCAGCCATCTCTGCCTGCTCACATACAGTGGTTTCAGAGGTTAAAGCATTGCCATTGTTTGGCAAATAATTTTTGGCTGCACCTCTCCTCAGGCATTAGTTTGTTTTTCTTTCGGCTTTTCCCGGTTAGGGGTCGCCATAGCAGAACTCCGGTCCGCTAATGATTGGCAGTCGATTTTTGTGGTGCCGAGGTGCCAGCCCGACACCCAACCTTCAACAAAGGCATGCCCATTCACGCATGTCTTTTGAATGCCACTCGACCGCGGGGAGGACATGCAGACTCCACAGAGAAGGAGCTCCAGCCGAGAATCGAACGGGAGAACCTCTTGCTGTGAGGTGACAACGCTACTGCTACACCACCGCGGCTTCCTCCTCTGGCATTAGTGCCCATGTTTGTTAGCCTTGAAAGCTCCATGGAGTCTTTCCTCCAGTCAGTGATGGTGTTAGCCTTGAAAGCTCCATGGAGTCTTTCCTCCAGTCAGTGATGGATACATGACTGAAACTCAGTCCAGAAAGGACTAAGACAATGCTAGACTGCTCAACATATCTTCCTCTTTTTCTCCTTCTTTTGCCATATAAAATTCACTTTGTAATTGTTAATTAGGTGAAATGGGCTGTTCATCTGAGCCTTTTTAGCCACAATCTGACCCAAAAAGGCAGAAATAAGCATTAGAGAATGAGTAACATAGAATGCAAATAATTAAGAATGAGAAGTATATAACAAAAACATGATTAATGCCTAGGTAGGGTACAAATATATACAATAGATTCTAGACGTTTTTTTCCAGACCTGGCAAGTACGTAATAATTTAGAATGATAAACTAATTTATTTAACAAATATATTATTAAGAGCTAGTTAATATTAATTTCACAGTAAGTATGGGGCACTGTATTTAGCTGTAAACATAGCTCTACAATGGCAGGAACTGCTAAAAAATTAAATGGTTGAGAAGAATTTCCTGGTTCATGCAAGCAAATGCATCTGCAGGCACATGTTAAGTGTTTTTTCTAACCTTTCTCCTACATTCTTTGCAATCACTGATACTTCTTTTGCGTTGGGATAACATGTTGGAATGACTTTGTAAAAAGCATCCTTCCCTTTGCTTAAAGCAAATTGGGAGCTGATCAGAAGTGTGCCTTCATGGCTTTACAGTGAGTATGGAGTTTATCTAAGTTTTAGTGTTTTTGGCCAGTGGAGGACAATATCATTTGATGAGTCGTTTAAAGACAGAGGAATTTAAGAAAAATGTGCTCCCGCCAGTAACTGGTAACCAGTTAGCTTTAGCAATGAAGCCCCAGTGGTGATCTTTTTGATTAGCTAGGTGTATAAATCATAGAACTGAATTTTCTGTTGTCTGGACTAGTGTGGGATTGGATGATGACTGTAATACACTAATGGGTAGGGTATATTCCAGGTGAGGGAGGAGTATGTTAGTTACTATGGCTTTTCTTGTGTCTGCTTTTAGGAGTTGAGAAAACCAAGAAGAACGCTTCAGCTGTCTGGGGACTTTGTTTCAATTAATTCTTTATAGTGGTTGAACTCAAGATAATGCTCAGTCTAGACTTCTAAATATCGTTGTTTTGGGAGTGTGTGGATAGACTTTCCAAAATGGTCTTTGTCAGTGATGTTCATAGGAGGATTTAGTCACTATAGATAATATAGAATATTTTGAGTAGTATATCGTTAGGTAATCATTGTATAACCAGTTTGATAGCCGTTTGAAGTCTAGCTGGAGGGAATTTTGAAGGCCTTTGAATATGCAGTTTGAATTTAATAAGGCAATGTTGTGTAAATACATCTTAAGTTTAGAATGATTAAATGTGAGATCACTGATAAATAAAGAGGCCCTTGTATTGAACCATGTGAGACTCTGCTAAAAATGTTAATATTACTTGCTCTGTTATTGCTAGAGACTGCCTGGAAGTATTTGTAAGATTATTTTTAAAACTGATGATTGCATTGTCAGCAGATGTGCAGCTGGTAAGGTTATGTACAAGCAGGTTCTGGTTACTGTCTTGAATGTGCATTTTAAATTGACAACTAATGATTTGTCAGTTTCCCATGCTGGACAGCATGATATCAGTTCAATTGTAAATGGTTGTAATTGTGCTATATGTAGCATGGAAAACATAGTATTTGTCAATGAATAAGTCATAGGTATCAGGGTAGTTTAGTATTTATCTTTATGTAACTTTTTCCTGTAATTTAGAAACTGGGAAGATTTGAACTGTTTGTGTTAAATTGCTCACTAGTGGAGGAAAGGGAATTATTTTAGGGAGTGGTCTATTTAATAAATGCTTGATGTCAAAATTGATGCATGAGCTACAGGAAAGACTGAATCTGAATGTGAGGGGTTTGGTTTTATCTGATCTTCCTAGTTTACAAACAGGAAGGGGTGAAGGATATTGTCTGTGAGGGAGTTGTGGAAATCAATGTCTGCTAGTAGTTTTTCTACCTATTTATGATGGATTTCTTTAAAATTAAAGTAAGGGTTTGCAAGATTTGACAAACCGGTGGATTAAATGTAGAAGTAGTAGTATTTTGTAATCTGACACTGGTTTAGGTAGGTTTTGAGATTAGGTCAGCAATTTCATACAAGATGATTTTTCTAAATCATTGGATTACCTGCAGTTTTTGCAGATTGCAAGAGCAAGTTCAATTATGCCTTTCTAAAACTGCTTAGGGTGACCCAAACAAATAGTTTGAGTGCAGCTGAAGAAGGCAGACTTGTCTCTGTTTTCTTCTTTGTATTAAACACCAAGATTACTAGATTGCTGGGAAGCCAAAACTCAGAAGTGGGAAGAATACTCTGAGATACCACAGCCTTGGACTTGGTACATATTTCATCCTATTCATGTTTCTGTCTGACTGCTACAAGGGTTATATTTCTAGCCCTCAGAGTTTCAATGGGTACCCAAGCCTTCATCACAATATTATAGTTACAGCTAAAGAACATCACCTAGCTATTCACCTTGGCAAAGTAATTTGCACACTAATGTTGCATAAACTAGAATAATATAATATAATATAATATAATATAATATAATATAATATAATACCATTCACCTTAGGCTCTTGGCCAGTGACCGAGCAACTGCAGTGGGTGCAATAGGTTTGATGACCAGGGTATCCTGTTCTTGTCAAATTACTCCACTGAAAATGGGCTCTGTCCCAGTCTGACTTTCCTGGTAAACAAATGTTAAATAAATAAATATTGAGGGATCTACACTGGCTATTTTTTTTACTTCTGTGTATGTTTTCAAGATTTTTGTCCTTCGATATCAAGCCCTAAGTTATCTAGGTTATGCTTATTTAAAAGAATTGGTAGTTCCCTACTCCCTGTCTAGGCCTATTAGGTCATCATTTGAGGGACTGCTGTTCTGTGCACCATGCCTGAAATAGGTGAAGAGTTGTCTTTTGTTTACCATACCATGACCTTAACTGTATATCTTCCCTGATTTGGGTGTGTATTGTAACTTTTTTTTCTAAATCACAAGTGTTTTTTCTCAGCATGTTATTTTAGGGAGCACCTGGTCATCTATATAAGGGCTCTAGGACTGTAGCTCCATGGTTGCCTGTTTGAAAGCAATTTCATATGAAGTTACATGTATAAAATGAAAGAAGAGGTTTTTAATGGCATAAAACTCTCTCACACAATCCTTGCAACCCACTGCACTTTTATTTTCTATAAGCAGCTCTGAAGTCAGTTCATTTCAGGAGAAAGACTTTTTCCTGTTTCCCCTCTCCAGTGGCTTGGTTCAAATTTCTGACTTTTGTATTGTCAGCCCCATTTGTCTGACTTTGTGTGATCTACTGTATGACTCCCATGTATAAGAACATAGATACATGTTATTAAAATGCACTTTGTTTATAAACCTGAAAAAAAAGTCTTTGATTCTGTCTCCCACTTCTGCTACTACAAGAATTACCTAAATATAGCCAAGGTAACATTTATTTTGTGATTCACCAACTAATGAGATAAATGATCCTTCAGTGTTCTTGAAGAGTGTTCACTCTCCATAGTCATCTCGGGTTTCCTTCAGGAATCTAGGTTCTTTATTAACTCACTCATTAAGTATCTTCTCCTGGCCACATGATGATTCCAACAGGTTTCAAATCAGTTTTAACAAATCCAAATGGGGTTAGGTTTATACCACATTACAATCTATTCCTTGAAAATCCAGGGTCATATTTTTCTGTGCCCAGGCTAATAAGACCATCTCTCAGTTTAAGTATTTTAGACTATTAACAGTTTCACTTGTCTTTCATATTCTTAAAACATTTCTCATAATTAATTTTCTCAGGATGGATGGCTCAGCTGTCTTGTGCGCATTCTTATTTCTTGCTTTTTCTCTGCGTTGCACTATTCTTGGGAAGAATATAATAAAATAAAGGGGCTGTGAGGGACAACATTAAGGAGTGCGGGGAACTTCATGTACTACAAAAACATTCATGTTAGTGTGATTTAATTATTGCAGTTTGTTAACTGGGTAGATGGACTGATCCAAAGACTCCTTTCAGCCATGACAGAGGCGCAAAAGAGTATACAACAAGTAAAATGCAATTGCATACAACACGGTGCACACGACAATTCAAATAGTGTAAGGTAGGTGAGAAGATGAAAATAATTAAGCACAGAAATACGAGAGTATATGCATTGATAAGCATAAATGGACATAAATATATACATAATAAACATCATACGTAACTTAACAGTTTGAGCAGAGGTTTTGCAGTAACATATATGCTGTCAGGATGGACATTAGAGCAGTAATTAGCTTGTATCTCTAATATAGGTGCAGGCAAATTCTTCTAAAAGGTATTTATTGATCTTATTTTCTGGGTAGGTGATTCCGAGTTGCTAGGGTAGTTTTGTTTGTTGTGCGTGCACAAAATTAAATCTACTTTGAGTACTGCTGCAGTGATCTGTTGTATACTCAAGTAGAGAGAGTTTTGCATGCTTGTGTATATGCAAATTGTTTTTGAGAGATTCTTACTGCCTCTTTATAGTACACCCATGAATCCTATCATTTCACTTCTACCACATCTATTCCTTTCAATACTCACTTTTATGAGATTGTAAGTACTTGTGTTTCCCCCTCCTGTTCCACCTTTGAGAAAGGAATATTTTTCTTTCATGGAATATGACTTTCTAATTCCTAGCGGTATGTAATTGTTCAGTTGTTTTAATTGTACTAGACTCCACACATCTTTGAATTCTGTTTCTCACATTTAGTCTGCCTTCATCCCGCTCTCAATGCCATTATACTAATAACATTACCACAGTCATATAGTTTACATCACTGCACTGTTCTGCAGTCCCAACAACTTATCACCACCCATATATTTCAAGCCATCCGTCATTACCTTCTCTATGCCCTTTTAGGGAAATCTCATTAAATGATTATAACACTACTGAGTGTTTGATGGCTGCTTGTTCATAGGTAGGTACTAGGCTGTTGGCCTTAGGGCCTATACAAGCCTAGCCAAAAAGGTACCCTGGCTTTCGCCACCCAAGAAAATTATTTTCCTGTGCCCCTGTCAAGCAGAACAACAGAAGTGATCCCCGGGGTGAATTTCCCATTACCCATCCAATCATCAAAATTTTTCTTGAAGAGTGCTAAAGAGGAGCTCTGTTTGACATAGATAGGTAGTCTGTCCCAGAGTATGGAAAGTCTCTGGGACAGGAATCTATCACTCCAGCATGATGTTCATCGTGTTTCACTGTTGCAGTCATGACTGTGGGGTTCTCCCCTGCCGGCAGGCAGTCCTCGGTTGGCCAGAATCCCAAAGTCTGGGTCCAGCGTCGGCTGCTCAGCCATGCTCCCTGACATCAGAGCGCCAGGAGTACAAAGCTGACAGCCGACGCCATGTTCTCCAGTCTTTCTTGCCGTGCGGTGATAGCAGTTCACAAGTGCCGGTCGGCTGACTCCTGACAATTTTTTCTAAACGAACTTCAGTCCGAAGACTTTCTTCTCCTACTCAAAGCTAAGTACCCCATTGGGGAAACTTTTTTTCTTGCTCCAGTCCGATGTCAGAAAAAGTTATACAGCATCCATGGGACCAGATGACATCCCAGGCTGTGTACTACATGAACTACAATATGAACTGGCACCTCACCTAAGTGTCATGTTTAATCATAGCCTCACCTCAGGTTTCGTGCCCACTGAGTGGCGCAGAGCTACAGTTATCCCAATCCACAAGGGGGGATCCACCTTTGATCCCGGAAACTACCATCCCATCAGTCTGACAAGCCTTATCTGCAAGGCCATGGAGCGTATTATCATGGAACTTATAAACAAAGACATTGACAACCTTCAAACACTGGACCCCACCCAGTTTGGGTTTGTGAAGGGCCGATCTTGTCTCCTGAACCTGATTGACTTCTTTGAATCAGTCTCCAGAGCCATGGACAAGGGTAAGGTGGTCCACACAGCCTATCTAGACCTTGCCAAGGCCTTTGACACCATCCCCCACTCTGGAATCATAGATAAACTTACTAAGTTGGGCATTAATCCCTATGTCACCCAATGGGTTGCTAAATGGCTCACTGATAGAACCCACACTGTAAAAGTAGCCGACTCCAAATCCAGCTCCAGACAAGTGACAAGTAGAGTACCTCAGGGTTCAGTCCTGGGGCCGCTCTTGTTTGGCATCTACTTCTCTGAAGTACAGGTCAACACTAAGGGACTCTGGCTAACAAAGTTTGCAGATGACTGCAAACTGGGAGCCATTATTGAATCCCAAATGATGTGGATACTCTACAAAAGGGCCTTACAGAAACAGATGCTTGGTGCCAGAGCCATGGGCTCAAGCTCAATGCCAAGAAATGTATTGTTATCCCCTTTGGGAAAAAACATGTATCCATGAATTACCATATAGGTGGCAGTATACTAAACACAGAAAGTGTGATAAGAGACTTAGGGACACAGGTGGACAGTGGTCTCACCTTTGATAACAACATCGCCACAACAGTCAGGAAATCCTTCTATGTGGCACACCTCATCACGAAGGGC
Organism: Protopterus annectens; assembly: GCF_019279795.1. NCBI lineage: Eukaryota > Metazoa > Chordata > Ceratodontiformes > Protopteridae > Protopterus > Protopterus annectens. The sequence goes on from NC_056740.1 coordinate 143,430,928, forward strand.
TTTTCATCCAGAAAAAAGGAGGTCATTGTCCCACTGTACTCATCCCTCATTAGACCCATTATAGAATACAACGCCCCATTTGGTATGTACCTCTCAAGACATCTGCAACAACTGGAAAGGCCTCAGAAATACCTCACTAAAAGAATCACAGGCCTAAAGCAGATGCCCTATGCTGACTGCCTTAAAAAACTCCAGCTATACTCTGTCGCATATCGTCTACTCAGAGGTGATCTCTGCTTAACATACAAGGCCATGTCAAACCCAGAGCTGTTGGACATGCTACACTTAAAGAAATCCCAATCCCTCAGAGCTACACACTCCAGGGATCTAAACCTTGTCATCACAATAAACAAAACATGCTGGAGGGATAGGTTCCTGACCCAGAGACTCCCCAGACTCTGGAATAGATTGCCCATACATGTCAAGCAGAGTGCCTCTTTGGACCTCTTCAAGAGGAACCTTGACGATTGGATTGGAGAAAGGAAATTCACCCCAGGGATCATGTCAGTCACCCTGCTAGACAGGGGTCCAGGAAAGTAAATAATGTGGGAAGAAATAGTCAGGGAATTGTTATGGCTAGGCTTGTATAGGCCCTAGGGCTGATAGCCTAGTACCAACCTATGAAGCAAATACCTCATAAGGATTTTCATTCTTACTGTATTCCTTGCTTAGGCCCTGACCACGACATAGCTAGTTGTCAGTTTTGTGCTAGATTCAATCAACGTACAATTAAACGAAGGTACGATTTTGCATTTCATTACTTTGGTAGGCGTTTTAATTACAAAATGTCGTCGGATACGGTTCCAGCTACCGGAGTTCACAAATGACGCAAGGACAAAGACAGGCCTCCGAGGTCCAAATCAGATGATATCGTACAAGCAGAGCCAGCTTCAGGTTCGGCCATCATCAATGAGGCACTTTTGCAGCCCCTGTCATCGGCCATTTCGGAACCGATGGCCGAAACGGACTCCCACGAGGAGCCAAATAGGCCTTTGAATATTTCTGTTGCAGGACCTTCGGACAATGCTCCTTTGGATGGGTCCGGAGCCGCTGTGCAGGTACCGGCTTCCGAAGGGGTTTTCAGGCCTACTCAACTTCTAATAAAGGCAAAGCCAAAGACAAAGGCAAAGACTCCTTCCAAATCAACGACTGCAGCCCAGGCCTCTTCTGATCTGGCACCCAAGTCTCAGAAACAGTTACTCAAGATGGCTGAAGACTTACTTACTATGATTAGGGGTTCACATCCCCCTCCAGATAAAAGGCCAAGGCAGGAAGTGTATTATGACTCCTCTGATCAGGCTTCTGTTTCTTCTTCTGACCAGGAATATTCTTTCCCTCCTTATGAGGATTCTGATGCTGAGGAATCCATTCCTTCAGCTTCTCCCCCTGAGGATTTCTCTTTTGGGGAAACTTTGCATGAAATGAGGGAACATTTTCACTGGGAAGGACAGGAGTACTCGGAATCTAAGAAAAGACTTAGGGAATTTTTTCTTCTTCCCCAACATAGACCCCTGGCTATTCCTCCTATTTTGGATATTGTGGATGATGCTTTTTCGGAGGCTAACTTAATTCCTGACTCTTTTCCTCCAGCTCCTGTTAAGCCAGACAGATATTATAGGGTTCCTGATTCCCACCAGTTTTTATACAAGAATCCTACTGCTGATCCTGAAACCATTTCTCAGGGCCCTAAGGGGGTTAAGGCCGCTTCTGCTAAAAACCCCATTCTCACCGAGAAGGATTCCAGATCTTTAGAAAGATGGGGCAAAAAAGTGTACACTTCTGCTACTTTATCTATTAGGGCTTTAAACTGTCAGTTTCATATGCTGAAATACCAGCAATTTCTTCTGTCTGTTTTAAAACAAAAGTTAACTTCCATTTCCGCCTGTGCAGATGATAAGGAATTACATGACTTAATGCATGCCACTGAACAAGTTGGGAAGCAAGGTTTACACTGTGGATTTGATGCCTTAGAGGCTTCTTGTAGGGCTGCTGCCTCTGGCACAGTCATTAGAAGGCATGCATGGTTAAAGGAACAAAACTTGCCAGATCAAGTAAAAGCTAAATTATTGGATGCTCCTGTTCAGCATAATGTTTTGTTTGGATCTAAAGCTGAAGAGGTGATAAAGAAGATGGAGGACAAGGCAAAATCAATGCAAACGGTCAAAGATTTCTTACAAGTACAGCCACCCAGATTTAGTAGGAATTGGCCAACTAAAAATTGGTCCTTTCCCAATTCTGACAGGCCTCAGAAGGGTAGGTATAGATGCTCCCGAGGAAGGCCTCAAACACAAGCCTCTTATAGACCAAGACAGTGGACTGCTTCCACCCCTAGGGGAGGAGAGGACAGGTCACAAGCTCATAGAAAACAGACTCAATGACTCCCTCTGTTGGGCTGCAGGAACTTCTTGCCTGGAAGCCCCTCTCGGAGGAAAACTTTCTCTTTTTCACCTAAATTGGACTCGTATAACCAAGACAAGTGGGTTCTGGATGTGGTTTCAAGTGGTTACAAATTCCATTTTCATACCCTACCAAGACCAAGCAGATGGCCGTTTCTTCCAAAACATCAATGGTTAGAGGCCTTAAACCAGGTGGAAGCTCTCTTGGCTATGAAAGCCATAGAACTGATTCCACTTTCAGAGATGGGACAAGGTTTTTACTCAAGGCTCTTTCTAGTCCCCAGAAAGCAAAATTCATGGAGACCCATTCTGGATCTGTCAGTCCTGAACACTTTTCTCGAGATACCAAAATTCAAGATGCTTACTCTACAGCAGCTACTTCCAATGCTGACCAAGAATGCATGGATGGTAACTTTGGATTTAAAGGAGGCATATTTACACATTCCCATCAGACAGGAATGCAGAAAATACCTCAGGTTCAAGGCCGGATCGAGGCACTATCAATTTTCTGCGCTGCCCTTTGGATTGTCTACTGCACCCAGGGTCTTCACCAAATGCCTGGCTCCAGTAGTAGCTTATTGCAGACTCAAGGGAATTCAAATTTACCCTTATCTGGACAACTGTCTTATTCAGGCAGACAGCAAGGATGTCTTACTCCAGCATCTAGAATTTGTTCAGAATCTTCTCAAGTTCTTGGGATTCACTGTCAACATAAAAAAGTCAAATTTGACACCCTCTCAACAGATAACTTTTCTGGGTGCTCTTCTCAACACAACAACCCAGATGGCATTTCTGACATATGAAAAACAATTACAGCTGGCTTCAACTTTCAAAACCTTGGCAACTTTAACTCAGCTATCTGCAAGGAAATTCCTGCAGGCTTTGGGTTACATGGCCTCCTGCATCCTTCTCGTGCCATATGCAAGACTACATATAAGGAAAATACAGTGGTACCTAAAAAGTGTATGGTCTCAGCATTGCCACAGTTTAGACATACAGATTACCGTCCTGCCTTGTCTTCAAAAGGAATTCCTTTGGTGGTCCAAGGCATGTACTCTAAACAAAGGAAAACCCTTCAGTCTGCCTCCAGCCACTCAGATCCTAACCACGGACGCCTCAGATTATGCATGGGGAGCCCATTTTTAGGGCAACTGTCTTCAGGGCCTTTGGACAAAGGATCAAAAGCTCCTGCATATCAATTTAAAAGAAATGTTAGCCATTCAGAAGGCTCTATTGGCCTTCAGGAATCTTCTACATCCAGGACAACTTCTGATACGAACAGACAACACCACAGTTATGTGGTACATAAACAAGCAAGGGGGATCTCATTCCTATCCCCTTTGCAGACTAGCCATGAATCTACGGAACACAGCTCTAGCTTGCAAACTGGACCTTCAAGCTCAGTTTCTATCAGGGAAACAAAACTTCCTAGCAGACAGTCTGAGCAGGAACCTGTCGGACCCACATGAATGGATGCTGGACACCGAAATATTCAAGATGATTACAGCAGTCTGGGGATGTCCTCACACAGACCTCTTTGCATCCCACCTCAATCATCTACTACAGAGTTTTTGCACCAGGACATTCCACAAACTAGCTTGGAAAGTGGATGCACTATCATTCAGTTGGAGAAACCTCTCTGGGTATGCCTTCCTGCCTCTACCTCTTCTTCCATGGGTGTTATTAAAGATCAAACAGGACAAGCCCAAGATGATAATCTTGCTGGCCCCAAATTGGCCTCGACAGTTTTGGTACCCAACATTGAAAAACCTTTGTCTGGACCCCCCCTGGGTTTTACCACAGACTCTGAACCTTCTATCCCAACACCAGGGTCAGGTTCTGCACTCCCATGTCAAAACTCTCAGCCTGGCGGCATGGTTAATCCAGGGTCTATGATTCATTCTCTCCTACCCAAGCAGGTTATGGATGTCATTTTAGAAGCCAGGTGTCCTAGCACTAGGAAATCTTATGCAGGAAAATGGAAAAGATTTTGCTCCTGGATGCAGGCTCGGGATTCAGATCCTCTTATTTCTAACATTCCTCTGATTTTACTTTATCTGACAGACCTCTTACATAAGGGTCTCTCTTCCTCTTCCATAAAAATACATGCCTCTGCTATTTCTGCTCATTATAATACAGACCCTCCAATCTTTTCCCATCAGCTCATGAGACAGTTTCTCAGAGGAGCTAAGAACTTAAGGCCCCCTAGATCTCCTCCCATTCCTGCTTGGGATCTCAACTATGTTTTGGAAAAGCTCACCTTACCTCCTTTTGAGCCCGCTGCCTCATCTGACATCAAGTTTTTATCTTGGAAGATAGCCATCCTGTTAGCTCTGACCTCTGCCAGGAGGGTTTCAGAGTTGCAAGCTCTTATGGCTGTGGAACCTTATATTATTTTTCATCAAGACAGGGTGTCTTTAAGGACTAATCCTACTTTCATGCCTAAGGTGGTTTCCAAAGTGGCTTTAAATCAAACTATTCACTTGACAACTTTTTTCCCCACTCCTCAAAATAAAGGGGAAAGGATCTTGCATTCCTTGGATGTGCACAGACAACTCCGTTTTTACCTGGACAGAACCAAGGACATCAGGAAATCAGAGCAGTTGTTTGTTTCTTATGTTTCAAGTTCCCAAGGTAAAGCCATTTCAAAACAGACCATTTCTAAATGGATTGCTCATGGAATCAGATTTTGCTATTCACACCATGGAAAGCAAATCCCAGGGAGTATAAGGACTCACTCTACCAGAGCTGCTGCCACTTTAGCTGCCTTCCTCAGGGGAGTTCCTACCAAAGACATTTTGGAAGCTGCAACTTGGAGTTCAGTGCATACTTTTTCCAAGCACTACAATCTACCTCTCTACTCTGAGTCTAGGGCAGGCTTTGCTTCTGCAGTCTTGCAGGGCCTTTTAGCCGCCCCCTCAACTTTATAACCACCTCCCTTTTATTCTGCTTTGGGATTCAACCCTACAGTCATGACTGCAACAGTGAAACACGATGAACATAGTACAGTTGTGTACACTTACCATAAATGTAGATGTTCGAGTGTCTTCACTGTTGCAGTCTGGGTTACCCTCCCTCCTGTCCCCTCTTATTTCCTTTGTGTGGTTCCCTTCTTCACCCTTCTTCTGAGGCGTATTTGCAAAGGGTATGGGATCTTACTCATTTTGGAACACCTGACATCTGGGGCAAGAAGAACTGGAGAACATGGCGTCGGCTGTTAGCTTTGTACTCCTGGTGCTCTGACGTCAGGGAGCATGGCTGAGCAGCCGACGCCGGACCCAGACTTTGGGATTCTGGCCAACCGAGGACTGCCTGCCGGCAGGGGAGAACCCCACAGTCATGACTGCAACAGTGAAGACACTCTAACATCTACATTTATGGTAAGTGTACACAACTGTACTTTCTGTTTATTGTGCTGACAAGTTTTAGGTCCCTAGAGCATGTAGCTCGGAGGGATTGGGATTTCGTTAAGTGGAGCATGTCTAACAGCTCTGGGTTTGACATAACTTTGTATGTTAGGCAGAGATCGCCTCTGAGTAGGCGATATGCGACGGAGTAAAGCTGGAGTTTTTTTGAGTCGGTCTGCGTAGGGCATCTGTTTGAGGCCAGTAATCCTCTTTGTGAGGTATTTCTGCAGCCTTTCCAGTTGTTGTAGATGTCTTGTGAGGTACGTACCAAAAGGGGAGTTGTTCTTTATAATGAGTCTAATGAGTGATGAGTAGAGGGGAACAATAACCTCTTTTTTTCTGGATGAGAAACCTTTTGTGATGAGGTGTGCCATGTAGAAGGATTTCCTGACCACTGTGGCGATGTGATTATCAAAGGAGAGACTACTGTCCACCTGTGTCCCAAGGTCTCGTATCACACTTTCGGTGTTATGTAGACTACTGCCTGTGTGGTAGTTCATGGGTACAGAGTTTTTACCAAAGGGGATGACAATGCACTTTTTGGCATTGAGCTTGAGACCATGGCTTTGACACCAGGCATCTGTATCAGTGAAGCCCTTTTGTAGGATATCCACATTGTTAGGAGTTTTGATTATGGCTCCCAGTTTGCAGTCATCTGCGAATTTAGTTAGCCAAAGACCTCCTGTGTTAGCCTGTACTTCAGAGAAGTAGATACCAAACAGGAGAGGACCCAGGACTGAACCCTGTGGTACTCCACTTGTCATTGGTCTGAAGTCTGATTTGGAGTCTGCTACTTTCACAGTGTGAGTTCTGTCAGTAAGCCAGTTGGCAACCCATCTTGTGACACAGGGATTTATACCTAGTTTAGTGAGTTTATCTATAATTTCAGAGTGGGGGAATGGTGTCAAACACCTTGGGAGAGCTAGATAGGCTGTGGGTACCACCTTACCCTCATCTATGGCTTTGGTGACTGCTTCAAAGAAGTCTATCAGTTTTAGGAGACATGATCTGCCTTTTACAAACCTGAACTGTGTGGGGTCCAGAGTTTGGAGAGCTCCAGTGTCTTTGTTTATGAGTTCCATGATGATACGTTCCAAGGCCTTGCAGACCAGGCTCGTCAGGCTAATGGGGCGGTAGTTCCCGGGGTCTGTTGTGGCCCCTCCCCCCTTTATGGAGTGGGATAACCGTCACGGTGCACCATTCAATGGGCACAAAGCCTGAGGTGAGGCTATGATTGAACATGGTACTTAGATGGGGTGCCAGTTAATTCTGTAGTTCACGTAGAAGGCAGCCTGGGATGTTGTCAGGCCCCATGGATGCTGTGTTCTTGGCTTTGGAGAGTGAGGTTTTTACCTGTGCAGCCGTGATTACAGGAGCTTTGCATTCTTCTGGTATAAAGATGGACCCTTTAGGGGGTGAGAGAGGGGTAAAGTTAGCACTGAACCTATCTGCCAGGATGTTGGCAATATCAGTTGGTTCTGTATATTTAGTGTCATTGTGCTGTAACTCAGAGCAGATCTGAGTGTTGCCATTGAGATTCTTGACATAGCTATAGAATGCTTTGTGGTTGTCTTTAGAATCAGTGGCGATTTTGTTTTCATAACTAGCTTTGGAGGATTTTATGAGGGATCCCAGCTTCTTACTGAGGCTGACCTTGGAGTTCCTCCAGTCGTGGGATTTTACTCTTTTTTTGCAACAGTTTCTTTCCTCTGTTGTAGAGTTTGTTTATGGCAGAAGACCACCAGATTGACATCCTGTTTTTTGGAGGACAGCATCTTGGTTTTGTTAGGGATAGCACGATCCATGCACTCGTGTAAGTGCTTATGAAGTGCATTTGTGTAGGATTCAACAGTCATACTTCTATTGTCCATCTGCATGGGTGTTGTGAAGTTTGCTACTTCTGTCTTAAGAAGTGTGAAGTTGGCTTTGGAGAATTTTTTTACAGTTGTTTTCCTAATGGAGGGTTGGAGCGGGATGTGGATGTCTAGGGTGATTAGCTTGTGGTCGGACCTGACCAATGAGGAGCTGACCTCTGGTGTGGAACACCAGTTGCCCATGTTGGCGATGACCAGGTCTAGGATATTGCTGCCCCTGGTGGGGTTGTGAATAAGTTGATCCAAGGCGTTGGAGTTAATGAATTCCAGAAAATGTTGAGCAAAGGAGTTGGTACATGAGTAGTTTTCCCAGTTAATGGTAGGGTAGTTGAAATCACCCATTATTAGGATGTTGGGTTGTACCTTAATATTTTCCAGTGTATCAAGAAAAGAGGAGTGGGAATCCTGGGGCATGGTGGGGGGTCTGTAGCAAGCTACAATCTGGATTATGGTTTTGCCCAGAGTTAGTTGAACTTGGATAATCTCAGATGCTTTATGCTGAACAACTAGCTTGGAGGTGTGGATATCCTTAATGAATATGGACACGCATCCACCTTTAGTGTTTTGGTCCAGGTTTGGTGGCTGAAAGGTGTGGTATGAATTACAGCCTGGTAATGCAGGGGTGCTCTCTGGAGCTTTGAACCAGTTTTCTGTCACTGCACAGATGTCGATGTTCTCCATTTTAAGGAGTGCCTCGAGTGAGTGCATTTTGAGGTTTAGACTTCTAGCATTGAGTAGCATTACCCTCAGACTTTGCTTGCTTGTACCTGTTATGCTGGTGAATTTGTAATTAGAACCTTGCCTGAAAAAGGCACTGTAGGGGTGGCAAGAGCCTTTGCCAGTATCCGGAATCCCAAGGGCGACAGGTGCAGGCCATCTCTGGCAAAGCAGCACGGTCTGTTGATCATGTCATCCCAGGCAGACAGATACTGGATTCTCTTAGAATGACACCAGAAGCTTAGCCAATTGTTGAAGTCAATCATTTTGTCCATGCACTGTGGTATCATTCTGGGTGATGGCAGCCTGCTACTCAGGGCTAGGCTCATACCTGCCTGGGGTACAAGATCGGAGAGCTCCTCCATGTCTCTTTTCATGTGTCTGAACAAAAATATATATTTTTTGCTTTCTTAATGCTTTTTAATTATTATTTATGTCTTTGCATTATTGTGTGTAGTACTACAATTTTTTTTTGATTTTCTGTATACTCCCTGGTTTATGAGCTCATGGTTGAAAAACATAATTTTTGGGTTAGCCCTAACCTGATTAAAAAAAAAAACTCTTCAGTACATCCATGTCAGTACTTGAATATGACTCCACTGCCTAGTCTGAGAATAGAATTCACAGTAATCTTGACATCAAAACCAAGCAGAAAACCCGCTGAGTCACTGACACTGTAACAAATGCTGTTTTTCAGATAAGCATTGGCAAATACCTTCAGCTATATTGATTATTTTACACAAAATATTTAATGAGTGTAATGAAGATTCCAGTCAACCCACAAAGATTCCACATTAGGAGCAGGGAAAGGAGAGAAATGAATGAGGTAAATTCCTGGAATGCAGAGCATGGTCAATAGAAAGAAGTACATGTATTCTGTAGTATTTTTGTTATTTCATTTATTAAACTAAACTAGATTACCTAGATGTGGGTAAGCTGAATAATAAAAAATACTGGGTGCAGAAGGAATTTCTGCAATTGCTGTAGTTCTTAATATCGGAAAACTTTTTAACAAATAAAATCATATCTGTCTGCATGCCTTTTTTGGATTTCTACCAGTTTGCTGTTCAAATGGATTTAAATCAATATATGTAATTTCAGAGACAGATCTAACTGCATATCCTTCAGCCTGCTTTTAATCTGTATTTCCATCAGACTGCTCTTTGTCGGGATTTAAATCAAAGCAAAGTAAATCCCTAAGGTGGAACAGATTGAACATGCATTACTACACTGCAGATTTGGACTTAAAGCATTTTTCCACATGCGCTACCATGAGTTATCAACAGGAAAAATGTGATATTATAAATAGCAGCAGAAAAGGAAATCTTAGAAAAAGGTTATTATACTTATTTTAGACATATTAACACAAACTGTTCTTTAACTGTAATTAAAGTTTTTTTATGCCTTTAATAAATAAATTGTATAAAACAGAAGGAATATTACCAGCTAACCACTGCTTAACTGGACTTGCTTTCACCTTACTGATTTATTATTGCATAGTGCTTACAAGTATAGGTTCTACTGACCAAGAGCTGTTTCACAGTTGACCAGAAGCATGGTACCATGTAGAAATATAGTAGTACATTCAAGCAGATTAATTACCTGAGTATAATTACATAACACATTAAGCAGCATTAGATAAAAAAAGGTTTATCCCCATTAGCAGTATAATGACACCAAGCATTGGCTTTTCCCGGTTAGGGGTCGCCACAGCGGAACTCCAGTCTGCTAATGATTGGCAATAGATTTTTACGTACCGGCTTGCCAGACCTGACGCACAACCTTCAACGAAGATTCACCCATTCACGCATGTCTCCACACAGAAGATGCGTTAGCTGAGAATCAAACATGACAATGTCTTACTGTGAGCCGACAACGCTACCGCAGCACCACCACCGCAGCTTAAACTATATTAGTAAATTGATGCTTAACAGTTGAAGTAAAAAAAAAAAAAAACAACAACAACACTGTGCTGCTATTTTAAGGTACTGCATTTTTCACTCTGATTAAAATTTCACAAAGTTTTGTCAAGACACAACAGGAAACTACAGGCTCAATAATTGCTGTTTGGAACCCAAATTCAAGCTAAATAGGCAGTTTAACTGCTCATTTGCCTCTAGCTATGCAACATTATTCAGTCAAGCTTGACTATGCTATTAATCCAAACCTTTTTAAAATTATTAATTTGTTAATTGGGTAGTTGATTTGGTTGTTATAGATCCTTTGTAGCCGTGACATGAGCATCTAGGACCACTTTAGACTCGTCAGTTAACCACCATGTTTTGGGGAGGTGGGAAGAAGTTGGAGCGTCTACAGAAAACTAACGCTGACACGAGAAGAACAAGCAGATTCCACATAGTCAGTGACTGGAGATCAGAACTGAAACTTCAGCCTGTCCAGAGGCTTACAGTAAGCCTGAATGTTGTCATTCAACTGAGCTTTAGTTCTCCTGCTCCTCTTAGGATCTGTTTTTTTTGCTATGAAATGGACTGCAGACAGGACTGGCTTTTTTGGCTTCCTGTTATAACTGTGAGAATTGACCCTGCAAGCCTCGAGCACATGAAAATTTAATTTCAGCATGATAACAGTGCATTGTGAAACCCAGTGTCACACATTTAAAGAGATTTTCCATTGGGGAAGGAACTCGTCCTGAACCCCCAGCCATACCTCTCCGCTTCTAAGTGCAAGAAATCTGTACAAAGCCTGCAAATATGGGGGGACAAATGCCCAAAATAGGGATAACATTTAAATATTGCTCCTATAAACTTAGAAAGTTGCTAGAATAGCAGGTTTTGCATTATTTTGTATTTTCTGAAAGATATAAAGTCTGAAACTCAAATGTCTGTCATTATTTAGTGATGTCAATCTTCATTGAGTTGCCAGAAAACCAAAAATTTTATGAGGAACAGACCAAAAACATGATGCAAAAATCTGGGTATTCTGCAAAAATCTGTACAATTGAGAGGTATGCCCCCAGCATGTGGTCTGCACAACCAGAAACATGCTACTTGCATATAATAGAGAGTAGTCTAGGGGTAAAACATTCTCAGACTTAGTTTATAGTTCTCATGTTTGCTATTACAGTCTAACCAGTCTGAGGTTTGCTATTACAGTTATTGGAAATAGAACAAGAAACCAAAATTGTTTGCTAGAGATTGCATCTAAAAGTTGCTGTGCTTTATAAGACTGAATTTTTTTCTTTTCAGGATAAAAACAAGAATTATTTCCTTTCTGACACTTTTGCATGAACTGCAACTGTATTACATGAATATTGTTGAAAATGTGTAATCATTTATTTGTTGAAAGTCAATGTTATTTCTTTTTATTCCTAATTCCACAGTTAATTTCAAAAGTAACTACAGACAATTATTGGGAATGGAATGACCCCAACCATGCTTGTTAGTCTGTTATATGCTATTAAAGCATCCAGATATTGTGCACAGATTGGCCGACTTTTAAGATACTAATTTAGTGAAAACTGTATGTGAACCTTCTCAGAAATGGGGTCATCTTACCATCCCACAGGAGACCTCTGCCTTTGTTGTAGACACTCCTGTAGGGGTGCCTGTAGAATGTTCAAGTAGAGAAAGTGTAATCCTCTGAACTGTGAGACAAGTGCAAACAGGGGAATATGTACTAACTCTGAGACTGTGGTATCTTGGAGCATTCTCCCTACTTTGAGGTACAGTGATCTCAGAGTTAGTATATACAAGTAGCAGGATATGGGGGTCATGGCCCCCATATCAGTGATGCGGGGGGGGGGTGAGGCCATTATTCTGTTTGAATCCTAGTTAATTTTTCAAGGTGTTAAGACTGACATTATTGACTCTTGTGCCTCTAATAGGGAGCCCTTCTGGAGTGGCTATGTGGTCAAGAATGAGACTGTTAGTTCTAGCCATGTAGAAGTGCTCTCCTCTCCTGCCAGTTGTGTAAAGGGTTATAGTAAACAAATCCCCTATACATTTCAGCTTTTAAGGCCAGGAATACTTAATTTATAAACATGAGTCTGACCTTTGTCTACCTACCTATTTCTCTATTAACAACCTCTTGTTGGAGAAAGCAAAATCTCTAAAAAAAATATGTGGGATGTGGAAAAACAAGAATTGTTTTTATGCTAACTAGTACATGCTGTTAATGGTAAACATTCACCATGAGGTACACTTTTTGTGTTTGCTGCGTTTTTTTTTTTTGGTCATGCTACTTGCTGATCTTCAGCCTCTTCCCAACCAGTGTACTCATTTGGTACCTATCATTGAGGCAAGAGTGAGTTGGGAGAGGCCACCATTCAGGCAGCCATCAGCAATTGTTTGGCATTTTTGCTTGCTGGCCCTACCCCTCCATGCTGTCAGCCAAGTGCTGGGGTAGAAGTGGGGAGGGGGTGTAATCTGTTTTCACAAAGATACAATTGCAGCTCTCCAACTTAATCAATTTTATGACTGACTTAAATCAGAGGGTGACTCCTGAAATTCAGTGGATGCAATCTATATGGGCTTTTGGAATTTTTTTTTTTTGCATCTCCCTGTGGTGACATGAGTGGTAAAGGAGCTCGGACTAGCCTAGATAAAAGAATGAAAGACTGAGTTGTCAGAATAATAGTAAGAGGATGCCACTGGAGAAGGCAGTGTCCTGTGAAGTGAGGTACTGTAAATTCTTGTCATTTGAGTAATACTGTTCGAAGGGTAGATGGTGACTTCAAAACAATGTGGGTAAAGTTAGAAGGAGCAAATGAATGGTAGAGCTAACTGGAATGGGGAGCTTCATTAAGGCACATGATTATAATTCTAAATAAATAATTGGTCATACATCTCTGTGTGATCTTTTAGTGCCTTACCACCTAAATTAGATATCACAGAAGAATGTTTGTCAAGCATTCAAGACCATATTGCTGCCTGTTCATTCTCTGCGATCATTCTTTTACAAGGACATTAGCACAGTTCATTTAATACAACACTGTAACTTCCAAATATCCAACCAATGGTCAGGGAAGCCAACACAAGTATATAAAAACTGGTATTTTATTAGGCGAGCACTTTTGTGGTGTAGAAACATCACATCTTCAGACCTTCAGCAGCCATTGACAATATACAACTTCATATATACCCTTTGTTAACACTCTGAAACCCATCACAATTCATAAAGAATTAGTCACTATTTAAACCTTTAAAACTATACACTCACATTCCTAATATTTATAAAAAACTTTGCTACTAATAAAATACCAGCTTTTATATACTTGTTTTGGCTTCCCTGACCATTGGTTGGATATTTGGATGTTACAGTGGTGTGTTAAATATTTTGGTTTTATTTAGAACCCGTTTGTTCAAGCCGTGACCTTATTTGTGATTTTCGCAGTTCATTTAATACAACCTCTACATGCTATATTCTTACTTCCTATTTTGGATATTTTAGAATAATCAGCTCATCAGATGACATCTCCAGGCATGCAAAATAAAGTGAAATATTCCTCTTGCTTATAGTTGGATTAACTTGCCAGAGTTGAAAATCACAAAAGGAATAAGATAGACCATGACACTGTATGATGCTCTCTAAACATTACACCAAATAATATATGTAAGTATGTAAAATAAACTTAAACATTTTAATTTCTTATATTTGACCATAACTTGATCCTACTGGATATCACAGAATAGTAATTGTCAAAGAATCAAAATTGTATTGCTGTAATAGTGCATCAACTGATTTCTGCAAACATGTAAAATAAAGTGAAATGTTCATTTTGCTTATATTTGACCATTACATCTCATAATTGTTTACCTTCCCCAGTTGGATATAATAGAATATCACTTGTCAAGCACTCAAGAACATGCTACTATCTGCTGTATTTCTGTGATCAGCTTTTTTAAAACTCATTACAACTTAGTTATACCTCCAAGTGTTTATATAGTTACATTCTACTTATGCCTAAAAGTATTGAATATAGCCTCTTCATATTTCCATAAATAATGGCAAAACCATGCTGTGAAGAAGCTATTGAAAGATTTCAAAGCCTATATGATGGGCAACATAACTACACTGATATTTGATATCTGCCAAGTGCTAATAAGGTTATATTACTTATTCATATACTATTTATTTCTATTGTGCCAATTGTTATATTTGCTAAATATCTCAACAACCAAGTAACACAGATAGAACTGCATGGCCTCACATGAAAGCTTATAGATGGACAAACAGAATACTGCTTACAGTATGTGTGTAGCTTGAGTGGTTAGTGAGATATTTTAAGTTTTATTTATTTATTACATTTGTTAACCGGGTATGTCCGACTGGGCCAGAGGCCCATTTTCAGTGGAGACCCGGGGAGAAAAGCTCTGCAAAAATACAAAACAACATGTAAAACAAAAGCATAATAACAACAATACATTACTATAAGAATTATTTTACAATATCAAGAAACAGAGCAATACAAGGTCATGTTGACTAGAGGAGACCAAGGGAGAAAACTTGACAATAGTGCAACACAACCAAGAAGCAGTAAAAAAATAGTGCAAACAATATAACTGTACAAAGGCAGTAGCAGTAATAACCAAGTAGTAGAACATATAGTTCAGTCAGTGAACTGTACAATTACAGTGTTGAGTGAGCAAACACTAGATAAGATCTAAAATAAAATTTGCAAAAAGAGGTTAGGAGGTAGTATGAGAAAAATGGTAAAAAAAATAAAAAGGTGGGAAATAGAATTAAACTGGGGAGTAGCATAAGCATAGCCAGTGACTAGTAAGGTGGTCCTTTAGGAGTGATTTGAATTGGTAATGTGCTGGACTTTTTGCTATTAAGTCTGGAAGGGTGTTCCAGAGTTTGGCTATTCTGTGTGAGTAGAGGGAGTCACCATGCTGATTATGGGAGTTGGATACTTTTAGTAAGAGTTTATTGGAAGATCTGAGGATTTACTATTAGCATTAGGTTGAACTAGAGAGGAGATTGCAGGTCAGTTGTTGGGATGATAGATTATTTTGTGGGCTAAGGATAGTTGCTTGAGAGAGAGAAGATTGGGAAGCTCAAGCCAGTTTAATGTTACAAAAGCAAAGCAATGGTGGGATCTGTGTGGGAGATTAGAAGCAAATTTAGCAGTCTTATGGTAGCATGATTCAAGATTACTGAGGTCAGATTTTCAAAGGTTAGTAAATATAAGAGAGCCATAGAGAAGGGTAGATGGAAGGTGTGTGCGAGCCTGGCATTTGGAGTTAGAAATTATTTAGCCCTGTAAAGGGTACCTAGTTTGATGCAGACTTTTTTGATAGTTTGTGGAATATGAATGTCAAATTTGAGGGATTCATCTAAGGTAATAACTAATAGTTTAGCATGGTTCGTGGGGGACAATTTTGGTACTGTTTGCAGAGATGATAGAGGGAGCTGTGAAGTCTTGGATTTTCTGTTATTGAAAGCTATGATTTTGGTTTTGTTTGGAATTAAAATAAGTTGATGTTGGGAGAGGAAGGTTTCAATGTCATGAAAAGAAGACTGCATTTTTAGTTGGAGTCCAGAGATATGTATATTTCTTTGAAATGTGAAGATATACCTTGATTTTGTCAAAAAGCTCAGGATGCAATCATTGGGAGTTAGAGTGCAAACCTCAAAAGCTTAATTCATCCATTCTTACGGGTCACATATGACTCTTATAGCAACAGCATGAACAGCAGCAAACACCCAGTTTAGTAGGCAAGCAGTATCGCAGACACACACACACGCGCGCACACACACACACACACACACACACACACACGCACACACACACACACACACACACACACACACACACACACACACACACACGCCCTCCCACCCACCCCAATCAACCTACCATGTCTTTGGCAGGGCGAAGACATTTGGAGTACCCAGAGAAAACCCACACAAACACAGAGGTGGCATGTAGACTCTGCACAGAAAGCACCTTAGTAAGAAATCATGCCTGACAACATCTTGCTGTGAGGTGACAATGCTACTCATTTTGCCAATCTGCTACCTAAAAAAAGCACATAGTACAGTTCAATTCATACAAGTCCTACAGGCTGATTTGTAATTTATTGCAACCCCAGTTGTGTATCAAAGAATACATAGTGCACTTGTCAAAGGATCAAAACCATGCTGCTGCTGCTGTATTTTGCTTTTAAGCAGTGTACCAATCATATCTACAAGTATGTATGCTCCTCTTGCTTATATTTTGTTATAACTTGAGTATTGTGAATCACCAAATAGTGATTGTTACAGAATACAAAGTCAAAACAAGTTGCTACTCCACGTCTATATTGATTAAAAACTGCAAAATCTTGGTACAAAAACCCAGATGCAAATTTAAAATGTCATTATATTTATTGGATAAAACCAACAGAGAATGTGAACGAAGATATAAAGTCTTCTGATATGAATAGTTAGCTTTTCACGAATAAAAATTCAGGTTATTGAACGTTCTGATAAAAATAATTGGCTTTTCACAAATAAAAATTCAGATTATAGAACGCTGCTACGTTCATCAGCTGGCAACAATGTCTCAACTAGCTTAAACACGAAAAACTGCGTGATTCAAGCAAACAACCATGAGTTATATCTTGCAGCATATACTCCATCAGGTTTCTTCAATATACATGCACGCCTTCCATGTTCCTGTGATGGTCCTAGTACTCCTTAACAAACCAACGTTTGTAGAATAAAACTTCAACAATAAATAATGAAATGGTCCCAGTTGGAGTTTGTTTGATTCTATCTGCGAAACAGCAACATTACTGCTTTTGAGACAAGCAATTTTTACATAAAGGTATTGGTGGAAGCGATTATAAGCTGCTCATATCAGCATCTCTTTTTGAAACGCTTGTTTTTGAGACATTGTTGCCAGCAGCTGATGAATGTAGCAGCGTTCTATAATCTGAATTTTTATTTGTGAAAAGCCAACTATTTTTATCAGAATGTTCAATAACCTGAATTTTTATTCGTGAAAAGCTAACTATTCATATCAGAAGACTTTAAATCTTCGTTCACATTCTATGTTGGTTTTATCCAATAAATATAATGGCATTTTAAATTTGCATCTGGATTTTTGTACCAAGATTTTGCAGTTTTTAACCAATATAGCCGTGGAGTAGCGACTTGTTTTGACTTTGTATTTTCTCCTTTTGCTGGTTGCTACTTTATTAGTGAGTGTACGTATTTCTACATTGTTACAGAATCAAGGCCTTGTTGCTGCAACAGTGCACCAAAGTCAGTCAAATTTCGTAATGTCTGGTCTGTATTAGGTAATGAAACAGAAGACATGCACAATATAGCTGAAAAGACATGCCTAATGGGAAGAGTTATGGTAGTAATTAAGGAAGGGACACTTTATTGCAAACTATATTGGTAACTAAAGCCTATCACACATTCAGCCTGGCACGTATTGAAAAAGTCTGCTTAAATGGGCAGAAAGTAACCTCTCTCAGCAGACTGCATTTAGATAAATAAAAGCACGTAAGCAGAAATGAATATCTGTCAAAAAACAATAGTAACGTTATAAATGGAGTAATACATTACATTTTTATTTACTCATCCAGTAAGGAAGGGGGAGCTTCTAAAGTTATATAGTTCAATATAGTATGAAGCTAAAACACTGTTGATGTTTATCTAGTTTCTTGATGGAAGTGTTTACCTGGATGAATATGTTATGTTTTCAGCTTAATCACAGAATATATATCAGCTTTCCAGGGAAAAGAAAATGCATTAAAAACTCATCCATTTTATTTTACTGATGAACCCTGGGATTCAGAAAGAGATCACTGCATTGCAGTAGGCAGTTGTGCATGAACAGTGGTCATGCACAGGGAGTGTGTAATTCAGAGATGAGCTCAGCGAGAGCTGTGAAGGCTGACTCATTGAGCTGCTCATGGTATATGCTAATGGCTGTATAAGTGGATGGAAATGAGCAACAGTATTAAAATGGTAGGCTCCATGTGTGCAAATGAGGCAGAAAACAGAGTCTTATAAAGAGCACAATGTGCTGCTCTAACATTAGTGGTATTGAGTGCAACCAAATCCTCTTGTTCATGCTGGGGAATCATGGAAATATGTTAGGGTTTGCTGCAGCATTAGTTGATGGGCTCTTATTGCCATTATGAGCCAATGTCACATTGTTGCCCTCAGAAGCACCACATCATCAGAATGAGATTAACATTTTATGGACTACACAACACCGACATTCTGTACTAGTACCGTTTGGAGAGGGGCACCGTGCAGGAGATAGTAGTCATGTGTTGGCCTCATCCGTAGGTCCATAGGAGGGAGTCAAGGATTACCTATCTCAATGGATTCCAAGGTATTTGTGGCTTTACACATACTAGCTACAGGCACCTATCAGCAACCAAATAGAGATACAGTCATGGAATATCAGGCATCTGCCTCTGGAATACTATAAAGAGCATATATGATTTCCATGTATTTCAGAGAAGAGAGCCAATGCCATGTGGGACTTCTATGATATAGCTCATTTCCCTTAGGTACAGGGGGCATAGACTGTACCCACAGTGAAGTAAAGGCCCCCATCCGATGACCATGGAATAAGGTATGTGAAAGGACATCACTCCATTAATTTCCTTGTGATCTTCAGTGCACAGTATATCATCTACAATGCATATGCAGGCAACACAGGCATATACCATGACTCCCACATATGGCACACACATGACCTTTACCAGTAGTTTGTAAGAGGTGACTTCTCACAGGGGCATCTTATTGGCGATGCCAGATAAAATCTGGAATCCTGGGTGATGACACCCATCAGAAATCTCCAGAATGAGACATAGCAGGGATACAACTATACTCTGTCACTAAACTGGGTCATTGCTTAATGTGTATGTTTGGGCTGCCGAAGCCATGATTTCTGTATCTGGATGTATTTGGTGGTGCTGTGCAGTATTACCTGGGCACATGTGCTAAAATCTTTGGAGTGCTTTACAATATGTCACTTCGAAGACAGTTAGAGAAGACCAGGCAATGAAAACTGATCCAGATGAGTCAGTGGAGAAGCCAGCAGCATGGGATTAACATGGTAGACTGAATCCGGTGGAATAAGCCATGGCACTGCCAAAGAGAGACAGAGGCTTGAACACAGCTTTACCTCACAGAACACTATATACATCATAGTAAAAGTGATGCATGCAAACCCGACACTAGACTAAACTTACTTGCAACCTAAGTAACATAGTATAAGTGAGAGGGTACAGTTATTATTATCATTTGCACAGGTGGGAGAAGGAGCACAAGTGTGCAATGTCTTCCACAGAGAAATGTGTGAGTGCTGCACCAACTGAATTTTTTTTTCCTGCAGTGTGTGTAAGATGTCGGACTGGAGGAGTTACTGAGGAAGGCTGTTTGATGGACTATTGGCACTAGTGGATTGAGTGTTTGAGGCAAAGATGGCTGTAGTGGTATGTGTGTATGTTGCAGCAGCAGTTGCAGTGCTGCAGCTAAATCTAGTGGACAGGTGCAGAGTATGAATAGCAGATGGCTGGTCCTCCCATTTGTACCTCTGCCCATGGGAGCTGCCTCTACCAAGAGTTGCATGGGTAGTACCATGGCCCTGGCTTAATGCTGGTGTTCTGTGTGACCCTGAATGTTGTCTTTCACAAGATGAGCCACTGCCATGACTGGCACAACCTTGGGGATATCCTCTCCTGCCTGTAAGCACCTCCACACCTGAAGTTACTGTGGATGTGCTGGAGCTGTATAACCATGACCTTGGTCATTCACATCCACAATGGATACCATCTGCAGAGTCAGTGGTGGACACATCCACAATGGCTACCATCTGCGGATGCAACGGTGGATTGGCTCCATTGACGATGCATGCCATGCGGCATGTGAGCCTGGGAGTACAAGCTTTCAGCTAGTATATGACTGAGTCTATCAAAACTGTCACACATAGAGAACATGCCTTTCTGGAGGTTATCACACACACACACACACACACTACTTTATTTGTGTCAAGTCTGCAAAGGATGTGATAGTAGTAGTAGTACTAGCCTGTGCCTCCATGATGGATCTCCACATACATTGGGTCACATTTATTAACACATCTAGTTCAGGGGGAGGGAGGTGTTCATGCCTCTGATGTGCGCCAGTATGTACACCCATGTATTTAACTCCTAACCCTATAGAGCTTGTGGCAGACAGTGATGACTGGTCCATAAGGGGTGGCACATTACCCTGACTGTGAATGCCTGCAGTAACTTTTCATCCCTGTGTGCAGTGTGCCCATAGGCTTCATTCATGGCTTAATTAAGGGTTCTGGTCTACACACCCCTTGACCATGCCAGCTGATCACCACAATCATCAAAAGAGTCAGCTGATTGTCCAACATCAGGCGATTGAAGTTCCACTGTGGTGGTGCCACATAGAGAATTACTTGTGAACACAGCAAAGCACAAAACCCAGTATAAGAATAAATCAACACCTCTACCTTACTCTCGGTGCAGATTTTTATACCACAGTATGGACCAACAACTCTGAGTAATAATTCATCTTGTGCATGTGTCCATGAAAGCCTTAGCCCTGTTGTTCGAATAGTGCCCAAAGCATGCAATGTTAGTGAGATGTTGAATGATAAAAGGAGCAGTAGAAAATAGCTGTATTGTAATATAGGTATAGCAATACCCACCTGGGGCACATTTCACCTCAGCGCCAAGGCCCAACACCATGCTGTGGGACTGTGAAGAGTCTGTTGCTTCTCTGAGAGAGGCCAAATGTTCTGTCTCCATCTAATGTGGCTCAACTGATGGCCTCCTTCCTGTTGCCTTATTTCCTGCACAAGGCAGATGATATCATGCCATCCCATGATATCACAATGTTGGGCTGTTTCTTTTGAGAGCTACACATTACAGTTGGTGTTCGGTGTTCCTCCCATTAACCTTGATAGTCCTTATGTACACCACTGTCTGTGTCTCTCTGACTATTCCAACCCTTTTTCTAAACCCTTAACAACCAATGCATATTTCCTGTAAACATGTATTTCAACTGGGCAAACATAAATTACATCTGCATGCAACTACTAGTTAGGAAAATGCTGCACCTACCTTAAGCAAGTAGAAATTCAGCTTTCCCCAGTTTTGATTATTGTCAAAAGGTGAAGCAAAGCATTTTCTAAACCTGGAGCCCTATTTCTTGCATAGCACGATTAGGATCTCTGCAGCTACCAGGATTTGTTTCATGCAAGCTTTGTTCCTCTGAGTGTGGTGATTATGCAGATGAGGGCTTAGGTGTTGAATGTTTCTGAATCTCTCAATCTACATGCCATGCTGCAAATGAGCAGACCCCTGCAGAAAGTTCTAAATAACATTATAAACATAGGAATATTGCAAAGAAGTTCGCTTTAATTTTCAACTTTAATATGGAAAATATGGAGTCACCAAAGAGCACTATAATGGAAATATTCACTCACTATGCAGTACAGCAAAATACTTGTTGGCAGATTTGTATTACTAATCCTGTATTATACCAATTGAAAAATAGTATGGCCCATCTAAAATCCTGCCACCTACCAAGCTACTAAGTTGCTCAATATTATGTGGCATTTCTTGCAATGGGAATTGGCCATGACCATAACATGCCAATCATTTTATCTGGTATGAGACCTGGTGAATGACTATAGCTTCAGAGGGCAGTGGAAGTTTCAGGGCATTCCAGTGGAGATCGCAGGAGGTTAAGTTCCTTCTCCATTCTCTTCACAGAGACCACTGGAACCATTTGCTTGGGGATTCATCGCACTGTCTTGCCAGAAGAGTAAGTGAGGCCACTGACATTCCATGAACTGACTCACAGTGCAGGGGTCCTGATGGAGAGATGAAAAGTCAGCAAGCAAAGGAGAGTAGTAGTGCTGAAATTGTATTCATCCTCAAATCTTGGTGAGTACCTTCATGAGGTGGACCCTGTTTTCACAAAACCTCACCAAGGCGACACTGATATATAGACTGTATTTTTATAGCATATATCATGGACAGAAGTAAATCAAAAATAAAATAAAGATAGCTGGGTGCATGAGGCCCAGGATAAAAAAGTGCCCAATCCTGGTAGGCGCACTGGTACCAGGACTGGAAAAATGACAGTGTAGAATCCTCAAAATACAGAAACATTCCTACAATGGGGCCAGGCCAGGATCAGGGGGAGATGCCCCCCCCCCCATTGTAGAAGGAATTAGAAGTCCACAAAAATTATGAAAATTGATTGGCCAAAGAAGAGCCATAAAGACGGTAGAGTGGACTATTGAGGATAAGAAAGAAATTATGTATTGTTACTATTATGCAAAAAACCCAGAATGTCCAGACACAAGATAGTCATTACTAGGCACATTGTGGGTGTTCCGAAGACCACTTTTGGCTAACATCAAAGAGTGAAACAATACTAATTTCATGAACTTTAATCGTACTTTGACTTAGGAATGGGGTCCATTCCCGTCATGGTATTAGAAACCCAAAAGACTTGGAGAAATTAAAAAAGGCAGGAACCACTACAGTGACCTGAAGAACACCATCCAGACCTTCTTTGCCAATGGAAAACAGAGGTCAGAGTAAGAATTCCTAAGATGTACCTACATAGGCTCATAATTTCATATGTTCATAGGTTCATAGAAGGTTACTAGGCTAATGGTCCTAGTACCTTAACAAGCCTAGCCATGTAATACCCTTGTTCCTTAGTTGACCATGGTTAGATGGTCATTGTTAGCAGAGTGAATCAGTGATTAGCACCGACTGCCCCTGTCCATGAAGGGCATAGGTGCCACTCCGGGGGTGAATTTGCAGTTGCCCATCCATTTGTCAAGGTTGCGCTTAAGTAGGGTCCTTGAGGGGTTCTGCTTCACATGAAGTGGGAGTTTATTCCATAGGAGCAGCAATCTCTGGGAGACATATCTGTTTCTCC
The DNA here is from genome assembly GCF_019279795.1 of Protopterus annectens. Lineage (NCBI taxonomy): Eukaryota > Metazoa > Chordata > Ceratodontiformes > Protopteridae > Protopterus > Protopterus annectens. The sequence goes on from NC_056740.1 coordinate 143,454,217, forward strand.
AACATGTTCTGTTTATGTCACAGGATAGGTTGAGATCCCTGAAGTGAGTCACTCTTATCCCAGTTTATTTGCGGACATGCAGCATTTCCATTAGGGCAGGTTCAGAGATTGCTCTAAATACCAGGTACAGGTCACCTGTCAGCAGCCTATAGGATACAGAGTACAGAGACAGGGTCTTCTGTCTTTCCATGTAGATCATATTTTGGAGGCTCTCAATTTGCTTGGTTAGAAACCTCTGTGGTCTATCTAGTTGTTGCAGGTGTCTGGTGGGGTACATGCAAATGTGAGCATTGTACTCCATTAGTGGTCTAATGAGGGTCAAGTATAGAAGAGTTCTAACATCCTTGGTCTTGGATGTGATGCCATTATTTATGAGTTGCACAATGTAGAAGGCTTTCCTTACCACTGTGGAGACATGGTGATTGAAGTTTAAATTGCTGTCAGCCTGTGTTCCCAAGTCTCTCACCACTGTTTTGGGTTTAGGGGGGTGCTATTTATAATGTAATTTGCAGAGGCCACTTCTTGCAAAAGGGGATAATGATGCACTTTTTTTGCATTTAGTTTTGGACCATGACTCTGGCACCAATCATTAGTCTGTGTTAGCCCCTTTTGTAACATGTTAACATCATTGGAGGACTCAGTGATTGCACCTAGTTTGCAGTCATCTGCAGACTTGGTAAGCTACAAGCCATCTACATTTGCGTGGCCATCTGAGAAGTAGAGTTCAAATAGTAGAGAGCCAAGCACAGATCCCTGTGGTACACCACTGGTAACTGGTCTACTGGTGGAGGTGGAATCCCCAGCGTTGACAGTATGCATTCTTTCAGTGAGCCAGTTTGCTACCCATCTGGTAATGTATGGGTTAATCCCCAGCTGGGAGAGTTTCTCAATGATACCTGAGTGGGGAATTGTGTTGAAGGTCTTGGCTAAGTGAAGATAGATGTTCTGCTTTGCCCTTATCCAGTGCTTTGGTGACATTCTCAGAGAAGTCCACCAGGTTTAATAAGCAAGACTTGCCCTTAACAAAGCCAAACTGGGTCGGGTCAAGAGTTTGGAGGTTGCCTATGTCCTTGTTGATAAGGACATAATGATTCTTTCCATGGCCTTGCAGATAAGGCTGATTAGGCTTATGGATCTATAGCTCCCAGGGTTGGTTGATGGACCCCCTTTGTGTTGGGGGATTACTGTTGCTGTTCTCCAATCTGCTGGAACAAAGCCTGTGCTCAATCTATGGCTGAAGAAAGTGCCAAGCAGTTCCACTAGGTCTTGGATATAACAGTAACATGGAATAGCCACACTCATAATATACCAGGACAGCATCACTACAAATGGTAATGTGCATGTGGGTGGAGTGTGCGTATCAATGGCGAGTGGTTATGCTAGGTCTTGTTTTTAGATTGTTTAGTTAGCAGCCTGGGATGTTATCTGGTTCCATGGAGGCTGTATTTTTGGCCTTGGAGAGGGTGGATATTACCTCTCTTTGGAGAAGCTAGGTAGTGGACTGGTGAAAGGGATGCTTTGGGGTGTGTCTGGTGGGGATAGGGGAGTGAAATTTGTGCCAAATCTGTCTGCCAGCAGGTTGGCAATTTCTTCGGGTTCAGTGTGAGTAGTACCATCCACAGTCAGTTTAGCACATACAGTAGCTGTGCATTCCCTTTAAGATTTTGGACATAGCTTAAGAAAGCTTTATGATTGTCTTTAGCTAGAGATGCTAATTTACCCTCATAATTGGCTTTAGAGAACATTACAAGATATCTGATTTGCTTGTTCAAGCTGTGGAGGATATTCTTTCTCTGGTGAGTAAGTTCCCCTTTGTTCTTGGATAACAGTTTCTTCCTTTTGTTGTAGAACCTATTTATACTTATGGTCCACTGGGGTGGCCTGTTTCTTCGGGATGACCTGGTTTTGATCTTGACAGGTATAGTTGAGTCTACAGTTGTTTAAATGTCTATACAGGGCATTTGTGTACTCCTCTGCATAGGAGTCATTGTTGGCTGTGTTAGCAGGGGGTTGAAACTTTTTATACCCTTGCTTAGTAGGCTAAACTTGCTTTGGAGAGATTTTTCAGTTTGTTCCTGTAGGGGTATCCAGTCTGATTTTTACTTCAAATGAGACAGATTTATGGTCTGACCTCACCGGAGAGGGCAACACACAGGGGTAGAGCAGTAGCTCCCCATGCTGGTGAGTACCAGGTCCATGACATTCCAGCCCCTTGTACAGGTACAGACTAGCTATTCCAGAACATTTGAATTAATAGAGTCCAGGAACCTCAGGGCAATTGTGTTTTTGCACATGTATGTTGTCCAGTCTGTGGAAGGATAGTTGAAATCTCCCATGACCAAAGTGTTTGGCTGTATAGCAAGTCCAGGTAGTCTATGTATTTCTCTTGGTTCATGGTGGGGGACCTGTAGCTAGTGATGATGTGGCAAGGTGTTTTACCTATATTTAATTGTACCTGGAGTATCTCTAGAGAGTCATACTGTTTGGCCAGTCTCGAGGTGTATTTGGATTTAATAAAGATGGATACACCGCCACCTTTGGTTCTTTCACACTTATTATGGGGTCTGAACATGTGGAAGGCATTGTAGCCTTGTATGGCTGGGGTGCTCTCTGCACCCTTGAACCAAGTCTCAGTGACTGCACAGACTTCAACATCATCCAAGGTGAGGAATGCTTCCCAGGGAGTGCAGTTATTTATTTAGGGTCCTAGCATCAAGCAGCACAACCTTGAGTTTGTCTGGAATGGATTTCTTTACATCAGAATTTTTTTTGTTTTGTCATTGCCTAAAAAAGCAATATGGGGGTGGCAAGCATATTTGCCAGTATCCGAAAGCCTAGAGGAGACAGGTGAAGACTATCTCTGGCAAAGCAGTGTGGTTTTTCGACCATCTCTTCCCAGGCTGCCAGATACTGAATCCTCTTGGACTGACATCAGAAAGTAAGCCAATTGTTGAACTCAATCATTTTTTGTCTGTATTCTGACATCATCCTGGGTAAAGGTAAAATGCTACTTAGTGCTAGGGGACATACCTGCCTGGGGCATACAGTCTGAGGGTTCAGTCATGTCTCTGTTCATATAGTCTGGAGAGGTACGTCTCAAGTCATTCACTCCAACATGTACTATGACAAAGTTATAACTGTAATTATTGTTAAGTGACTTGATTGCATGCATGATTTTATTGATCCTGGCACCTGACAGGTAGCTAACCATGACTTTCTCCTTGTCCAGCCTGGTGAGGGGAACATCTGTGTGTCTCACTATGGTATCACCTATGACTAGGACATTAGGTTTTGAAGTGTTTTGTCTTAGGTGTTTATTTTTTTACACTTGTATGTATGTTGCTATGTGAAGTGGGGTATGTTGTGTTCCAGTATGTGTGATCTGTTTGTGCTTGGGAGGTCTCTGATCCTTTGGTAGGCTCTCACTGAGTACCTCTGCATTGGTGGGTCTATGTGACTTGACCTTGTCTTGTGTGAGAGGACAGGTGTGTGTACTGACAACCTCTACTCCTGTACACTCCCCAGGAAAGCTACCATGCCCATATGGCTCAGCAGAGCCAAGATCATGCTCTGACCATTTGCTGTATGCCATGCACCTTTCCCTACAGTTAGTGAGCCAAACCTCTTCCTATCTCCCCTGCATGGATAATCTGATGTAAGCCACTCACCTCCATGCTCCCTTGCCTCTTTAGTGCCTGACATGCTAACTGATCTTTGCAGTCTGAGTCAGTCAGGAATTTATCCCTCTGTGTCCCAGAGCTGGGCATTTTATGACCATTTTTGTCAAGTCAGCACTGTACTTGTTTTACTTTTTTTCTATATATTTAGCAATCTTTCAGAGCAGAAATACTTTCTTGTGAAATTCCTAATTTTGTCTCCATTGTGTTCCATATTATAACCACTTTTATTGAGGATCACTAAAAGGTGCAGATCTTTACCAACTTCATTTTGTAATTTTATTCTTCCTGCAGCATGCAAACAGTTGACCACTGTTTAGCTCCTTTGTTTTGGATCAAACTTTACATTATTTTACTCCTGTTATACTGTAGCAAAAATAGCCTGTCTATACCTTGAAAAGCACTTTAGAAATAAACAGACCACTCTTTATTTTATTGTTAATTTAACCAGTGCTTAGACAGAATCTTGCTATGTACAACTTTTTTTATTTACTGATGACTGTGGATCAGAGTTAAGACAGATGGAACTTGAGCCTGTAAAAATGAAACCAAGCTCTGCAGGGTATAACTCACTTATGTTTTATTGCATTAATAAAACAGATGACATTTGGCCAATGATTTATACAAGGAAATAGCATCCAAAAATGCATTATTTACCAGTGTTGTTCTAACCCCCACATAGGAAGAAATACATGGAAAATGCATGATGGATTCAGACTACTCTCCTTGTTTGAGTTTGATGGTGTAAGAGCATTCAATGGTATTTAAGGAATTATATCTGAACCTGTGTTTGTTTTCCTGCTTAAGCAAATATATATCTATTATCATAAAATACTGGTAGAACAAACCAAGGCACAATGACAATAAAAATATCATAAAAACGTTTTATTTTTGTGAGCGCTTTCACGGCTTGAACCTGCCCCTTCATCAGACATTTTAAAACCATTTTAACTGTTGCATTTTAAAGAATTCTTTTGCCAATGGCAACACATTAATAATCATTATTTAATTAGTCGGTTAAAGAAATAGACCATATATAGCACATATACACAAATGTATGCATAAAAATTTTTTAAATATAAAATTACATAAACACAAAATTACAGGACACTTCATAAGGACATAGCATATAAACCATATATTCTTTTATTTGTTATTTAAACTTCCTATTTTTTTAAAAAGGGCTTGATGCATATTTTATCATTCAGCCCTTTACCCTTGTTACCTCTCATTCTAATAATCCATCTCAGTTCCGTGGACTCTACCTTGTTTTCTATGTCACCCCCACGAACATTGTCATAGATTACCTCCAAAACCATAAATTATTTATGTGATGTATCATTTAGTGCAATATGTTTAGCTAAAGCATTGGTACATATAGAATTATTTATACAATAAATGTGTTTTCTTATTCTGTCACGAAGACGACGATCTGTTTTACCTATATAGAAACTGTTACAGGTCTGGCATATAGCTAAATATACTAAGTGGATGGTATTACAATCAGCCTGAACCTGAAAATGCAAAGGTTTTCCTGTATCTGAATGTAAAAATTCACTTGAACTGTCAATAAATTTACACCAGTTACAATTTTTACAAGGGAGAATCCCATTTGCTTGGTTTAGACTGATGTGCATAACATCTTTAGGGAAACATAATAATCTTTTTAGATTCTTTTTATTTTTGTATGTGAAATTGGGTTTTTTGTCCACTATAGAGGCTACTTCTAGATCAGTATTTAATATAGACCAATTGTTTTTATAACTTTCTCGATACTACGAATGTTTCCTGAATGAGTAAGAGGCATCCTAAGCAGATGTTCATCTCTATCAATCTGCAAAGAATTTCTTCTAGGTCTATCAGAAAAATACGGCTTCCCCTCATCACTGTTGGGACTCTACCACCTTGTTTAAAACGGTGTCAATTTCTCTTTGACTATATCCTCTTTCACAAAATCGCATTGAAAGGGAAAAGGTTTCTTTGTTAAAATCTGCATCACTGGCATTTAACCTAGATGCACGAAGACCTTGACTTTTAATAATATTGCGGTAAATATGTGGTGGATGCATACTTTTTCTATGTAGGTAGTTATTACTATAACAACTTTTTCTGTATGTTCTAGTGGAAAATGTATTGTCTGGTAACCTAAAAATGGTAACATCCAGAAAATTTATGGAGCTCATAGAATGACTAATAGTAAATTTTAAGAAAGAAGTAAATGAGTTCAAAAATTCATGAAAGTTCAAAAGTGAATTCAGATCACCATCCCACAATAAAAAGAGGTCGTCCACAAATCTCCTGTAGAAAATGACTTCTGAAAATCTAATGAGTATGTTTGTAACTTCCCATTGAGCCATAGCAATATTGGCGTAGCTATTGGCACTGGAAGTGCCCATAGCTACGCCCTTTTTCTGTAAATAAAACTGACCATTGAAAGTAAAAGCATTGTTCTCTAAAATAATTTCCATAAACAAACATAATAATTCTATAAATGTTGCATTAAATTTACTATTGATGCAAAGATATTCCTTTAATGTGTCTATACCTATATCATTTTGGATACAAGTAAATAAAGACTGAACATCTAAAGTAACTAATGAAAAAGAACTACAATTTTTACCTTTCACAAAGGAATATAAATCACTTAGAAAATTTTTTGTATCAATTAAAACATACCTGTTATTATTTAAAACACTTCAAAGCTGTTTCTCAAGGAAGATAGACATGTTCTCTGTGCACCAACCTCTGCCAGATACTGTGGGCCTAAAGGGCGGTATATATGCATCTTTATGGATTTTTGGCAATCCTTGTAAACAGGGAATAATAGGTTTGTCACACACAAAATACTTGTATTGTTCCATGGTAATGTTACGTCCTAATAAACAGTCATTTAAAGCACTATTGACTCTGAATAATGACATGAATATATAACATATTAATGAGAATAAAAGTCTCAGTATCACTAAGCATAGACAACATCTCACTAACATAATATTTTCTGTCCATCACTACTGTTGGACCTCCTTTATCAGCAGGTTTAATAATTATTGAAGTATTAGAAGACAAATTTCTTAGCGCTGAGCGCTCTGAAGTGTTTAAATTAAAATTAACTTTCCCCATGTTCCTGTTGTTAAACAAAGAAATAATATCATTTTCACATTTCTTCTCAAAAACTTCTACTGCTGCAGTATTACTTGGTATATAAGTACTAGGTTTCCTAAACTGAGCAAAATCCTTTCCAACAGTCTCATTGCTTTTATATTGCACTTTTAACATGATGTTACGTGTAAACATTTTTAAATCAACAATGCAATCTGTAATATCAGTCAGTTGAGTAGGTATAAAACTCATACCTCTATTTAGCAGAGAAACTTCCTCTGCTGACAATATATATGAAGAAATGTTCCAAATTAAGGGCTTGCTGGTTTCTGCCATATTTTCTTCAAAATGTGGTTGTCGATGTTGTCGGAATTCAGCTTGCGGTTCGACCTGCCTCTGCTGAACAAACATCTGTTCACAGGGGAGTTTATTGGAAAAGGAAAAGAATGCCCATTCTTATTTTGATTAACAGTTCCATGTGGCTGTTGTTCAATATTGATGCTGCTCACTGAGGAAACAAGCGGGAATGCATTGTTATTAATATTAGTTGTATTTGAAAGTGGAGCCTTGCTCCTAACATCTATGTTGTTTTTTAAAACGTTTGTTGATACAGGAGGAGTAGGAAAAGCCATTGCCGTATTAAAAGTTGTTCCTACTACCATTTCATCAGTGTTGTTTGAATTAGGTTGTTTAGCCTCTTGATTATCAGGCACCTGTGATTGCCTGATTAATGCTTTAGGCCAAGCAAAGACACGCCCATTTGAAAAATCGGCTGTGTCTCTATTCAATTTTTTCTGTTTCTGATGGAGCAGTTTACACTCAAAAGCTGTCACTGAGTCCAAGATGTAACATAGTTTTACATCTAGTACATCTGCAGGATATTTGTTATATAGTTCATTTTGTAAATTCATGACCAATGATAACAGTCTTTCTTCCTCAGGTTTAAAAAACCTAATAAGTAACCGCATATAGTTGTAACTAAGTTCTAGATTCAATTTCTGCCATTGAATTAATAGTTCTTTATATTGTTCACCATACGTAGGCATTTTTAGGATTCTTAAGCCTCTAGGTACTACTTGAAGCTCAAGACAAGCTTCAAAATGATAGCATTGAAATTGCAAACGTTTCAATTTATATAAGTTGTCTTCTATTTGAAATAAGTCTTTACGAAGAATAGAGGCATCAGAAGTGTTACCTTCTTCTGATATGGGTTGACTGGAGGCTTTATATCCTAATAAAGGATTTTCAGTTAGGTTCAACAGCTGTGACAGTCTTCCATTAGCTGGAGTAGTTCCTTGTTTTTCTTTTCCAGGTACATAAGATAACTCAATGTCATTAGTATTTCCCTCAGCCATGATAACCTCTGGTGTAAACCAATTCAATGAAGAAAAAAGAAAATAAATGTTCTCCAGAGGTATAAATGCACTCCCAGTTAGAACCACAACCGTGGTTAATAAAACAATTATCATAAAGTACTGGTAGAGCAAACCAAGGCACAACGACAATAAAAATATCATAAAAACGTTTTATTTGTGTGAGTGCTTTTACGGCTTGAACCTGCTGCTTCATCAGACATTTTAAAACCATTTTAACTGTTGCATTTTAAAGAATTATTTTGCCAATGGCAACACATTAACAATCATTATTTATTTAGTCTGTTAAAGAAACAGACCATATATAGCACACATACACAAATGTATGCATAACATTTTTTTAAATATAAAATTACATAAACACAAAATTACAGGGCACTTCATAAGGACACAGCATATAAACCATATATTCTTTTATTTGTTATTTAAACCTCCTATTTTTTAAAAAGGGCTTGATGCATATTTTATCATTCAGCCCTTTACACTTGTTACCTCTCATTCTAATAACCCATCTCAGTTCCGTGGACTCCACCTTGTTTTCTATGTCACCCCCACAAACATTGTCATAGATTACCTCCAAAACCATAAATTTAAAATTATGTGATGTATCATTTAGTGCAATATGTTTAGCTAAAGCATTGGTACATATAGAATTATTTATACAATAAATGTGTTTTCTTATTCTGTCACGAAGACGACGATCTGTTTTACCTATATAGAAACTGTTACAGGTCTGGCATATAGCTAAATATACTAAGTGGATGGTATTACAATCAGCCCAAACCTGAAAATGTAAAAGTTTTCCTGTATTCAGGATGTAAAAATTCACTTGAATTTATATCTATACTTGTCTCTTTCTGTCTGCTTCAATTACTTGCTCTAAGTCCTTGTGTCCCTGTGTACCAAACCATTTCCTGCATGTCTGTCTATGTATCTATCTATCTATCTATCTATCTATCTATAATATCAGTCTGTCCACCTGGTTATCCGTCTATCTGGTTCAACTATCTAGCTATCTCTTCTTTGTAGTGTTTAAGTACATAATTGCACTGTTAGCAGCATAAACTGACCATTAGTACATTTATATAGCACACACTTTAAAATAAACCAGCCCTCAGTTTAGGTGTACTGCTATTGTTATCATGTGCCAAAGACAGAATGATATCTGAAGTAAATTTGTTAACTTGCTATATTGCCTCTCCAGTTTTGTAATACTATAAAACATAAATAGGATATGAGCATAAAACATGAATAAAAAGCAAACCATGCACAAACATTTTAATGTGGGAATATTAATGCATTACCTGACTATGCCTGTGGGTAAGATTTCAGAGAGTAATCTTGCTATTGTTAAGAGTTTTAAGTCCTGTCCATAGGACAACATCTAAGCACACTATTATAGTCATTAGTGTTATCGGCAGATGTGGGAATTGAGTTTTGCAGTTGGTGAAGACCAGCTGTTGATGCTATGGAATGCTAGTGTTTGAAGTCTCTAACCTGTAATGTCTGTTATTTTAGTAGTTCGCAAAATAAATAGAAATAGAACAAAATAATAACAAAGCTGAAAAGGACAAAAAATACAATAGCAGAAAATGAAATAAACTTTAGGCTTTTATTTAAATAAACAGCGTTTGTTCTTTTGTTCACAGCTTCTTGACCTTAATCAGACCTTACTCTACAGCAGCTGGTATTTCCAGGTGGTCTTCTGTCGAAGTACTATTCAGCCCTGACCCTGTTTAGCTTCCAAGATTAGGTACGTTTTGTAGTGATATGATTGCTGTGAGTGTGGTTTTTGTTCCTTTTTTTTTAGGAAGCCAGCATTAATAAGGGAAAGTATGATTTCTGACCTTTGCTTCAATGTTCAGTAATTTGCAATGGAGTGCATGCCAAATTAGCTCCCCTTTGGGGAAAGCTTTAACATGATTTTACTAGATTTTCACACACACACACACACACACACACATATATATATATATATATATATATATATATATATATATATATATATATATCTGTAAATGTTTTTCATTATGACTGTCCAAACTTATATAACAAATTGCATTGTTTACATTTAAATTGTACCTGCATGCTGTCATCTTCTGTTTTGTTCATCCATTCATTGTTCTGCAATGTATTATTGTTACTTAAACCGTTTTAATTTATTTATTTTTTCTTAACCAGGCAAGCCCACTGGACACAAATATCCATTTTCAGGGGCAGCTCAGGAGGGCTGTCTGGTTAAAGGATCTTCCTCAGAGTCACACAATAAGTAAATGTAGGTAAAAGCAATCAAACCCTGGACTCTGCTACGCGAACAACTCAGATTCTTAGCCCTCTGAGCTAACTGCCAGACTCAAATTAAATAAATAAATAAATAATCTAACAACACATTACGATTATGGGGTAAAAGTGCAGTGTTGTCTTTTTTCCCCTTTTTGCTGTTCTGTATTGCATGTAGTCCTAGATCACAGAGTAGCAGAGTTAAGAATTCCCTTCTGTCATTGAACTAGGCAAATTTTGTTTTTCTCCACCAAATGCTGCAGATCATTCTGTTTAATAAATCTTTTTAAGTGGAAATCATCTTTCAAGTTCCTAAAGTTCCCAAATGTGGTAAACGATGCAGACATAGTCATTGCTATTTTTGAAATGTCTGCCTTCACTGATTGCAAGATAGCAAAATATTTAATATAGTAATGGAGTGAACAGGTAAAGGAAACATTTACTACTGAATAGCTAGGAACAAACTTCTAGGAATATTATAGCAATAACCGATGATGTCGGTGTGGTATATTGAAGATTTACCCATGGTTGGTGTGATTTAATCATGAGGGCGAAGCCTGAGTGATTAAATAAAGCCAACCGTGGGTAAATTTCAATATACCACAACCACAGAGTCGGTTATTGCTATTATACAATGACATTATTTAAGAAAAAAAACCTTTTCTTAAATAATATGTTTGTATAATGCCTCTATGCTGCCCTTCAGCATTTATAAGGTATCCTGGAGCTTTTTTTTTATGTACCACGCATGCGTATGGGACTTGTGCTCCCATGCTTACCCAGTACATCAGGGCTGTGAAGAGGTAGCAATGGAGAAAGGAAGATCTCTGTTGCTTCTTCTTCTTTGTTATAATCAATAAAAAAAAAAAAAAACAACCCGGGAGACTTTTTATGTTAGGGAGAGTCGAGACAGGCAAAAATAAAAGGATAATCCTGGTAAGTTTTTTAAGTTTTGTAGAACGTACCTGATTATCCTTTTATTTCTGGCTGTGCCATCTCCTGAATGTAAAATGTCTTCAGTTGTGTTTGGTATTACAAAAAAAAAAAAAAAGCAAAAAAAAACAATATATACTAATGGGAAAAAGTCCGGGCGACCGGACCTTTTCCTGTTGGTATATTCTCGGATTTACAACGGGCATGCTGGTTGGGCTGGCCAATCAGCATGCTCATTTTTGAATGCTAATGGCTAGTCATTGTATAATATAGCAATAAACGACGACATCGGTGTGGTATATTGAAGATTTACCCACGGTGTGGTTTATTCATAAGGGCATAGCCCGAGTGATTAAATAAAGCCAACTGTGGGTAAAGTTCAGTATACCACAACCACGGAGTCGGCTATTGCTATTATACAATGACATTATTTAAGAAAAAAAAATACTTACTTTTCTAAAATAATGTCTTTGTATAATGCCTTTGTGCTGCCCTTCCACATTTATGTGGTGTCCTGGGGCTTTTTTTTGATGTACTGCGCATGCATATGGGACCTGTGCTCCAATGCTTATCCAGTACATCAGGGCTGCAAAGAGGTAGCAACAGAGAATGGAAGATCTCCATGTCTTCTTCTTTGTTATAATTAATTAATTAATTAATTAATTAATTAAAAAAAAACAAAAAAAAAAACAAAACAAAAGAAGAACCCCGGGAGACTTTTTATGTTAGGGAGAGTCAGGACAGACAAAAATAAAAGGATAATCAGTACGTTTTTTAAGCTTTGTAGAACATACCTGATTTTCCTTTTATTTCTGTCTGTGCCATCTCCCGAACGTAAAATGTCTTCAGTTGTATTTGGTATTAAAAAAAAAAAAATAATAATACCAGATATACTAACGGGAAAACGTCCGGGCGACCGGACCTTTTCCCATTGGTATATTCTCGGATTTACAACGGGCATGCTGGTTGGGCTGGCCAGTCAGCATGCTCATTTTTGAATGCTAATGGCCAGTCATTGTATAATACCAGTTATATAATGAGCATGGTGTTAAATTATTTGGGCACTTGGGATTAATTCCTGTGCTGGTTGTTTTGGAGCTGTACTCTAAAACTAACAGAAGTATAAAAGTTTGCATATTAATTACAGCATACCTAGGTTTCCTACCATGTAGCTCCGTTTTTATCTTAAAATTCTATAAAAAAACATTTCTACATTTAGCTGCATAACTGTTTACATGTTCTACTAGTGAACCTAGTATTACATAAACATTGTCATACACGGTTTTAAGTGGACTTATGTGGATGTTAGAATCTGCGGAAAAAGACTAAAACAAAGCACAACAGTAGACAAATTCAGTTTTATTTTTAGTTATATTTTGTTAGCTGGACTAGTCTTGCTGGGCAAAGCCCATTTACATCTTATAAAAAGCACATGCAAAGTGTCTTCTTTCGGCTTTTCCCAGTTAAGGGTCGCCACAGCAAAAGTCCAATCCGCTAATGATTGGCAGTGAATTTTTACGGTGTCGAGTTGCCAGCCCGGCGCCCAACCTTCAAGAAAGGCACACCCACTCACCCATGCATCTACCTGCATGTCTTTTAAAGTGAAGTTGACTGCGGGGAGGACATGCAGAATCCGGACAGAAGATACACTAGCCGAGAATCGAACCGGAGAGCCTCTTGCTGTAAGGTGACAACACTAACCGCTGCACCACAGCGGAATATAAAAAGCACATGCAATGATAGCCTGAATTACATAAAGAGGTGCTAAACTTAGCACTCAGTCATAATTTAGAATATTTGTTTCCATGTGGACAGTAGTGTTTGCTAAGTAAATACAGACAAACAAGGTGCTAATTTCCAGGAATAGGTATATAAGCTCCCATACAGTGCCTAAGCAGAGTTTTTTTTCCGTATTTGTGTGAGTGTATGTATGTGTGATTTTTTATAATTTGACCTCAGAAGAAATATAATTTATTTCAGGAAATATGCTATGTTCAAGGATGACATCTGAAAAGTACAGAATGCTGGCAGACCCCATCATATCTGGTATTTAATTTGATCGCTTTACCTGGTAGTCCTGTGACTTCATCCCCAGTCATTGCACATGCTACTCACCCAAGCCAACTTTTTATTTAAGAACAACCCACACATTTTGTGAATAGTACTAGTAACTGGAAAAGTCCAATACTCACTTCTGTGGTTAGCTACTGAGTGAATTGTAGTGAATGAACATGTTTACCTTACTGGACACCTATCCACATATCTCTCAACTGCTATGATTTAGGCACAGGTGACTTTAGCCCTCATATTTAGCCTTGCTCCTCCCAGATTTATGATATTCCTCTTAATGTTATACCTGTTTATGCGTACATACTTTATTAAATATATAGACTAAGCCTATACAAAGATTCCCTGTCACTAACTGTACATAGTGTCTAGTATATCAAGACCTTGTATTCTAAAAATATGAAAGTGCTCTTTTTTCTGACCCTTTGCTATGATTTTTAATGTTTGGAGGTTGAAAGGTTTGCCTATCATCACATTACACTGAATTCAATGAATAAATCTGTTTGTTTATCATGATATCTGAGTACTGTAACTGGATATGTATACTTCCCTCTCAGAAAAACACATACTACTACTATTTGATCAAGAACAGGTTATTTAATTTCCCATCAACTTGTTGAAATACCTTTATTTTGATTTTTCCCTTTTCCAGTAGTGGAGTCATTCTGGGGTTTGTTTATGTAAGTAAGGAGGTGTGGGGTGCAGAGGTGTGGAGCCTCCTCACAGCAAAACTCATGAAAGCACCACTTTATAGGAAGCATACTTGAAGAAACCATATTTTAATGGGTTGGCTCTTGGCAAAACAGACAGTTTTCCACTTATTCATTGCTGTTATTGATTCTTTTATAAATTCGAGGACATTCACCATAATGCTTAGGTTCTTTCATGGTCTTGCCGCAATATCCATGCAAGAAAATATCTTCATAGGGAAACCCTTATAATTTTTGTTAAATAATCCAGTATACGGTTGACAAACTAAAATCTCTCACTACTATTTCTATTACTTTTTGTTCTTTAATTAAGCCCTTAAGTCAACTCCCTAATGAAATGTCAACACTCAAAATGTTGAGTGCAGACACCTGGAAAAACAGATTAGAAATATAGAAGAAGAACAAATCTCAAACATTGCTTTTCTCCTTTAAACTTTTTTTTTGCAGGGGACCAAGCTGGCCTGCACCCCTGATATAGAGATACACCCCCACACCCCCTGAACTTATATATGCTAACTCCAAGACTGCCATACTTCAGAGAAAAGGGAATATTCCGAGAAATGGCCATTTCAGACTTAGTATATGTAAGTCCATTTTTTCGTCCATTCACTCTCCATGTTTTGCGAATCACTCTAGTGTTTCCTGACATTTCCAATGACATCCTCGGTCATGGATGCCATGCTCTAAGTTATAAGTAACTTATAAGTTACTTTCTTTTTTGGTCCACAGGAAATATGCCATGTCTCTCTTTTTTTTTTTTTTATTTTGATCCATGAGAAATATTTTTCTTGCTGTGCTGCCTTCATAGCATTCATAACATTTAAGAATAGAACCCTAAACTGATTGCTCCAAAGAATAGAGGAGGTTTAGATTTACCAGATTTTGAAACTTATTACTTGATAATTAATGCCAACAGAATCTTAAGGGTGATTCACTTTGATAGAGGCAGTCTGAAATGGGTGCCAAAATGGCTGGTCTTAACCTACAGACATGTAACTAAAGTGGGAATTAACTGTAAAGCTCTACCCTTTCTGAATAGAGGAACACTCAGTAAATATGACTTAATGGAACATATTAAAAGTTATGTAACTTCAATTCAAAATCTTTTTACCTCATTAAACCTACTAAAATATATGATGGTGTTTCAACCATTTCACAAGAACCCAAATTTATTAATTGGGAATAAGTTGATAGACTTACAAAAATTCCCCCTAATAAAGGATTTAATTGTATTGGATCTCTACCCCTTTCTTGGGGTATCAGTTCACAATATTTTAAAAGAGAAAAGTCTTCCTATTTCCTATCTAATTATCATGAGACAACTTAAAGATAGGTTCATAGGTTCATAGGTTCATACTAGGCTATCTGCCCAAGGGCATTTATAAGCCTAGCCCATAGTTATGTGGCTTTCGCCACCCCTTTAGTTTGAATAAAAACTATGCCTATCATTTTGCTGTGCCTCTGTCAAGCAGTGACACTGAAGTAATCCCTGGGGTATATCTGCAATCTCCCATCCATTGGTCAAGATTCCTCTTGAACAAGGCCAGAGAGGTGCTCTGCCTCACATGTACCGGGATTTTGTTCCACAGCATAGGGAGTCTCTGGGTGATGAATCTGTCCCTCCAGCACGTTCTATTTATAACCGTGTCAAGGTTTAAGTCTCCCACCCTTGTGGTTCTGAGGGATCTAGATTTTTGAGGTGAAGCATATTCATCAAATCTGGGTTTGACATGGCCTTATATGTCAGGCACAGGTCACCTCTGAGCAAGCGGTATGAGACTGAATAGAGCTGGAGTTCTTTCAGTCGGGCAGCATAAGACATATTTTGAGACCCTTTATCCTTTTGGTGAGGAACTTTTGGGACCTTTCAAGCTGCAGCAGGTGTCTGGTCAGATACATTCGAACGGGCATTGTACTCAATCATAGGTCTAATAAGTGATGAGTACAGGGGACGATGACCTCCCTTGATCTAGATGTGAATCCCTTCATGATCAGGTGGGTGATATAGAAGGTTTTCCTAACTACTTTAGCAACATGAGTGTCAAGCGAAGGCTACTGTCAACCTGGGTCCCCAGATCTCTGATGACTTTTTCTGTGCTCAGTGGATTGCCACCTATATGGTAGCTAGGGTAACCTTGTTTTTCCCGAAGGGTATGACTATGCATTTTTGGCGTTTAACTTCAGGCCATGGCTCTGGCACCAGTTATCCGTTTCTGTGAGGCCCTTCTGGAGGATATCTGTGTCAGATGTGTTTTCGACTATGGCCCAGTTTGCAGTCATCTGCAAACTTTGTCAGCCATAACCCTCCTGTGTTTGCTTGTACTTCAGAAAAGTAGATGCCGAACAAGAGTGGACCCAGGACTGAGCCCTGTGGGACACCACTTGTGACAGGCTTTGAGTCTGACATGGCTCCAGCAACTCTGACCCTGTGGGTTCTGTCACTTAGCCAGTTTGCAACCCATCTTGTGATGTATGGGTTTACATTCAAGCTGATGAGTTTTTCGATGATACCTGAGTGGGGTATTGTGTCGAAGGCCTTTGCCAGGTCGAGGTAGGCTGTATGGACTGCCTTTCCCTCATCAATGGCCTTGGTGACTGTCTCGAAAAAGTCAACCAAGTTTAAGAGGCAGGATCTGCCTTTGACAAAGCCAAACTGAGTTGGATCCAAAGTCTGCAAGTTCCTATGTCTTTATTTATGAGTTCCATTATGATCCTCTCCATGGCTTTGCAGATAAGGCTTGTCAAGCTAATGGGGCGGTAATTTCCAGGGTCTGTGGAGGCACTGCCCTTATGAAGTGGGACCACAGTGCCGTGCGCCACTCCTTGGAGTGCGTATCCTGAGGTGAGGCTAAGATTAAACAGCTGTCCTAACTGTGGGTTTAATTCCTCGTTGAGTTCATGAAGCACACAGCCGGGGACACCATCCGGTCCCATGGATGCTGTGTTTTTTGCCTTAGTGAGGGCAGTTCTCACCTGGGCGTTGGAGATGTTTTGGGGGCTACAATCCTCTGGAATAGATATCTCTCCTTTTGGGGAGAAGTTTGCACTGAACCTGTCAGCCAGTATGTTGGCAATGTGTGTAGGTTCAGTAATTTTCACATCATTTTGAACTAATTCTGAGCATATCTGGGAGTTTCCTCCTAGGTTTCTAACATAGCTAAAGAAGGCCTTATGATTCTCTTTAGAGTCCTTGGCGATTTTTCTCTCAAAATTTGCCTTGGATGATTTTATGAGAGCTCTTAGTTTTTTACTTATAATGATCAAAGGTGTCTTACCTTTCAAGGATTTTGCTCTATCTTGTAGTAGCTTCCTCCTTTTGTTGTAGAGCTTGTTTATGGCTGGGGTCCTCCAGACTGGACGCTTGCCTTTGGTACAGAGAGTCTTAGTTTTGTTTGGGATTGCCTGATCCATGCAGTCCTGTAGGTGCTGGTAGAAGGCATTTGTAAGTGATTCAGCGGTTTGAGTAATGTTTACCACTGGCTCAGGGGCCTTAAAGGAGATCACACTAGTTTTTAGAAGTGTGAAATCGGCTTTTGAGAAGTTTTTCACTGTGGTCTTTTTTGTTTCAGGTGGGGGCGGGATGAGGACCTCCAGCGAGATTAGTTTATGATCTGATCTCACCAGTGAGGGGTATATTTCTGGTGTTGAACATTTTGATCCCATGTTCGTGATGATGAGATCAAGTATGTTTTCTCCTCTTGTGGGGATGGTGACTAGTTGTTCCATGGCATTTGAGTTTATGAACTCCAGGAATCTTTGGGTTAGAGTGTTCGGGCTTGAGTAGTGTTCCCAGTCTATATTAGGGTAGTTGAAGTCACCTAGTATGATGGTGTTTGGAGATACATTTATCCCCTCCAATGTTTTCAGGAAGGCCATGTGAGGTTCCTGAGTTTGAGAGGGTGGCCTGTAACATGCTACAAATTGCAGAGCAGTCTTGCCTATGGTTAATTGCACCTGGATGGTCTCCGATGCATTGTGCGTTGCCACCAACCTTGAGGTGTGGGTGTCCTTTATGAATATGGACACCCCCCCCTCCTTTCTTGGTGTTGTCCGGATTTTGGGGCAGGAGCATGATATGAGGTGAAACCTGTTAGTGCTGGGGTGCTCTCAGGAGCCTTGAACCAGGTTTCTGTCACAGCACAGACATCAATGTTCTCCATATTGAGAAGGGCCTCGAGTGCGTGCATCTTGAGATTGAGACTTCTGGCATTGAGCAGCATTACCCTTAGTTTTTTCCTTTTTGGTGTTCTAGGGTGGTAGGTTTAGAATTTGAGCCTTGCGTAAAAAAGGCACTATGGGGGTGGCAAGAGCCTTTGCCAATATCCGGAAGCCCAGGGGTGACAGGTGCAAGCCGTCCCTTGCGAAGCAGCGTGGCTTGTCCAGCATGTCATCCCAGGCAGACAGACATTGGATCCTCTTTGAATGACACCAGAATTTAAGCCAATTATTAAAGCTGATCATCTTATCACTGTATTGTGGCATCATTCTAGGTGAAGGTAGGATACTGCTCAAGGTCAGGGTCATACCTGCCTGGGCTACATAATCAGAGAGCTCCTCGATGTCCCTTTTCATGTAGTCCAAGGAGGTACGTCTCAGGTCGTTGACACCAGCGTGGACAATGACTGAGTCGTACTTGTACCTGCTGTTGAGAAATCTGAGTGCTTGCGTTATGTGGCGGATTCTAGCGCCCGACAGGCAGCTTACTGTGACCTTCTCTTTACTCAGTCTGGTGAGCGGGAAGTCAGTGTGTCTGACTATGGAATCACCAATGACAAGTGTGTCTGGCATTTTGTTTGGCCTTAAGGGCTGTGACTGTTTGACACTCTGACTGTGTGGTCTATGTGTTGCATGTGTTGGGTCGTGAGGTGGTAGTTGTTTGGGTGTCTGCTTTGGTGGCCTCTGCTGTTTTGGTAAATTTTTGATCAGAACCTCCGAGTATGTCTTTGTGTGAGTATGTGTATGATTTGAAGTTGTGATGGTACCATGTGTGACTGGGTATGTATTGTGTGTGGTTACCTTCTCCTCCTGTCTGGTCTTGCCAGTCCTATGTTGAGAGAGCTCAGCCTCCAGTTTGGCCGTATAGTTGCATCTCTCATGTATTTGTGTTTTGTGGGAGAAGGAGAGGATTGTCTGTGTACATGAGGCAGTTGTAACATTGCCTCAATATTCCCAGGTTCACCAGTTGAGCTGGAAAGGACACTAGCAACTGATCCCTCGACATACTAGAAGTAGTAGATAAAGAGACTTTCAAAGGACTCGGGGAAGTGGGTTTTAGGCTGGTGGGGTACTATCTATAATAAGAGTGCTTTATCAAGGTGCAAGTACTGTAGGAGTAAGTGCTAGGCTTTACAGATAGAGAATAGTCTACTTGGGAATCAAGTAGAGATGAACTTTTCAGTTATAGGATATGCTGGTTAGATCAGCAGTACAGCTCGAGGAAGGTAGTTTTAAGGGAAAATTGGAAGAGTGGAATTTAGATGGCCCAAATAGTTTAACCTTGTTTAACCGCTGCTCTTGTGTGCAACAGTGGTAACTCAGCTAAATCAGCAGCGTTTAGCATGTTTTATAGCAGGGGGCTGAAGGGAGCTAGGAATTGGCCCAAAACGACCAATGGACTACTAGTTTCTGGCTGAAACTTCACCAAATCAGACAAAAAGGCCGCTCAGTGCTTCCCACTCCCACTGGTAAGCAAAGAAACTTCCCTCCTTCCTAATAAGGCAATGGATCAGTAACAGGAACTAAAAACAAAGCCCAGGGATCAGCAACTCTGAAACTGGACTACTCTAGTTCAGTAAGGCGGGAAAACAAGAGATTTTTTTTGTTTTATTACAGAGACAAGGAAAAAAACAGACAGTAAATGCTGTAAATCGGCTAGTGCACTTTAGTGTGTAGCCTACAGAAACAATTTGCAACAATTAGTAACTTAAAGTGCAATAAACAGTGTAAAATGCAGAAATCACTTAAAGTAGTAATAAAACAGGCGAAATGCAGTCGCTAGCTTAAATAACAGTGGGAAAGCCACAAAAATACTTATATCTGGTAGAAAGTCACTCTTTTAGCTCTCTGCTGCTTGGATCACTCTGCAGGCCACCACGAGGATCTGTGCTGAGTTGGTACAAGCTAGAAAATGCGTGTTTAGCGTGTTTTATAGCAGGCGCCTGAAAGGAGCTAGGAATTGGCCCAAAACAACCAATGGACTACTAGTTTCTGGCTGAAACTTCACCAAATCGGACAGAAAGGCTGCTCAGTGCTTCCCACTCCCACTGGTAAGCAAAGAAACTTCCCTCCTCCCTAATAAGGCAATGGATCAGTAACAGGAACTAAAAACAAAGCCCAGGGATCAGCAACTCTGAAACTGGACTACTCTAGTTCAGTAAGGCAGGAAAACAAGAGATTTTTTTTGTTTTATTACAGAGACAAGGAAAAACAGACAGTAAATGCTATAAATGCTGTAAATCAGCTAGCACTTTAGTGTGTAGCCTACAGAAACAATTTGCAACAATTAGTAACTTAAAATGCAATAAACAGTGTAAAATGCAGAAATCACTTAAAGTAGCAATAAAACAGGCGAAATGCAGTCGCTAGCTTAAATAACAGTGGGAAAGCCACAAAAATACTTATATCTGGTAGAAAGTCACTCTTTTAGCGCTCTGCTGCTTGGATCACTCTGCAGGCCACCACGAGGATCTGTGCTGAGTTGGTACAAGCTGGAAAACGCGTGTTTAGCGTGTTTTATAGCAGGGTCTGAAAGGAGCTAGGAATTGGCACAGAGCGACCAATGGACTACTAGTTTCTGGCTGAAACTTCACCAAATCGGACAGAAAGGCTGCTCAGTGCTTCCCACTCCCACTGGTAAGCAAAGAAACTTCCCTCCTCCCTAATAAGGCAATGGATCAGTAACAGGAACTAAAAACAAAGCCCAGGGATCAGCAACTCTGAAACTGGACTACTCTAGTTCAGTAAGGCGGGAAAACAAGAGATTTTTTGTTTTTTTACAGTGACAAGGAAAACAACAGACAGTAAATGCTATAAATGTTGTAAATCGGCTAGCACACTTTAGTGTGTAGCCTACAGAAACAATTTGCAACAATTAGTAACTTAAAGTGCAATAAACAGTGTAAAATGCAGAAATCACTTAAAGTAGCAGTAAAACAGGCGAAATGCAGTCGCTAGCTTAATAACAGTGGGAAAGCCACAAAAATACTTATATCTGGTAGAAAGTCACTCTTTTAGCTCTCTGCTGCTTGGATCACTCTGCAGGCCACCACGAGGATCTGTGCTGAGTTGGTACAAGCTGGAAAACGCCGTTTAGCATGTTTTATAGCAGGGGCTGAAAGGAGCTAGAATTGGCCCAAAGCGACCAATGGACTACTAGTTTCTGGCTGAAACTTCACCAAATCGGACAAAAGGCCGCTCAGTACTTCCCACTCCCACTGGTAAGCAAAGAAACTTCCCTCCTTCCTAATAAGGCAATGGATCAGTAACAGGAACTAAAAACAAAGCCCAGGGATCAGCAACTCTGAAACTGGACTACTCTAGTTCAGTAAGGCAGGAAAACAAGAGATTTTTTTTTTTTTTTTTTACAGCGACAAGGAAAAAAAACAGACAGTAAATGCTATAAAAACAATTCACATGCAGTGCAAGCTGGCACACTTGGGTATGTAGCAATATTAGTCCACACACAGTATGAAAAAAATGTAATTAAATTAAAAAGGACTAAAAGCAAGTGCAGAAAGGGTTTATTAGAGAGAATGCGGTAAAGAGAAGGGACTGGGGGAGTGTCCTAGATCAAATCTACAGTGGGGCGGGCACTGCAAAAGCCACCAAATTTAAACTACTTCCAAGAACAGGGAGGGGGGGTGGGGAAGACAGTTTCAACAGAGCTAGATCTGAGAAATCAGTCCAAGTTATAACAACCACAATAAAATGAAGGAAATATACTTAAATCAGCTTATGTCCAGTTGATGTATGCAGACAAATCTCAGTAGCAAGCACCTCTACTGGCTATAAATTATTTTAATAACTTTGATTTTAATGAAGAGAAATTAAATATATGTCGTGATCTGTGGGAAGCTCTGATACAAGATAAAAAATATATAACTACTTCATATAAACTGATAAAAGAGATGAAATACAATAAACATATTCTCTTATCGAATTATTGGAGGGAAAAATTAATATTAGTTGATGACAGCAAGATCTTGGAAGCATTTAATCTAACATTAAAGTCTGTGTCCCTTCAGAAATTACTATTCACACAACTGATGATATTTAACAATGCCTACTATACCCGTCTTATTCTTCATAAATTTGACTCAAAGAACTCGCCTAAATGTCCATATTGTACAGACCAGACAGCTGACTTGTTTCACATGTTTTGGAGTTGCAAATGCATTTTTAAACTTTGGAATTCATTAAAATTTCAATTACAGAAAATGGGATACCAGCATTCAACACTCTCTTGGGAATTTATGATCCTACATATTCCTCCAGATAACTTAGATAATCAAAAAAGATCATAATCATAAATATTTGTTTATTAATGAAACTATACATAGCTTCAAACTGGTTGAACCCGACTCAGACATCTTGGGAAAATTTTAGAATATTAGCAATCAGACACATATTAGCGCATAAATTGTTAATTAATGACCATAAGAAAAGCATAAATAATATAAAAATATGGGAGCAAATCTTCAATATTGTGTTGGCCTAGGGGTTCTTATCCACTATTACTCAGGACACATATTTATAAGACTGATTCAATCTTAGATTTGACATAGATCCTAAGAATAATACAGATTGTTGACTTTTTCATGTTGTATTTCTTTTTTAATAATTTATATTAATATATAATGCTTATGTAACTTTTGGAAGCAATCATGTATATATTGTATATATTTATAGTGTGTAGTTATGTAACTGAAAAACAATAAAAGATGGATTATTGGAAAAAAAAAGAATAGAACCCTAACTGTCTCCTTGTCACAATTGGTTTGAAGAGTGAATTAGATATTAGGGGGACCGCCCCCCCAAGGAAAGGTGAGATTGAATGGCTGAAGTCAGCCTGCCTTCCCAAGGAGAGGCTGTTCACT
The DNA here is from genome assembly GCF_019279795.1 of Protopterus annectens. Classification (NCBI taxonomy): domain Eukaryota; kingdom Metazoa; phylum Chordata; order Ceratodontiformes; family Protopteridae; genus Protopterus; species Protopterus annectens. Next base: position 143,477,451 of record NC_056740.1, read on the forward strand.
TCATCTTGGCTCACCCTTTTAAGGCTCCTAAATATATGATCCACATGAAAAGAAAGTAAGAAGTACAACCTTAGCCAAGGAGTGCATGCACACAAGTTGAGCATCTTGAGCATGCAAAAACATTGACCTGTTCTGTGCTCAGCATAGCACGTAGCACTACACTTGATGGCCAATATATGGAGAGCTGTGGGAGTTACTGATGAGCTTCTCAGTCTGGAAGGATCTCATAGTATAGCCATTACTCTTTTATATTGAGATGTGTCATCTGAAGTGGTTTGGATACCTTTGGAGGATGGGGCCTGGGTGTCTTACACAGGAGGTGTAGCAGACATAGCATCTTGAAGGAGACTCAGGTGAAGATTCAGGGTCCATTGGTGGGTTTGTAGCTAGTTTATCATGGCCAAGAACATTTGAGGATCCTACAGGATGAGGTGGACACTGTTGCTGTACTAGGGGAGTCTGGTTTGCCCTTCTCAACTATACTACCACCATAATAGGAAATTATTAATGAAGAATTTTAAGGAAGAATAAATGAAGTATACAGAGACACAACTGGACAGACAGCTAAACATACACAAACACCCACACAAACAAAATCCATCGTTGTGTGCCTCTTTGGGAATGTTGCCATTAACATAATGAATGCAGTATTATACAATGACTGACCATTGACATTAGAAAACAAGCATGCTGATTGGTCAGCCCAACCAGTGTGCCCATTTTAAATCCGCGCATATACCAATGGAAAAAGTCCATCCGCCAAAAATTTTGTCCATTAATATATGCTATTAAAATTTTACTTTCCTTTCATTTAAAAAAAATACATAAAATGGATTCTTAAAATGAACAAAATAGTCAGGACATAGACAAATACAAGGATAATCAGGTACGTTATACAAAACTAGAAAAATATACCTGATTGTCCTTATATTTTCTCTGTCTCATCTTTCTTGTTCATTTGAAATCTCCAGATTTCCTTGTTTTTCTGGATCTTTTTTTTCCCTTTTTTAACTACCTCAAGTGAGCAGTGATGGTGAAGGAAGAGCAACATTCATCACCATAGTACCTGAGCCAGAAAAGGAAATAGCAACATGGAGTCTTGGGACAACCAACCACCCATCCATCCCCTGTAAACTAGAACAGTAAAAATTATGTATAAGCTTTGCGGGTCAGTCATTGGATTTATACATACTACCCACCTCCCCAAGAATATACATCTCTGCCAGTAGCCAGTATTAGGTTTTCAGTGTGAAGGTATTTATATTTGCTTGCTGCTAATTCCAAATGAAACTGCAATCTTCCTTTACACAGCACTGATGTACTGCATAAGCATGGGAACGAAAGTCCCATATGCATGTACAGTACATCAAGAAACCCCCAGGATATGGGAAAACATGGAAGAGTAGCACTGCACCATTGTACAAAGGCATTATTTAAGAAAAGTAAGTAACTTTTTTTTTTAAATAATGTCATTGTATAATAGCAATAACCAACTCCGTGGTGTGGTATATTGAAGATTTACCCATGGTTGGCTTTGTTTAATCACTTGGGCTTCACCCTTGTGATTAAACCACACCTACCATGAGTAAATCTTCAATATACCACACCCACATCATTGGTTATTGCTATATTATACAATATTTAAGAATCTTGAGATGTAACATTGTTATCAGGGTTTCAGACTCTTCTGCATAAAACGTGTCTGTTGCACTGTATCCCACTTTTGTGACCCTTCATAAATAGCTCAAAGTTCTTGAGCTGACCCTACAGCATGGCTTTTCCATCTGAATTTAGACTTAGAATGTCTTGTTCTGTCTTGTAATACCCCATAACCCTTGCCTTCCCCTTTCCAGCTTTATTCATTGGTAGCATGTGGATGTATTATCTCCCTTTATTATATCTAATTAATTCAAGTTGACAGTCTATGCATACATTTCTGGACTATGGCTCATCATTTCTCTTGGCATACTTTTCAGGATGTGTAGATTTTCCTGCCATGCCTTTATTACTTCCTCCATTCCTACATATTCTATTACTTTGCTATATAATGTTTAACCCACCCAGTCATATTCATCCTGACAGATTTCCCCATTTCACTCCATTTCCCCTAATGCCAAGCAAACACATCTGCCACCCCATCCCATGTGTGTGTAAAATCTTTTCCCAGCCTTTAAATACAGTGCTTTAAACATTCTTGGCTCATTGGCATCCCTAGACACACCAGTCATTTATGTTGCTGTATTATACAATATTTAAGAATCTTGAGATATAACATTCTTATTAGAGTTTAGAACTCTTTCTGCTTAAAATGTGTCTGCTGCATTGTATCCCACTTCAGTGAACCTTCCTAAATACCTCAAAGTTCTTGAGCTGACCCTACAGCATGGTTTTTGCATCTGAATTTAGACATCATTTATTGTTCTATCTTGTAATACACTATAATCGTTATGTGTCCATTTCCAGCTGTATTCATTGGCAGCATGTGGATGTATTATTTCCCATTTTTTTGTATCAAATTAATTCAAGTTGACTTTCTATGCATACATTTCTGGACCATGGCTAATCTTTTCCCTTGGCACACTTTTCAGGATGTGTACATTTTCCTGCCATGCCTTTATTGCTTCCCCCTTGCTACATGTTTTATTGGTTTGCTATGTAGCTTTTGACCCACCCAGTCATAGTCATCCTGATAAATGTCTCCGTTTCACTCCATTTCCCCTAATGCCAAACAAACATATCTCCAATCCCATCCCATTTGTGTGTAAAATCTTTTCCCAGCCTTTAAATTCAGTGCTTTAAACATTATTGGCTCATTGGCATCCCTATACACACCAATCGTGTATGCCTCTTCCTCTTCAGCATCTACTGTCCTCCTTCCTCTCTACATTTTTCAGCCTAAATGGTATAATATATAATGAATATCTCATCGTTGGTCCCACAATGGGTTTAGAAGTTTTAAATGGCTACACTTACTCAGAATCGTTTTCCATTGCGTTCTACTTATTCATAATCTTTTTCCATTGTGTTGTACTTACTCAGAATCTTTTTCCATTGTGTTCTACTTACTCAGAATCTTTTTCCATTGTGTTCTACTTACTCAGAATCTTTTACTATTGGGTTCTACTCACTCAGAATCTTTTTCCATTGTGTTCTAGTCATGTCACTCTTTTCTTCTCTTCATGTTTCCCTTATCAGTGATTTATACCCTTTCACCATTCACTAAGGTTTACATAAGCACCACTTTCATGTTCCCCTGAAGTCATCCCGCCTGCATTGCTGGCCAAGTTCTGTATCCTGTTTTATCCCTATAAATTGTCTTCTCTACTGATTCCCTCAATTTCTTATTTGGAACCAGCCTATATTTATAAATCTCATACTTTCCAATTACACCTGTTTTGGACATTTAGCTCCTTATAACACTCTTGACTATTTAATATCTTCATCACTTCTTGGATTCCACACCATATTGTTCTGTTATCCAGCTAAAGCCCCAGAAGGTTAGTTTCCCCTGTCATCATTCACAGTCTTCCACGTTTATTATCCATTTTTGCTACCATTTATATTCCATTTCTCCTGCTATTTTCCTGCCTGATGTGTCCCACAACTATCTTCATTTATTTGTATTCTCTTTACTTGATAATGTCCTCTTCCCACTATCCTTTTTCAGATACCGCTCTTCTATTCCCCCCTTCAGTCTCAAAGATTGGGCTTCAGTGGCTCCCACTGCGTAAGCTCTCAAGTTTGCATATTCCCCCACACTGTTAAACCACTCATTCTCCTTTTCCATATTGTAGATCTAACCTGCTGAACATAGTTATCACAGGGATTCTGCAGTTTCTGTATTTTGTATTCCCACCTATGATTACTGGGAGATTCCTGAAGAGTACATAATTCTGGGCAGAATTATAATGCTCACCACATTTGTCTTACCTGATAATGAATATGTGAACTTATTCTGAGGTGTTTATTGTTTCTCCAATTACGTTGCCATCTGAGTAAAGTTTTGCTTTGCCATTTCTGCCCTGAACTCAGTCTTCTAGTATCACTGTAGAATACCGCATTATTGATCCAAGAGGCCTTTTAAGCTTAGTCATGCTTTCCAATAAAATTTGATAAGTATTGGTTCCCAAGGGCTTTGTGGAGGTATATATACTTGGGCATGGGTGGCCAAGCATTTATAAGCTTTTAGAATTACCACAGCTTACTAATCAGAAAGGTATGAAGCAAGGTCAGAGGACAAGGAGAAGATATAAGAAGAAGCAGTACCAGGAGTCCCCAAGGTTCAATAACATGCAATTGTTCTACACAAAGCAAGAGAATAACTTACTTATAAATGTATTCAGCTACATTTTAACATCAGCTGAGATTTCCATTTTGAATAAAGGCTTGTCCTTTATACCAGTATGTAATGGAAATATTGTTGACTCATTGACTGAGTTAAAGACTTTTACTAGGACATTAAATCTAAAGGCTAGTTTTACAGACAATGTGGATAATGATGTTAAAGATATTGAACCACTTAACCAGGTTAGATAAAACTAATGTTAAACAACCACCGTATGGATACAGATATTGTCTTGCATAACTGTCAGCAGAACAGACAAACCGAACCAAAATTTAGCACTTTCGCCTTTTGATCCTTTATTAATATTCAATGGAACTTCATCAGAAAATGCATGTTCAGCTTTTCCACCTTCCATTAAATATAAATTCAGGAGGCACCAAATACATTCAAATCTACTCAATCACAACACCCAAATAAATCAAATGCTAAACTAATCAATTTGCTGTATTATATAGTTTTGTTAAACTAATGAATAAACATAAAAATAAGTATATTGTAATATATATATATATATATATATATATATATATATATATATATATATATATATATATATATATATATATACACACACACACACACACACACACACACTTGTACATATCAAAAACCTTTAAATTATTTTATTTAATTTTAAGAAGACATGTGATATTAATAGACTCACTTAAGCCTGGGAGCTGGTCGGCTCTTAAGAAAAATTTGCCAATCCAGTTCCTTTGCTTCTAAAATATCATTGCACCCACTAACAAACCCTGTACTATTAATTTAAGTACTATAAAATGACATTTTCTGTTAGCAAACAAAGAATTGTTTATGTTTATTCATTAATGTTAAAAATATTCTTAAGAAACCAAGTACTTTTATCTCTACTAATAATTTGGTTATGTGTGTATTAAAGTTTTTTTTTACCTGTGGTTTCCTGAGCGACTCTGCTTCCTTTATAGTTTTGTTTATGTCAAGCTCAAACTTTATCTGCTAGAACTCTCTTAAATTGCTTTGTTTCAAGAGAAAGGGGGTCTCTGAGACATATACCTGTCCCTCCAACATGTCCTATTTATGTTGTAGACACCTAGATCAGGTGTTCTTGATACTGTTTGTTTTACAGATGCACAACAGGTCCATTAGGGCTAGATCAGAGGATGCTTTGTAGGCTCAGCAGCTTGTAGGAGACCAAATATAAGGATAAGGCTTTGAGGGAGTCCACAGAGGACTTGTTTTCCACACTATGTATTCTTTTTGTGAGGTGTCTCTGTGGATGTTCCAGTTGCTGCATATGTCTGGCTAGGTATATACCAAAGAAGGCATTGTACTCAGTGACAGGTCTTATGAGAGCAAAGTGCAACAGAATGATAACATCTTTCACTCTAGATGCCATAACCCTGCTTATAAGCAGAGCAACGTTGAATGATTTCCCACTACATTAGACACATGATGGTCAAATGCCAAATCACTGTCTTCATGTGTTCCAAATCCCTGACTAGAGCATCTAATCTTACAGGGGTTTATTTTCAATGTAGTAGTTTTTAGTGGTTGCTGTCTTTCTGAGAGATCTTCCTTTCTACATATTTTACTTCTGTTTCCAGGACTCTTCTCTCCCTGCCACATTTCTCTTTTGCCCATCATCTATACCCTTTTTGTTATTGCTGCTGCACATAAGCCCCTTCAAACTTCTCAGATACTTGCTGCATGTTTCCAATCATTTTCCCACCTCCTCTGCCGATAGAGCAGAACCATCTGAAAATGTCGTAATTTCTGCCATTTTCCATGTTTTTTTCCTCCTTAGTGACCCTTATCATTTTGACATTTATTAAGATCTTTATAACAAAAATAAACAATGTCAGCAACAATGGCACCTGTGCCATGCCCCCTTCAATTCACCCAAATATAACCCATTTCCTGTAATCCTAACACGACATTGCCTTCAACTAGCTATGAAATATTTCACCTTTCCCCAGTCCTTGCAGGGCTTGTATCAAAAAGTTCCATTTTGTAGCTTCAAGTAGTTTTCATCAGTCCAACAGAAAAATCCCTGTTCCCTTTCCAGTGTTTTTCATCTTGACCGTACCTATGAAAGTAATCACATCCCACTAGTTTTTCAATGAGTCATCTTTGCAGATCTCAGCTGCCCATCTTTTCCAAGTTTAGACATTAACCCCTTCAATCTGTTTCCTACTTTTGCTAAAATCTTTATATCTCTACGATGCTTAGATTTCACACAGTTTATGACATGAAGTCATACCATCTTCCTAAGGGAAAGATTTACAACCAGCTTTTGCTGTGTGTGTGTGTGTGTGTGTGTGTGTGTGTGTGTGTGTGTGTGTGTATGTGTTGTGTGTGTGTGTCAACAAGAGCATCATTACACGAGCGAATCGGAAACTCTGGCTCACAAGTGAAGTGTACGAGCTACCTTAGGGAAGCCAGAGTGAAACTAGGTAGAAGAATAAGAGAGGCTAAGCAGGCCTATGGACAGAAAATTCAAGGTCACTTCTCAGACCTGAGAGACTCTAGGCATCTGTGGCAGGTATGCGATCTATATCAGACTACAGGCCCCTACCTTTTCAATGTCATGATAACATGGAGTTTCCCAATGAGCTCAATACCTGCTTCAGCAGGTTTGAGAAGGGAAACAATACAACGACAACAAAACTGCCCACCAACCAAGAAGATGAAGTGCTCCGCCTTCACCCAGCAGATGTTCAAAGGGTGCTGTGATGAGTAAGCCCAAGAAAGGCAGCTGGTCCTGACAATATTCTGGGGCGGGTGCTCAGGGGCTGTGCTGACAAATTAACTATTATTCTCACCGACATATTCAACATCAAGCCACAGTACCCAAGTGCTTTAAGAATACAACCATTATACCACTGCCCAAGAAGTCTCCACCCTCAAGCCTGAATGATTACTGCCCAGTAGCTCTCACCTCCACTGCAATGAAGTGCTTTGAGAGTTTGGTCAAAGACTACTTAACATCAAGTCTTCCTGCAATACTGGACCCACTCCAATTTGCTTATAGAACCAATTGCTGTATGGCAGATGTCATCTCACTGGCACTTCACTTATCCTTGGCACTCCTGGAGAACAAAAACTGCTATGTCCACTTGTTATTTATTGACTTCAGCTCAGCCTTTAACATGGTCATCCCCCAACATCTGAGAAACTGGTCCATCTAGGTGTTATCACTCCTTTATGCAACTGGATTCTGGACTTTCTTATTGACAGACCACAAAAGGTATGTGTAGGCAACAACACCTCAATGAGCATCACACTGAACATTGGAGTACCTCAAGGATGTGTTCTGAGTTCCCTGCTATTCACCACGCTGACACATGACTGCATTGCTAGGTACAACACAAACCACATTATTAAGTTTGTGGACGATACTACAGTGGCGGGTCTCATTAGGAATGGTGATGAAAAAGCCTACAGAGAGGAGGCAAACCAACAGATTGTCTGGTGTGACAACAACAACATGGCTGTCAATGTGAATAAAACAAAGGAGATAATAGTAGACTTGAGGAAAAGATGCAAGGCTTATTCTCCACTCACAATCAAAGGAGAAACAGTGAAAAGGGTGGAGAACACAAAGCTCCTGGGGGTGCATATCACCAAAGGCTAGCATGTACACTTTCTTAGAAGGTGGAGGAGAACAAAACTACCACCTTCAGTTATCACAACCTTCTACGGGGGTAACATTGAAAGCATCCTGACTAGTAATCTCTCGGTGTGGTATGAAAACTGCATGGTTTCAGGTTACCAATCTCTCCAGAGGGTGGTGAAAGTGGTGGAGAGAGTTATTAGGTCCACGCTCCCATCTATTCAGGACTTGCACTCTGTTTGGTGCCTCAGCAAAGCCATGAAATAGTCAAAGACTGCACTGATCCTGCCCATGGTCTGTTCTCGTGTTTGTCTTCAGGCAAGAGATACCGTAGCTTACATTGCAAAACCACCAAATTTAATAGAAACTTTTTTCCACAAGCCATCAGATTTCTGAACTCCGGTAATAACATATACCATGCTAGTCATGGAGGTTTTGAGTTACAATGCTGAAGTAATTCACAGACATATGCAATAACTTTATGAAAGTACAATCTTATACCTTATGTGCAATATTAATGATGTCAAGTTAACATTCTGTGCAATATGCCAAGTTAGCATTCCGTGCAATTTGAAATCTGTCTGATTTTGATCTGTGCAATATATTTTCTGTGCTGATGAAGACATGTAAGTGGAATAGTCTTGGTGCATGTCATTGTACTTGTTACTGCACTGCATAAATATCTTACTGTTGTTATTGTTGGATTAGCTTTAGTATATGTGTTATTGTTGTATTAATATCAGTATATGTTGTATGCACATTCAGTTTGAAGTTACGCAATTTCGTTCAGTTGCACTGTTGTGCAGTCTGAATGACAATAAAGTTGACTTTGACTTTGTGTGTGTGTGTGCGCGCATATATAAAACATCACTGGAAAATAAAGGACTGCTGAGGGTTTTTGTGAAGCCTGAAACTGAAGATGGAGAACCTTCCATAATTTCCCTGTAATCTCCAGCCTAGAAGACATTATTGCCTTTCAAAATAGCCTCTTAGTTTTTTTTCAGAGATTCTTTTTGAATTTTCTTATTTCAGTGAATTTTTTTTTTTTTTTTTGGTGCTTTTCAAAAAAGTAAATTCTTGCTTATTTTTCTTATTTCATATTGTGTTGTTGTGCTTTTAAGAAAAAGTACACTCTTTAGTGGCTTACTTATGGTGGAACATTTCATATGTCATATTTTTAGAACTTTTAGATAATGATCGATGAATGCGTATATCTGATTACAGGTGTGTATGTGTGAGTTTCTGTGTCTGTCTATGTCTATAAGTTTTGAGTAACTGTGTGCACATACTAAATAATACCTGTAGCAGAAAAAATAATGCAACAAAAAAATCTGTAAAAACACTATTAAATACTCATATGAAAGAACTGGCTTTTTGTCTATATCATCCTTTAACATCCTTTAAAAGGTAATAAGAACAATTAAAGAATAGTTAAAATGCAGTGATTAAATACTAAAATGGAGCACATGCAAATCCGTGGAAATACAGCAGCAATCAGTCAGTCAATTATAAATTTCAGTTTACGTTCAAGACTAATGCTCTAAATAGTACCATAAAGTAGAAAGCCGAAACAGTTACACAAAGCTAGCATAACAGTTCCACTAAACATGGAAAAAAATAAAAGCAGAAGCAGCCTACAGTGGAAACAGTTGATTTACTGTCTCTTAGTTTCTTTAAAATATGCTAACACTTCTGCACAATCACATAAACTACATTATCATAGTACAAGGCTTAATGAGACCTGTGTAAAAACTTAAGTTTGTAACAGTGAATAGTAGTAAAACTATCTGTGATCATGAATTTGGAGACGCTACACTTTCCACATGAATAATTATAATGTTACAAGACTAAACCCTGATTTGAAAATTTAAGTCACCAGAACATGGGTTACATTGGTTTTGAAAGTCTAAATTATTTTGATCTTTCTCCTTTCCATAAAGGAGCTACTGTCACAAAACTCCCAACAGGTCTTATTTACATCTTGAATGTTGTACCCTGTATATTAAAATAGGTATAGTAAGTCTTTAGAAAATGAGGCCATTGACTGTTAAGTACTCCTGTCATGAAGAACATCACCATTAGGCCAAGAAGAAATTAAATTAGGGCAGGAGATGACAGCCAGAGCCATATAAAAATGTGATCTTACTTGATTGCTTTCTATAAAGGTTGGATGTTATAGGCCTTGAAGCTAAGCTACAACATATAAAGATATGTCCAATATTATCATAACTCATATAATAAACCAACTGTAATCTAAAATGGTTATGATACTTATCAAAAGCTCATAAAACTGCTGGACCTCATACTTTCAAATCAACAGTAAGTCATCTGTGTAGTGTAGTGTTGACAGAATACTATATTTTGGGAGAAGTATACATACTTATATATATATATATATATATATATATATATATATATATCATAGGATCATATATATTCATTTTCATATGAGATTTGCATAAGCTGGGAAGGTTTGCCGTTATTGCCATACCTTTCCTTTGTTGTTAAATGATCCCATCAAAAAGGAAATAACTGTGATTTACACAAAACTATGTTCCTTTACAAATTAAATAAGCAGACGGATTGGATCCTAGGAAAGAACTCATGCTTTCTGTCCCTAAATTATGTTTTATACTAGTATATAATTATTCAGTATCTCTTAAGACCCAGAAAAATCAGTCTGTCCCACAATGGGATTTATTTATTTATTTATTTGCAGTTGGTTTACCAGGATAGTCCATTGGGCCAAGATGAACCCATTTTCAATGGAGTCCTGGGGAGAAAAGCTCCAGACATTTTAGATTACAATAGGTTCTTAAGACATGTTTAGACGTAAAAAATACGAGTAGACAGTAAAGGTAATAAACAAACAATTAATACAACAAGAGTTAAAACTTATATGAGAGGCAGATTAAACAGGATTTTACAATTAAAAATAAGAAGTCATTACATATTAAGAGTCCTACACTTATGAGGTATGGTGCAGTATATTCTTGCAGATACTATAGTAATAATAATATAAGAGTTAGGAGAAATGTTAGAGTGAAATGAAGGGATGTATTTTTCCCAAACTAAATTGGTTATATCCTTAATATAAGAACATAGCTTAGATGCAAATGTCATAAGGTAACTGTTTATAACTGATCCATACTTCTCTAAATGCCCATTACACCCATTATAGGTCTGTCATTTGGGAGGGTCTGATAAATGTTTGAAGAGTTTGGACATATAGTAAAATGTTGCTATAACATTACCTTGTTACAATATACTTCCTTGGATAAAAAAACAAGTGTAGACCCTTTGGTAAAATCTTTTGTAGCTTTTAAGTATTTGTTTCAGTTAGACAGTTCATACATCTCAGCATCAGACAAATGAACCACACACATTTTTTACATACTGGTGGACATTTTGAATAATTTGATTGACCTCTTTGTCAGCAGGCATAATGAGTAAGCATTGATTATTTCTCAGTTTTGAAGAACATTCACTCAGTTTAAGTTAAATAATACTGCAGATTATTCATGTTACAACAGTTTTGTTTGAATACATTCAGCCATTCAAATTCAACTCCTTTCCGCAACATTAATAGTTTCATTATTAGTCTCTGGAATAAAGGTACTCTTCCAATTTAATAATGGAACAGACAGAGGTACATAACCATACAAAAAGTGATCATTCACCGATGAGTCATGTGACACAAATTTCCACACAGAAGCATTCCAAAGAAATTCTCAGACAAACTCTTTCTAATGTTATCTATGTGATTATTGAAGTCACTATTATGAAAAAAAAAAAAAAATATTTAAATAAATTTTATAAACATGCTTAAATAACTCTTTTTAAATTTATTAATTAACTGTTTTCTGCCCTACATATTATATCTTACCACCCCCCAACCATCCTAACAAGAATCTACATGTAGGGGTCAGCGTGGTTTGGAGCCATTTTTAAATTCCTTCTCCCTGTACCGAACACAGCTCCCAGTCCTTCTGCATTGTGTGCTTGGCAGTAAGTGTTATAATTACTATTTTATCAACAGTTCTATGACACATACTGCAATCTTAAGAGTTTATTTGGTTTTATTACTGTTGCTTTATTTGCTGCCACCTTTTTACCAATACTGTTGTAAGCTAATGATTCCTGATGTTGTTGCAATGCTACTGTAATAGTGAAACACTAATGCATTATGTGAACCATACCTCTCCTTTTTTCCCAAACGATGTTTATATTCAGTGTAGCCTGTTTCATATTATTGATTTAAGCTAGCCTAAGTGATTTCAGTGATTTGTACCTTAATACATTTACTTCATCTATTCATAGCTGGTCTAAGTGCTATGTACCTTGTTCATTGCTAAGGATTATATATAGCAGAACCTGCTTATCTAATAGTATTGCAATATGGACAAGCAAGTGAACTCATATATATATTGTTGCAAAAGGTTGCTTCATCTGCAGACAGATATCTGTTTGTATTTATCATGTCTTACTGCTCAGTTGTAATCTAGCTCTTTACTCTCCCTCTATTCCTAATCTAGCTCTTTTTTTTCTCCCCCTGTTGTCTTTGCTACTGCCCTGATTTCTATTTCTCCCTCTATTTCTAATCTAACTCTTTTTTTTCTCCCTCTGTTGGCTCTGCCACTGCCCGGATTTCTCCATTTCAATTATAGCCCCCTTAGGTCTCTATCCATTGAATTACCTGTGGAAAACAGTTTCTCTCACACACTACCGGATTATGCACTATATTTATTTTCTAGCACCATATACCTACATCTTTCCTGTACCCTTAATCCAGAGTGTGTTCCTACTCTAATCCCCCCACCCCTCTTGTGTTGCACAACTCCTACGTGTCCTCTCTTTTTCCTCTTACTGCCTCCTACCCTTTGTGTATCTGTTGCATTAATTATGCTTTCCTGTTTTGTCTTTTTTACAGCCTGCTCAACATCTAAAGATCATTAGTTCTCCCACCTCCTTTCAGCCTCTACCAATCTTTTGCTTATTGGACTGTGCCCTGTGGGAATATCTGGGAAACTATTGCACAGGAAGAATAACCTTCTGTGAAATAACATAGGTATTTATCTACTGTGTTAACAAACTTTGCTTTTTCCTGTTGTTTAAACTTAGTGGCTTGCACACTTGCAGACTATCCAAGGAGTGTTCTTTTTCCCTCCTGCTTCTCTATTAAATTTTATTCTTTATTTTCCCCTTTCTACCACTAAATGGTAGCATTTTATAAGATTTAAATATCTTACAAAGCCTAGCAGTTCCCCCATGCCGATACACTCAGGGCATCTTGCACTGTTCTTTTAGGCAGTATATTAAACTCTTTTAAGTGCTACTACTGTCAACCAAATTTGCATTGTACCTAAAAGTAGTGTCCTACAGAATAAATCACTGTAGTATAAGTCTTATTTAATAATTACAGTGCTCACCAACCTGTGTGCCTGTAAAATTACCTCTTGAAACCACAAAAACGAGCACCAGCAAACAAAGTTTAATAAATAATGTACATTATTTATTAAACTTTGTTTGCCTTGGATTTGGTTGCTGGCGCTTGTTTTTGTGGTTTTCGGTCTGCGAAGGTGTTTATTTCCTTTTTGGCAGTAAAATTACCTCTTGCTCTCCCCACCTATACCTCTTTCTATCTATGATTGGACAACATTTACTTATCCGTCCTCATTTTCAAGCAAACTGATAGTTTTTCTACTGTCCACTTACCTCCAATACAAGGGCCAACCCGCTCCATTTGCACTTGCTACCCTCTGGCTCACTCCGCTCCTTACCCTACCCCATTTCCACCCACCCCCACTTTCATTACATTTATACATTCCATGCCACACCCCTTCCTTCCCTTTTACCCAATCAGCCAACTCAATCAATTAACAACTGCTCCCTGCTGTTTTCTCTCCCACCACACTCTCCTCCCCTTTAGTCATGTTACCTACCTCTGCCCTTCCCTTTAACATCCTTCATTACAATTATCTGCTCCTCATATCTTTTAAGTAACCTTACCTTCTCCTCAATACACCTTACTAGTGCACATTACCTTTCACCTCTACACTTCTCACTCTTTTTCATCCTCTACTCACCTTTCAACATGTGGCCTCTCTATCTTTTTTCCACCTTTTTCTACTTCCTCTCACTGACAAACTCTTACCATACATCACTCTGCTATCAATCACCTTCACCTACTCTCCCCTTCTTTTTCATTACCCACACTATATCTCACCTACAACTAATCTCCCCATCTCTCTTTCCCATCTTACCCTCTGACCTCTTCAAAATGACTATTTTTCCAAATTCATCTCTCTCCACTAATCTGAAATCAAAACATCCTACTTCTTTGAACCTACTTACATATCTTCTCACTTTCTTTGACACACTTCTCCTGGATGGGGACATCCACCCCACTCCAGGACCACCTGCCTCTACCTTTCACAAAATCAGAATTCAAACCTCTCCCCCTCACCTACCCCTTCATACCAACACTCCATCACCCAAATCACTAAAAATCTTCTCTGTAAATATTCAAAGCATTGTTAATAAAATAACAGAACTTCACTTATGTATTACTAACACTTCTCCCCATATGCTAACCCTATCAGAAACCTGGCTTAAACCCTCACATCCTTAACACAGAAATCTTACCTTTTGACTACAACACCTTTCACTCAGGTAAAACCAACAAGAGGGGTGGGGGGTTGCCATCCTCTACTCTGAACAACTTATCCTCTCCCCACTTTGTCTCTGTTCCTAGCTTTACACTTGCAGAAATTCTTATTGCAAACTTTCACCTTAACCCTCACAAAAGATTTACCATAGTCTTTCTCTCTCTCTCTCTGTCTGTCTTTCTCTCTCTGTATATATATATATATATATATATATATATATATATATATATATATATATATATACACCCCGGCAAAAATATTCCTGTCCTAGAGAACTTTCTCTCCTGGCTCACTCAATATGTCCCTTACGAAACCATTATACTCAGGGATGATAACTTAGACTCGTCTAAACTGCACACCTCACCCCTTGCTCACAGTCTTAACCTTCATGGTTTTCATGAACTCATATCTACCCCTACTCAAACTAACAAAAATTCTGCATCTGGACCTATCCTTGACTGGATCCTTACTTCAGATCCTAACCATTATCATATCCCTGGCATACTTCCTAACTCTTTAAGTGACCACTCCCCAACCTATATTCATAGATTCACCCAACATTCACCCAAAGACCATACATACAGAGTATGTCATAACCTTACCCACTTTGACTCAGTTACATTTAACTCCAAGCTATTTAACATTAAATGGTACTTACTATATAACGTCCCTCTAAATGAGGCAGTAGAATCCTTCAAAAAGATTTTCCTTAACATACTTCACTCAGTTACCCCTTCTAAAAAAAATCAGAATCAAATCTAACTTTGCCCCCTGGCTTACAAAACAAGCCCACTCCATTATGCACAAAAGAGATGGTGCCTGGAAAACCTGGGTTAAAAACAAATCACCTCTCCTACATCATTGATACAGAGAGGTCAGAAACATTTATTTTACTATTTATTTATTTTTTTATTTATTTTACATTTGTTGACCGGGCTAGTCTAACTGGATATATGTCCATTTTCAGTAGAGGCCCGGAGAGAAAAGCTCCAAAGACATGTTTCAAAAGTATAAGTACAAACAATACACAAACATCAGGTATTATAATAATAAAAAATAGCAATTATCATAGTAAAAAAAAAAGTCATTGACAATGGTACAGCGCAGTAAAAGCCTGGAGTATTTTAAAAGGATGTACACTGAGGTTAAGAGTTAAAAAAATAGTATGAGTAGAGTGTATGGAGACATAGTACAGGTTAGGTAGGAAATAGAGAAAAGGAAGTTGTATGTGTAGTGAAGATAGAATGGAATTACTTAAGAAAAGGTAATTAAAGAGGATATAAGTAATGTAGAAAAAAGGTAGATAAGAAAAGTATAGTCAGATGGAAGATGTAACAGAGGATAGTAAGGACTAGATAAGTAAGTTGAGTTTGTAGAGGTATAGGACTAGTCAGGTTTGCCACAGGGGCATAGCCAGTATGATTTGAGGTAGAGTTTAAGTCTGTTTTTAAAGAGAGATAAAGAGGTGAGTGAGGTTAGGTCACTTGGGAGAAGATTCCAGGATTTGCCAACAGTATCAGAGAACAGAGAATCCCCAGCCCTGTTATGAGGTTTAGAGGTGTATACAAGAAGTTTGTGTGATGAGCGTAAGGACTTCAGATTTTTATAGGGGGTAATGAGGTTTGTTAAACTTGGAGTGCTGGAAGGTTTATAGAGAATGTTGTGGGCAATGGTTAGTTGGTGAAATTTAATCAGGTCTTGAAATTCTAATCATCCTATCTGGTTTAAGTTTATACAATGGTGGGTTTGAAATGGGTTGCCTGTAGCAAATCTAGCAATGTTATTATAGGACATTTCCAATTTGCTGAGATTATTCTTGGAGAGATTAGTAAAAATGGGTGAGGCATAAAGGAGAGTAGAGATCAAGTGAGAATGGGCAATAGTAGTTTTAACAGTAGGAGAAAGGAAGCATTTAATCCTATAGAAAGTGCCATTTTTTTGTTGACAGTCTTTATAGTATTGTTGATGTAGATGTCGAAGTTAAGGTTTTTATCGATGGTGACCCCTAGTAGTTTGGTGGTGAAGTCTGGAGATATTATTGTGCCATTGGTAGATGCCACAGAGAAATGTAGAGGAGAGGACTTTTGAGTTGGAGTCAAGAGGAGGAGTTTGGTTTTCTTCGGGTTCAAAAGAAGGCAATGCTGAGTGAACCATTGTTCAACTATGTTGAATATTTTTTGGGTGAGAGAGTGAAGGTCATGGGAGGATGTAGCTGAGCATAATAATGTGGAGTCGTCAGCATATTGTATACAAGTGGCTTGTGGGATAGCTAGATGAAGGTCGTTACTAAATATAGAGAAAAGAAGAGGTCCTAGTATGGACCCTGAGGGACACCTAAGGAAACAGGTAGTTGGGTGGATAAGGAGTTATGCCAAAGTACTGCTTGCTCTCGTTTGTCAAGGTAGGATTGGAACCATTTTATGGAAAGTGGGTCCAATAACAGAGATTTAAGTATGTTAATGAGAATCTGGTGGTTTACCATGTCAAATGCTTTAGACAGGTCAATAAATAGAGCAGAAGAAAGATTATTCAGGTTTTGGTTCTTGTTAATGTAGTCAGTAAAGGAAAGGAGGGCAGTGGTAGTACTGTGTGAAGGTCTGAAATCATGTTGACAGTTAGAAAGTAGATTGTTTTCTATTAAGTGGTGGAGTAGTTGTTTATGGATACATGTTTCCATAATTTTAGCTAAAGGTGAAAGTAGAGCAATGGGGTGATAGTTTGATAGCTCAGTGGAATGTCCACCTTTATGTAGGGGGATAATATAGGAGACTTTCCATAAGGTGGGGATGTAACCTTCAGTAATAGTTCTATTGATCAGTATGGAAATAGGATAGGCAACAGCCTTGGTTGATAGCTGTAGATATTCAGAAGGCAGTAAGTCTGCAGAAGGGGAGCATGGTTTCAGTTTATTCAGTAGGGTTTGGGTAAATGTGGTTGGGACAGGTTTGAAACGAAAAGTGAGAGGTGGGGTAGAGGAGTATGAAGGTAATGTGAATGTATTATGTGATAGTTTACTAGCTAGTGTTTGGATAGCATCTGTAAAGAAGGTATTGAAGGTATTAGCTGTATGGATGGGATTTTTCCTATCTGTATTTTGAGGGTTAGGTGTAGTGGCTTGATCTGGGTGGAGCAACTGCTTAATGCTAGCCCAGAATTTCTGTGGGTTGTTGTGGTTAGGTTGTTGATATTATAAGTAGTAGTTTTGTTTATCAGAGAGTATGGCCTTCATTGTGTCATTTCTTAGCTGTCTAAAGGTTTGTTGGTCAGCAGGGTTTTTAGTCTTTCTCCATTGGGCCCAATGTTTATTTCTGAGATGAATTTTGTGTTTGGTTTCATAAGAAAGCCATGTGGAAGACTTGGCCTTAATTCTAATAGATCTGGATGGAGCGTGGTGATTAAGAATGGCTAGGAAGGTAGAATTAAAGAAACTAACAGCTTCATCTAATGGAAGTTGTTTTAAGGGAACCCAATTGCATGCTCTTAGTTCCATTTGGAACAGGTCAGGGTTAAATTTCTTTTTGGATCTAATTTGTTTGATAGAGATTGGAGTAGGGGTGTTTGCTTTTAGTCTGATGATGTAGGTAAGTGAGTGGTCACTTAAATCATCGGGGAGGGTTCCAGACTCATAGTAGTGAGTGGGATTGTTTGTGAGAATCCAGTCTAATATACTTGCTTTCTTGTTAGCTTTATTTATTCTGGTGGGGGAGGTAATGGTTTGAGAGAAACCATATAGGTTTATGTGGGTGGTAGGAAGAGTACTGTTATAGGAATTCCAGTCTAAATTTATATCACCTAGGATTATGATTTCTTGAGGCAGGTGTTGGGATAGCCAGCAGAGGATAGTTTCCAAGGTGTCTATGTTATTACCAGGGGGCAAATACATACAGATAATATAGATTGATTTAGCATTGTTAAGTTCAAGTTTAGAGATGAGAATTTCAGTATTGTAGTCTAGGGATATATTGCAATTGTAAGTTCTTAATTGCAAGCCAGATTTAAATAGAATAGCAACCCCACTACCTTTCTTAGCTACTCTGTCAACTCTTAGGATATTATATCCAGGTGGGATAATTTCATTATCTTTGATGGCAGGTTTTAGCCATGTTTCTGTTAGGCAGATAATATCAAAGGAATGTACTTCTAGGAGAGCATGGAGTTGAGTCACTTTGTTGTTGATCCTATGTATATTAAGATGAGCTAGTAGGAGAGAGTTTGAAGGTTTGGTAAGGGGATAACATGACCAAAACTAGTCAATAAAGATAAGAACATTTTTTTCTGCTCTAACCAATGTTGCCCACATAAAAATCCAAAGACATTCTGGACTACCATCAATAACCTGTTTCACCCTGGCAATCCTTCTACTCTCACCCCCTTCCCATATAACACTGCTACTGAAAATGCCACTCTCCTTAACAACTATGTTATAGCAACAATCCAAAAACTTACAAAAAATAGTATTTCTGACACAACCCCTCCATCACCCAACAAAAAAATTCTCCCCAATACAGTCTGTTTCCAACCAGTTCCCACTACCATTATTAAATCTCTCCTAAATAAACTTAAGCCTTGCTCTCCCTCTGCAGATCTACTACCCTCCTATTTTCTAAAATTCCCTGCTCAGTCTATTGCCTACCCTGTCTCTATACTTATCAATCATTTCATTACTGAAGCCCATGTCACAGACACATGAAAATATTTTTACACAATCCCTCTCCACAAAAATAGAAACTCTACTGATCCTTCTAACTTTAGACCCATTGCTATCTTGTCACCCCTATCGTATAACTTGCTCATGTCCTGTCTATTCCTCGATCTTTCTAAAGCTTTTGACACTGTCTCTCATTCCAAATTTTAACTAAACTTTCTGACCTTCATCTCTCTACCTCCTCTGTTAACTGGTTTTCTAGCTACCTATCCTGCAGGCAACAATCTATTAGCTGGAAAAAAATGTCCTCTCTCCTCTCAGTAAATATGTGCTACATCATCTATAGAAGAATTTGAGTCACTGTACTCACAACTGACACTGCACACCTGTAGAAGCATGTATTAGTACTCTGTGTATTAATATCATCTGCGACTTCACTAATGGTATGTTTTTCTCTCTCTCCCCACTCTCTAGCTTCTTTAATTTATTAATGTTATTTATTATTATGATTTAATATTCATATATTCTGTTAAACTAACTGTTATGTTGGCCTTAAGAGTTATTTCATACTGGTCTGCTGTTAATATGCTTACTGTTATGTTATTTATTGTTGTGTTCCACATAATTTACCTTAATATGTATTTGGATTAATCAGTATTATATTCCATTATGTTAATATTAACATTGGTCTGGTTATTACTAACCTTAACTTATTTTTATATCTAATTTACTACGGCGAGACAATGTAGGCTGGTTTCAGGTAATCCGCCTACCTTGGATCCTTCAGCTGTGGCACTGGGGCTCAGCACATTTGGGCCACAGCCTGATGGTGCCCTCTCTATTGCCCCTGCACTACCTGTGGCATTGGGTAGTTCAGCCCCACAGGCCAGGGCTGGGCCCCCTTCTGGGAGCGGTGGTGGAGGGGGTGCTGTTACCCATGATAAACTGCCAGGATTGGTGCACAGGATAGTGTTCCATGGTTTTAGACGCTGCCTGCACTGGCTGGAGGGCATGCTCACCACCTTGGTGGAGCAGCCTCACCCTGGTTTCTAGCCTCCACCACTATCACCCCAGAGGCAGTGAAGGAGCAGTGCTGATATTCCCATGGGTGGGGACTTGAGTTACACTGCTACCTTTTAGAGGCACCTGAGTCTGGGATTCAACAGCACCCTCCCCATACAAGGTGTTCACCCCCGTCTTGTGTCACACACCACCCCTGTCTGCTGTCTTGTCTGCAAAAGATTCCTCACCTTCCCAACTTACCTCCTGTACATGTACCTATATCTCTTCCCCAACATTCCACTATCACCTTAAAAAATGGGCACCTGTCCCAAAAAAAATATCTTCCCATACATAGCTCTCCATTTCGCAAACGTTTTCCCCAGACACACATAATTTGGTCCAACTGGCATAACAATGCAATTATGTTGTCCTCACCCCTCTCTGTGAGGGCGACAGTCAAACTTCATCTACAAATTCTGTCAAAGTGCACAGTTGTTGCTGAACAAGAAATGGATAACTATGGTTCTTTCCTACACCATTCCTGCATGTACCTACCTGCTTGCACCCTATTCCACCACTGTCCTATCTCCACATTTTTCTTTCCTTTGAAGATTTTTTCCATGATGCTTCGCAATGCAGAGCATCTTGCAATGTCACTAAACTCAACTAAATGGAGGTATATTGATATATGTGTTTTAAATGATAATAAACATGTACAAAGTAAACACCTGTCCCGTATTTCAAACCAAAGACCATTGCACCTGCAGATCACTGCATTAACCTGCCACGTCACACAGCTGTTCATTAAAATAGGTGTTTTAAGCAAAATATAGTAATTGCAAGTTGCCATCATTAGGTGTGTTTAAGCAGAGCTGTGCATTGCACCACATTGTGCAAACTTGCTGAAAGAGTAATGGAAAAACTGGGAGTGTAACTTGGAGTCTGGTACATGACTACAGCACTAGAAAGCCAGACACAAAATAATGGAGGTAAGTGAGGTCTCTAATAGCAGGTAAATGTGCACTTTTATCAGCAACCCCTAGACATACACCTGCTAAAACATTAATGGTAAAAAACATGTTCAACTGGGATTCTGGTGGAGAAATACATCCCTATAAAGCCAGGCACATAATAATGGATGTAATGGAGGTATGTCACAGCCTGTATTTGTGCACTTATACCTTCAAAAATACACATGCTGTAACAGTGGCTCAGTACCTCAGTCTGTTAAATGCTTTGCAAACAGTAAGTTTTGCCACACACGGTCCTGGGTTCAAATCTTGTGGTGTGTAGCATTTAAATTACATTTTTGTGACTCCATCAATGAATGACCGAATCATGCACTCTTTATACACACAATACATTTCAAATTAAGTGTCTGTTTTTCAGTGATGGAAGTCACAAGCCTGCAGACAGGAACACACTTGATGTATCCCTATAACAACACTGTAAGTGCATAAAGTGTCAGGTCATGCATTAATATGCATTCACAGAGGATTTTAACTTAGGTAATGCAAATGAGGCCTACTAATATCAGAGTGCAGCACACAATAATTTCATAATGATATTACAGATTAACACAGCTGCTCAACTAATATACACATATGGAGGTCCTGCTAGTAACAAGGACTGCCGACACACATGTTCCAAATGACTTACCGTAATGTAACACATGGCCTGACAGTTACCCAAATGGCTGACATAATGGTATTTTCACTCCCTACATTGCTCAAGGACACAACAAACATGTTGCCTGGTACCGTTAGCGAGACCATTGTCTAACATACTTACCTTAAACACATGCCTTAATATGCAGTGGAATGGGTACCCTCACTCTGGCTCTGCCTCTACAACAAGGCTGCCATAGCTCCAACAGTTACCCTTACAGCTTGTTGTCCTCCAAAGTGTTCACACACTCTGCCTATGCCTATTGCCTGCAGCATCAACTGCAGCCTATAACACACACATCTGTATGCAAAAGTAGCTGCTACAGATGTAGCCTCTGCAATGCCATAGTATCTTGACCCCAGTAATGTCCAGTACAGCATATCAGAAAAGGCTTATAATCTACATGAAGGCTTTACAGTATATCTTGTTCAGTGGCTGCATGTCATTGGCTGATTATACTGCAAATCAGCTGTGCTGGCTGCAATTGGCAGTTCAGAACTACAGATTGGTTAAGAGCCAATCACCTGCTAAGGAGAACCATGTTAAAAAGGCAAACAGCTGACTAGGGGAACCAGTCTGTATGAGACTTTCTTCACACAGTAAATGCATTGCCAAAATAGTTTTATATCTGCACATATCAACAGATGTTAATATACTTAGAGAAAGTGGGGATTACAGCATTAAACCTTTCTTAGAACTGTAATGATGACATATCATTGATCTCCAGATTTGTTGCACCTGCAGAGGGTGCACAATACATTAAGGGTAGAATGTTTTTTGTCAGGGTGGCACACTGGTCTCGTGGGAATGTCCCTTTACAGTGGTTGTAATAGCACACTATTTGTTTGGCACTGTTGTTTTGACATATTATCAGGGGGGTTGCCCCTAGGGGACACACTACAATGGACTCCTGTGTTGGGTGTGTGTCATCATATAGCAGTATCTGTCATGGCACAAACAGGAATAGTTGACTATTGCTAGTATCGACATGCTTAGTATGTTTGCATACTGTGGAATATGACATGTGTGATCAAGCAGTGGTTACTGCCAGCCATTCTGTTCTTGCTGTATCTCTAAATAGTGTACTTTCATGTATGTGATCCTGATGTGTTCCCATTTTGTTGTCTTTCAGGAAACATGTATGCCAGATGCTGTACCCCTTTTACGGATGCTGAGAAAGATATAATCATGGAAGGCCTCTGTCAATACCATGAACTTTTATTGTCCATGGGGAGGCAAAACAGGGAACAATGGGCAGCATTGTGGGCTGACCTTGTCTGTGATGTTAATGTCATAGGTCACCAGAGCAAGACATATCAGCAGGTCCGACACTATACGACAGATATGATTAATGCTGCATACAGAAGAGCAGCAGATGTGTCCATAGATCCTGGTGTCACTGGTGGAGGGCCTGCAGCAGAACAACCACTCTCAGCCACTGAGGAATTCCTGGTGAACCTAGGAACACACGACAGCTGCCAGGCTTCCATCACACTGTATGTCATAGATGTGGCAGCCACAGTTTCCACGCCAGAGGAGCATCCAAATAGGCTTAGTTTGATTAGCATTGGAATACTGTAGCATTTAGTGTGTCAGGGTGTACAGACCTTTACGTGGGTGTCAGGTGTTTGCTCTTTGAGGGGGAGGAGTTTAACTGCAGTTTAAATCTCATGCTCAGATTTCGACCAGCAGAACAATTAACAAAGTAGCTACCGTAAATGTGAGGTATATAGATGTATTACCCTGTTATAGTGCAACATGTAGTGGTGTTTACTTTATCAGACCCTCAACGTTTCACAGGTCCATCAAGAATCGGACAAGGCTGTGGTCCTGCTCTTGGTAAGCACAACACTCTTTTGTTACAAATGTAAATTAACTGTAATGTATTCCCTAAGGTGTCATCCCAGGCCTGCTGGCTGGATTGCTGTGCTGTCGGCATGATTGTCTACTGCACAGATATTTTCTGATTGTACACACTTTATTTATTTATTTTAAATTTGTTTACTGTGAAAGTCCGACTGGACAGAGGAGGCCCTGGGAGAAAAACTCCAGTTATACATTACAGAAACAATACAAAGAAAAATATATTGAAGAAATAATAGCAGTTGTCACAAAAGCAAATTACATATTATTGACAAGTACAATTTATGAGAAGTATACATTTACAGTTACAATGTGCTTCTAGCAATTCAATGACATTTCATTTACAACATAGAAATAACAATTCAGTGATGGAGAGAATATATTATTACTTGCAATTAAGACTTATAAAGCTACCAAAAAATAATCCAGAAAGAAATTCTAGTTATGGAGGCAAAGAAAAAGATCAGAAGGAATTTCTAGTTACAGGGGCAGGGGAAATGAACTATCTTGGAGAGTTGCAGGGACAGAGCCAGGTATTTGTGAGATGTACTTTTAGGAATTTTTTAAATTGTAAAGAAGAGCAGCTTAAAGTAAGTGAGGTTGGTAGTTTATTCCATAGTTTAGGGATATAGTTTGAAAAAAAGTGATTCACCAGCTGCATTGTTTGCTTTGGTGATGTTTAGGAGGGGTTTATTGCTAGAGCGGAGGGATCTAGAGGTAGTGTATGGCTGTATGAGTTTTTAGAATGAAGGGGTTTTATCTGGTTGATGGAGGATTTTGTGGGTGAAGCTCAGTTGATTAAAGTATAGCAGTTGAGGAAGTTCAAGCCATTTTAGCTGTTTGAGAGATGTGCAGTGATGTGACCTGTATAAAGCATCTGTGGCAAATTTGGCAATTTTATTATAGCAAGACTCAAGTTTGGCAAGGTCAGTTTTACAAAGGTTTGTAAGTACTGGGGAGGCATATAAGAGAGTTGACAATAGGTGTGTGTGAGCAATAATGCTTTTTGTGCTATTTGTTAGAACATTTTTTGCTCCTGTAAAGGAGGCTAAGTTTTTTGTGGACGTTTTTAATGGTTTGGGAAATATGGATATCAATTTTCAAGATGTTAAAAAACAATAATTCCATGGAGTTCCAATAAGTGCATCAACATCACAATTAGATGCTGACACTATGTCCGTATTGAAGCCAAACACCTACTTGCAGAAAAATGGCTCCAACTCTACTGAAAAATGCTATCGCTAATTCCGTTGGTAAGCCGAGTAATTGCTTGTTGGAAAAATCCTCAGACAAGTCCTTGACATCACGCCAAACACGATAATTGGTATTAAAACAACTATTTTATTAGCAGTGACAGCCTTAAAATATTGGATATACTACTACATGTGAAACAAACAAAACACTTGTAACGTAATCCAATATAATGCAATAAAAACGTTAACTATTGAATGCAGCGGAGCGTATTTGAATTAGGTTAAGCGCCTTCACCCATATCATATGGGCTTCTTCAGAACACCAGTAAATTCAATTATCCGCCTTTTAAAACTTCAAAGGCGCCAACTTAACATAAACCTATTCAAAAATTTAAAGTGACAGTGCTGCATAATGTCTAATTTGAATACAAAGTTCAAATTCAAGCTACTCAAGGCAATGTTAAAATACATTGTTGGCATTACAACTTAATAAAACAATTGGTTTAAAAACAATAATATAATACACAATACTTCTGTAAATAGTAAAATATATTGAAATGTACTGTGTAATGACTGTGCTTGAATGCTCGACCTAATCACAACGTAGTTAACTCATAATTAAATGCGTTTGTGAAAATGAATGTATTGTAAAATGAACTACCACACACTACACTAAAAAAAACCCTTTTTTCTCTCTGATTCTATGACTAGAAATCTAATATACATATTTAACTAATGTGCAGAATGAACATAACTGATGTATGCATAAACTCTGCAAACTGAGATCAATACTAATAAATTACTATCCAGACTACCAAAATATATGTGAGTAAACCAAACCTCTCTATCAAAATGTAACTAATAAGAAGAATAAGCAAAAATGATCGCTGATAAACTGTAAACACAACAACAGTAGGTAGAAAATTCTCTTCCATACTACTGTCACTGCGAACCTAAAGGGCTGGAATGTGGGATATAGAGTAGCAATCTATTCATCGTAAATTAAGGTATTGTAAACTACATGTTAACTTCAAGAATAGCCTTCATAGAAATGCTATCATTTAGTCCCGGGGGTGTAGTGGCATCAGTATATAACTGCCACCACACTTCACGATAGTTTAAGAATTTTTTATTATCTCTGCCTCTGGGATCAATCTTAATAACATCTAATATAGCAAATTTAAATTGATGTTTTGGATCATTTTTTTCAATGTGCTTAAACAAAGCACTTTTCTGGTCCAACTTCCTAATATTATAAATATGTTCATAGATACGTTTTTTTTAACCTTCTTTCCATTTTTCCCACGTAATAACTTGAACACTCTTGACAAATAGCAATATATACAACTATCTTAGCATTACAATTCCCCTTCATAAACCCTAACTTTGGTCTAAATATATTGTTTAAGATAATTTCCTTTTTTTCAAGAATGTAACAACATTGGTTACATGTTCCACATTTGGTAGTATGTTGTTCTGTGTCTTTTACTTTTTCTTCTCTTGATATACTACCCTCCTGTAAATATTTTTTGATATTAGCTCCCATCTTGTACACTACTCCTGGTTGGTTTCCTATGGTTTCCCTTATAGTCTCATCACTAGACAAAATGTACCAATAATTTTTTATAATTTGTATCTCATCATCTGTTCTCGGACTATATAACATAATTAAAGCTCTTTGATGATGTCCTTCTAATTTACCTTTTACTAGCTGTTCCCCACTGATTGGATTAACTTGCTTCACTTCATTACCTAAACCAAGCAAGGGTTTGTATGTTGTACCCCATAAACCTAATACATATTTGTCCACGTCATCCAATAATTTCCGAGGGTAACCCCTCTCTTGAAACATAGTGTGGATAAATCCAATTTCTTTCGACAATATCTCATATTCAGAGGTCATTCTCATAGCCCTTATGCATTGGCCCTTATATATATTCTGCTTTAACTTCTTAGGATGATAACTTCCATAAGCCAAATAATCATTGGAGAAAGTCTCCTTTCTATAAAATTTCGACTGTAAAACACCTTTTTGCGAATATACTAAGGTATCAAGATAAGCCATACCATCCTTATTATATGAGTATGTAAATTTCAAAAAATCACTACTTATGTTTAGGAACTGAATAAACTCTAATAATCTCTCCTCACTGGAGTTCCATATCATGTAAATATCATCCAGGAATCTCACATAATGGACAATGTGTTGAAAGAAGGTACTAGGGAAGAGGACTGTTTCTTCCCTATCAAGCATGACCAGGTTGGCATATATAGGAGCACAAGTGGCTCCCATAGTTACCCCCCTGGTCTGCCTGAAATGTTCCCCTTCATAGTATATGAAATTGTTGTCCAAAACTATGTCTAACATTTCAATGAATAAACTAACCTCGTCCCATACTATACCCGCATGTTTTCTAATGCTGTTACCAAATGCCTCTAGGCCTGCAGTTTTGGGAATACAAGAGAAGAGGTCAATGACATCAATTGTTACAAACATATATCCCTCATTTCATGTTTGTATGGGGTAGTGTCTCAAAAACTCCCACGAATCTTTAACAAGATGGGATATATTGTTATATACATGTTTCAAGTTGACATCAATATATTTACCCAAGGGAAATGTTTTTGACTTGGTGCCGGAAATAATAGGTCGAAAAGGGGGGGTCAGGTATATTTTTGTGAATTTTTGGTATACCTACCATGGTGGCCAATCTAGGTCCATGAGTAATGGCTCAACTGTGTGTGGTGTGCGGACACTACTATATTTTCCAGGAGTGGATGACTTCCAAAAGGATAGTATTGTGCTGTTCTTGGCATTTACTATTTGTCAGTGGCTCTGACAACAACTGAATGTGTGTCTTAGACCATCCTAGATAACTGTTGGTTCTGTGTGGGATGCAGTAACAGCTCCTAATATGCCATCACCTGCTAATATCATCAAAGAAAGGTCACTGACAGTGGGTATGACTACAGAGAAGGGAATGGCTATAAGGGGTACTCCTTTAATGACATCTGAGGAAAGTCCACTGGTGACTGGCATCATTGTAGCATAGGTCTATCCAATGCTTTCTTCCCAGATTAAGACTGTCAGATACTTGGTTATATACCTGCTGATGTACCACTCTGTAAATAATCTACACAGTTTTCAGCAAGGCCTGCTGGCCTAATATTGTCAAACACCTTGTCAGGCCATGGTAGGTGGAGTGAGTCATATTCCTGTCATCCATTGCATAGTGTAGCACTCAAGGAGGTCCATCGGTTAGGGTAAGTAGGCATGATATGCCCTTGAGCAAACAAAACTTCATTTGGTCTAGTGTCAGTAGGTGTACGACATTGTTACTGATCGTATCCATGCTAACTCCATTCATGACTTTACATATCAGACGACTGAGAGATCTGTGGACACTGCTTGGCACTACATGCTTGTTGTCCTCTGTGCAACTAGGTATTGCAGTTATTTCCATTATGTTCCAAGAAAAAAGTCATCCAAGGTGTCTGTACAGAGCACTGACAAACAATGGAGGGAAGCGTAATATGTATACCCTGTGAAGGTAAGGTAGGAGGTTTTACACAGGCATTCTGCAGTTGGACACTACTCAAGCGGTGTGTACTGAAAGGACACAATTACCTTGTGAAGAAGGCAGAAAGCAGGGGAGTCCCCTGAATTGCTGGTACCTGGCTACTACAAATGCTGGTCTCACCACAACCACTCTGTCATGGGATATCATGCTCTGATACTTTTTCTGTCATCACACAGAAAACGTTAGTATGAAGCTCATAATGAGAAGCAGGACACAGCCTGTTTGTTCATCCACATAGTTGTCCCACATCATGAAAGGTTCTGTAGGCTTCACATACCCCTGTCCAGGTAGATGCCTTGATTAGCAACCTGAGCAATTGGTTGGCTTTTGCATGTATTATGCCTTCTGTACCAGAGCTGGTGGTATGTCACTAGGGAACTGACTAGATCTTGATTAGGATCACAGCTGCAGCGCCACAATATAATGTGCAATGTCCTGTGACATAGATGTCCAAACTTGCTGAAACTAGCAACACAGTGGCAGTGATCCATCTTAGGTGACAATTTCACAGCAATTCATGCATCCTGCCCTTCAACAGATTAATGGTGGCTATCTGCATGACATGGCTGTGAGGCCTACTGCAGAGGACTGGCCACCTTCGGCCAAAGTGTGTCCACCTGCCACATGTCCTAGGTATGTCATACTGTGCAGTTATGTACCCGGAACACGTGTGTGTTCCCACATGTCACACAACAACCAGTCTGCTGTTTGGTTGCTTGACAGGCATTGTATGCTTGCAAGGCCAACATAATGTCATCAAAGTTGAATGAGTCCTCTGTGCATGCATGAGCATCCACATCTTCAATGCAAGGAGTCCCTACAAACACTGTGTTTCAGGCTGTCAACCCCAAGGGTGTGGCAGCATGACCTTAACTTTTCAGGACATGCACAGTGTCACATTTGTAGGTATGGTATTGGGACCAAGTCTAATGAAAAGATTATGGTGAATCCAAGGTCCACATGGCTGGCAAAACATTGTATGGCACACTGTCAGTTGCTGTGTTACCTTAGGGGACCTACATAAAGGTGACATGTTACATTTGTATATGTATGGCCATGTCAAACCCTGCGCTGTTGGACATGCTCCACTTAAAGAAATCCCAATCCCTCAGAGCCACACGCTCCAGGGATCTAAACCTTGTCATCACAATGAACAAAACATGCTGGAGGGATAGGTTCCTGACCCAGAGACTCACCATACTCTGGAATGGACTGCCCATACATATCAAGCAGAGCACTTCTTTGGCCCTCTTCAAAAGGAACCTTGATGATAGGATGGGAGATAGGAAATTCACCCCGGGGATCATGTCAGTCGCCCTGCTAGACAGGGGCCTGGAGAAGTAAATATTGTGGGAAGAAATATCCAGGGAATTGTTATGGCTAGGCTTGCATAGGCCCTAGGACCGATAGCCTAGTACCAACCTATGAACCTATGTCATGACACTGCCTAATGATGGCATGCTGTAACATGCATACAAGCATGACTGTGTTGCTAATGGCATTATCAATGACTGCTGATGTGATGTAGAAAGTGTCCCAACCCCTCTATTCCTATACCACACAAACACAATGTGTGACAGATATGACTGTATTTCAAACCTTGATTCCATGGTGTCTCAAATAGCAGTCAGTACATATGGCAATGAGCATTTTGACAACATGCACAGCTCACCTCCTGCACTACCCACACCCACATCACACACCTGCATGTGTACAGCACCTTACCAGACACATTCCCAAACAACAGGCATCTCAGAAAATCCTACCTTTGGAAAGGACAGTACACATAATAGTGAATGCACCACTGTCTCACCGGTCAAACACCTGAGGCAAAACACAAAATCAAACCTATTATTCATAGGTGATTACATCGTGAGACACATTGATGTCCATGTAACCAGGCTACATATGGGAAAGGTCACAGTTAGCTGTCTGTGGGTTGACACGATACGCCATACCACACATTGCTGCAACTCAAGGAGTATCAGGTAATATAATGATGACATCATAGTTCTGCAGGTGTGTACGACTAGGGACATACGTCACCAGACTGTATGCAGACACATGACTGAGCTTAGACACTCTGTGTCTCTCATGGGTATGCCCATAGCTTTCAGTTGCATTTTACCCTCACCTAGGATGATGGCGCAATACACATGGAAAATGATGGACGTCAAAAATTGCCTTAGCTTGTGGTGTCATTGTAAGGGGATTCACTACATGTTTGCCTCGGATGATTTGCTCAGCAGACATCAGTGCTTTGCCAGAGATGGTCTTCATCTCACCCCTGGGTTTTGAGTACTGGCCAAGGCTGCTGACACCATCACAGTGCATCTTATAGGCACTGTCTAGAGGGAGAACTTTCCAATGAGAATGCCATCTTCATTCAACATCATGGTTATGCTGCTACATGCTGGGAATAGCAACACTAAACCCCACTCTATGAAAGATCTCCCCACGCTGGAATATGCAGACACTTGTGCAGTCAAAAACACCTGGTTCAAGATTGTGGACAGCCATACCAGACTACATGTCCTTCCACATGTTCAGACCTCAAGCTGACAGTGTGCAAGGTCATGCAGGTGGTGTGTACATACTCATTAAGGATAGATACACATTCAGATATAGTGAAACACTGTGATTTCCTGGAGACATTGCAGGTGCTAGTCACTGCTGGAAGGGCACCTAATAAAGCCATTGCCAGCTACAGGTGCAGCTCCATGAATCCAGACACCCATTGTGCTTATTTGAATGTACTTGTGTCTATCAAGATATATCAGTACACCATGGTTTGGGGTGACATTAAGTAACTACCAAGTGTGTTGCTTAGTCGTGCTGAAGCTGACTTGCCCAAAGGTTAGTCCACATCCTTAAATACAATGCCCTGGACTAGTGGTGTGACATCGCCACAAGGGGAGCCAACTTAATGCATCATGTGTTTACCAATATGGGTGACCACTGCAACCCCCCACTGTGAGGTGCTCCCTAATGTGATCTGACCACAGATCAGTCTCAGTAAAACTGTCAGACCTAACCCCCCCTTGCAGAAAATTCAGAAATATACTTCAACAAAGCAAATTATTAGATGGTTTACCTAGCTTGACTGCACCTCCCCCCTCAGATGGGATAGGCAGGTATGCAGAGGTCAACACCCATGCATTATGTTAGCAGCAGTACAACTGTATAGACTCAGCTGTACCTAACAGGAGGAACACGAGCTCCTCATGGCACAGCAAACCTGCCTGGTGGGCAACTGCCATTAGCAAGCTGATAATAAGAGGTGGACATTGTTGTGTGACAATTGGGGTGAGGGTGCCCACTAAAATGGAGGCACAACTTCCTGAGCTACAATAAGCACATAGTGTAGTTGTGACATTGTGTAGAAACTGTATGTTACAAAATTAGCCTCCCACACAAAGCAGAACCACAACGCACAGTGTAGTTACATGTGTAACCTCAGAGGACAGGCCCAGATTGTCAGTGAACTCGTACTTAATGATACCACATATAATGAATCTGTACTCATAGCTAACCTGTTGTCCCACAGGTTCTGCATCAACTTCAGTCCCCTGTCCCTACCACATGTGCCACATGACATTCCTACAACCTGTCCCATACCTTCCATATCTACAGAGCAGGTCATACTTGGCCTCTCTGTGGGGGATACACAGCATCTATTGGACATGCTAACATCCCAGGCTGTGTCCTGCATGAGATCCAACAAGGATTACTAACACCATTGGGAACTCCTTGCAGTCATAATGTAAACACTGGCAGCATTCCAGCTGACTGGACAATGGCAATTGTTATCCCCTTGCACAGAGATGGTGACCACCAGAACTATAGACCTATTTGCCCGAGTAGCTATATCTGTATACCCATAGGGCACATAATCATGAAGCTGATCAGCAAACATATATGTGATCTACAAACAGTTGACTGTACACAGTTTGGATTTCTGACAGGGAGATTATGGCTGTTAAACATGGTGGACATGTCTGAGGCAGTCACCAAGGACCTGGGTGAATGGACATCAAGGCATACAACCCCCTGGAGTTAGCCAAGCTGTGCGACTATCCCCCTCTCAGCCATTATTGACAAAAGAACCCACTTAGGCATCCATGGTAATATCATTATAGGGGTCACTAAGTGGCTCAGTGATGTCACACATACTCAAAATAGGGAAATCCGCCTCCAGTAGCTGATCTGTAAGCAACAGTGTTCAACAGGGCTCAATTCTGGGCCTTCTGCTGCTTGAAATCCATTTAACCATGATAAAAGTGAATACTGAATGTCTGTGGCTGACAATGTTGGCTGATGCCTGCAAACTTGAGCAGTCATAGACTCAGTGAGTCATGTCAATATCTAACAAGAAGGTATCTATGAACAAATGCCTGTTGACATACAAATGGCCATAAACTCCATGTAAATATATATGTGGTATAATTTCTATCAGTAACACCCATGTTTTTTGTAAGTAGCACATCAGTTGCAATATGTGATGCACATACTCAGGAGTGATAGACCTGGGCACATAGGCCTGGCAACACAGGTTTACACCTAATGTACCTGAGATCACCATGTCTACCCGGTAGTAAGACAGGAATCATATATTATAACTGAGGGCACAGTCATCCAAAATTGACATACTGATAACCTCCATGTACTCTTCCCTCTGCATGCCAATATTTGAGTGTAATGGCCATTTGGTAATGTACCTTTCCAAACACTACTAGCAATTTCACACAACACAGTGGTCCCTCACAAGGGAACTTCACATCTTCAGTATCTGTTCAGTGGGGATCATCTGAAATCAGTGTCATTGTCGCCTGTGGCATATAGACTACTCAGAGGTGATCTCTGTCTTCCATATGGGGCAATGTGTGACACTGCTTGATTGGAAATGCTGCATATCTGTAGGTGGCATGGTACATGGATTACTCACTCTAAGGACATTAACCTAGTATGTGACATTAGTAATACATGGTGGGGAGATCTGGATAGCAGACTTTAACATACCTTTGAAACAGAATCCTGTCTAATAGCAAATAGAGCACCTCAGTGGACCTCATCAGATGCCATCTGTATGATTGGCTGGGTGACCGTCATTTCACCACACAGCTTCTGCTTGTGCCCCTCATGGGCAGGGGCAATATGTGTTGATCATGTAAATAAGGGTATAAACTTGGCTAGGATTATGAGGGCTGTAAGGCCATTATGCTACTAAAGTTCAAAGATCCTATGATTCCATAAGCTGATGTAAAGTGCTCTAATAGCCACACACACAAACCTGGCTACATTGAGGATAGCACCACTTCAATTACTGTTTACAGGACATGGCACAGCACGCACACACACACATATACACACACACACACACTGCAAGTTGGCTGCATGTAGATTAGAACACTTACCTATCTAACGGTACACACTAGAGATCACAGTACCTGATGCATGTGCTACACCTCAAGTCTGCTATTACTGTCTCTTTAGGACAATATTATGCTTGGTGACATCAGCAGGCCTAGTTGTGGTCAAGCATTTGGAGGCCCACATCACCTGCTACATCCAAAGTACTGCAAAACCCTATTTCTTTCTATGTTTCTGAGATGATCATATTTATGTCATATGGAGATACAGACACACACACACACACACACACACACACACACACACACACACACACACACACACACACACACACACACACACACACACACACACACTGAGTGAGATTGGAACTGCTACCTTTCTAGTCTTACAAGCTGTAGATCACAGTACTTATATACACCATGGCTTAAATCTGACATTACAATGGCAGCTGGTAGTCTTAAGGTAGAAGACATCAGCAGGCCTTGTAGAAGATGGCAGTTTTGAAGCTGGCAGCAACTTACAGGGCCAAAAAGTGCAGAACCATTGCAATTTTATAGTCAGTGAGGGATTCTCGGTTGTTTTGCAGGGGGATACATGGGCACACACACACACACACACACACACACACACACACACACACACACACACACACACACACACACACACACACACACTGAGTAGCCTGGCCTGTGAATAGAACCCCTATATATCTAGTCTTACATACTATACATTACAGTACTTATCACACATGCCACAACTTAAGTCTGACATTACAATGTCTGCTGGTAGTCTTAAGGTAGATGTCATCAGTAGACTTTGTAAAAGAGAGTAGTTTGGAAGCTGGCAGCAACTTATAGGGCCTAATAGTGCAGAACCATTGCAGTTTGATAGTCGGTGAGGGATTCTCAGTTGTTTTGCAGGGGGATACATGTACACACACACACACATGTGGCCTGGAGTGAGATTAGAACCCCTACCTATCTATTCTTGCACACTATAGATCATGGTAGTTATCACACAGACCACAACTTAAGTCTGACATTACAGTGGCAGCTGGTAGTCTTAAGGTAGACGACATCAGCAGACCTTGTAGAAGAGGCCAGTTTAGAAGCCAGCAGCAACTTACAGTGCCAAAAAGGGCAGAACCATTGCAGTGTGATAGTCAATGAGGAATTCTCAGTTGTTTTCCAGACACACACACACACACATACACACACACACACACATACACACACACACACACACACACACACACACACACACACACACACACACACACACACACACACACACACTGTGAGATTAGTACCCCTACCTTTCTAGTCTTGCACACTAAAGATCATCATACTTCTCACACCCACCATGGCTGACATCTGTCTTATACATGACTGCAGGCAAACTACTTATGGATTACACAAATTAGGCTTGTGCTGAGCAGCATCTGTGGTCTGCAGAGTGATGTTGCTTTGTACTGTTATCTGCATCTAGTAGCCTAGCAGTCAGATAACTGTTATTTATCCTAGCTATGTGGCTACAGTTACCAGTTTGGCCATATGTGGCTGTTTGCATTTAGATGGGGAAGCCTTTGGGCAAGAACAATGTGCCCTGTCCATGCGTGCGTAGACAACATTATACATTGTACCACCTGCTCACCTATTGCTGTATGTGTGGTGACATCCATCAGGCCCAGGGACCTGTAGGTAAGTAAGTGAATTATGTACTGTTGAGCCCTTACTTTGTATCCTTTGAGTAACATTATAGATGTGTAATAGTGCAGCTTTACTCACAATTATCAGGGTATGTAGGACAATACAGACATCCCCATGCATATTTATGTATATAACAGGGATGTATATATGAATGTAGCTGTGTGTGTGTATGAGATATATATATGTGTGTATATATATATATATATATATATATATATATATATATATATATATATGTATATATATATATATATATATATTTATATTATGTAGATATATGGGGAGATACTGAGATGTATGTTTTATATATATCTATATATATATATATATATATATATATATATAAGTATGTATAGGTAAATATCTATTTGTATATACATAGGGATAGATATACTATCTATGAGAGAGAGAGAGAGAGAGAGTGAGTGATAGACAGATATGTATACATATATGTATACATATATCGACATATCTATACATAACAGGTCATTTTGTGCAAGGGGCAACAGAATTGCGCTCTGTTTAACTAAGTGTATGAGCATGCTCAGTGGGATTGTCAGTACTTGTATATAAACTGTCCCCAGTCCACACCTACCTGTACACTACTCTAGGATTTTGTGTGCTACAGACAATGACGTCTGTCTCTGTTTCTGCAGTACTGCACCTCACTCAATCTTCCATAGCATTTTTCAGCTGTCTGATGTAATTAATATGTGACAGAGGTTAATAATGTTACACCACACACAGATTGACAGTCTGGAAAAAAACAACGTAATAATACCTCACATCCAAAAGATGCGGATACTTCAAGATTAGAACCATCAACGCCATCACCCATACTAACTTCCCTAGTCCACTCTGCCACACAAGCTGCCCGACATAAAAAAGTAATTTATCACACAATCAACAGCATAAATATGTACGTTGTTATTCCTGCATTAAGTGAGACATACAATATATGATCAATTTCTATGTTAGTGCCATGAGATTGCCTGGACTGCTGATATACCATTGCTGACTGACAGTTAAAGAAGTTATATGGGAACACTGCTGTGTTGGGGGTGGGGGAACAATACTGCATGTTCTCCTGGGATACACAGTAGTCCAAATATCATATAAACCCACTGTTTAACATCTCCCTTGACTGATGTAGTAAACATTCAATACATGAGGCCTAGTGCATATTAGACACATGATAGTGGACTGGGTATCTGTAGTCCCATGTGGATGTTACTTCTGTCAAAATAGTCCACTATATTTACTTGCATAAATGTAGCAGATCCATACATACAATACTATATCATACTAATCCTTACAAGTACTGTGTAGGTTTTTTTGGTTCATAAGTTTTGGTTCATAAATTAGTACTAGGCTAACTGCCCCTGTGGGCCATTTTAAGCCTAGCCAATTACACCATGTGAGAATTGAACCCTGGACTTGGTGTTATTAAGGTAACCACCTTAACTATTCTGCCAAACTTCCACCCTGACATCATATTAGAGACTTACCTTACAATGCAGCAGTTGACATAATGCAGTTCAGGACTGACTCTGTCTGATGCATACCTCTCAGTTTCTTAGAGTTAAAAATCTGGACAAAGCCATCATAGGTTCATAGATTCATATGTTGTTAGTAGGCTATCAGCCCTAAGGCCTATACAAGCCTAGCCATAACAATTCCCTGGCTATAATAATGGGGGGACAAAGGCCCAAAAATAAGGATACATTTTAAATATTGATCTTACAGACTTAGAAAATTGATAGAACAACAGGTTTTGCATTAGCATGAATTTTCTGAAGGGTATGAAGTCTGAAAGTCAAATGTCTGTCATTACTTTCTGATTTTAACACCCAATGATTTACAAATGATTTGCCAGAAAACCACAATTTTGTGAGAAACAGACCAAAAATATGAGGCAAACATCTGGACATTCTGTGAAAATCTGTACAGTTGAGAGGTATGGTCTGATGCAAGCAGTACACAGCCAATACATGGATAGGTACAGGTTGTGTGGGTTACCTGCCATCAATTTTAATTATGTGTATGTGAGTAGAAATAAGGTTTTAGTCCCTAGGTTGTCAGTGAATGTATTATGCATTGTCTCTTAGCAAAAGCCAGGGTGTACTGAGCATGCCTACGTCTGCCTACAGGGACATCAGCAGGGGGTTCCTCCTCCGAGTCCTCCTGTGACTGTGGCTGTAGTGACCTAGGCACTGGTGGAGGCTGTGTATTCCTTCCCTTTGCTGATCCTGCTGCAGCTGTTTCTGCAGGATCAGATTGTGTAGCATAGCACATACTGTGAACATATGTGCACATGTGGCTGGAGAGTACTGCAGGGCTCCACCAGATATGTCGAGGCACCAGAACTGTGACTTCAGAAGCCCAAGCACACGCTCTGTGATGTTCCTAGTTTGTGTATGTGCCTCATTATGGCTTTCTGCCATGAGTGTGTGCATTTCTGATTGGTGTCATCATGCACAGTTCCAGAGCATAGCCAGCATCCCCCATTAAATAGCCGTGTTGGATGTCCCCTCCAGCAAACATCTGGTACAGCTGTGATGAGTGCCAGATATGGGAGTCATGATAACTGCCAGGGCTGCCAGCACACACATTGAGGATAATCTCCTGGGAATTTTACATGACCTGGCAGTTGATGGAGTGGTACCCCTTGCAGATGACATAGATTCTACCTTCCTCACCCGGTGGTGCCTTGATGTGTACATGAGCTCAGTCTATGGCACCCAGTACTTCAGGATAGTGTTCTACATGGTAGAAGTGTTGGATATTGCTGATCCTCACCTCAGCAGTTCATACGTTCATAGGTGTGTACTAGGCTAATGGCCCTAGAGCCTTTACAAGCCTAGCCCATAGGATTACCCTGGCATCATGCCACCCGAACTTAGTTCCCAGTGCCTCTGTCGAGTAGATCCCTGAGGTGAATTTTCTATTTCCCATCCACTCAACAAGATTTCTCTTGAAGAGGGCCAGTGAGGTGCTCTGTTTGACATGTATGGAAAGTCTATTCCATAGCATGAGCAGTCTCTGGGTTCTGTTGATTGTGGAAATGAGGTTGAGGTCTCTGGAGTGTGTGGTGTGGGGGGATTGGAATTTCTTTAGATGTAGCATTTCTAACAGAGCTGGGTCAGACATGGCTTTGTAAGTCAAGCAGAGATCACCTCTAAGTAGGCGATATGAGACAGAGAATAGTTGGAGTTTTTTGAGTCTGTCCATATAGGACAAGACAAGTGTTTAAGGCCTAGGATCCTCTTTGTGAGGTACTTTTGCATCCTCTTCAGTTGTTGCAGGTGTCTAGTGAGGTACATGCCAAATGCGGCATTGTACTCGATGATTGGCCTAATGAGGGAAGAGTAGAGGGAGACAATGACCTCCTTCTTCTTGGATGCAAAACCCTTAGTAATGAGATGTTCCACATAGAAGGACTTTGTGAGCACAGTGGCAATGTGTTGGTCAAAAGAGAGGTTGCTGTCAATCTGTGTTCCCAGATCTCCTATAATGCCTTCTGTGTTCATTGGACTACCATAGATGTACTTCATGGGAACTGGGTTTTTCCCAAAGGGGATGACGGCACATTTTTTGGCATTGAGCTTAAGGCCATGGTTCTGACACCACTGGTTGGTCTCAGTGGGGCCTTTCTATAGGATGTCGACATCACTTGGGGATAGCTCCAAACTTGCAATCGTCTGCGAACTTTGCCAGCCAGAGTCCCTTTGTATTGGCCCGGACCTCAGAGAAGTAGATACCAAACAGGAGAGGACCCAGGACCAAACCCTGTGGGACTCCACTCGTGACTGGTCGGCGGTCTGACTTGGAGTCAGTTACTTTCACACTGTGAGTTCTATCTGTGAAATGTACAACACAAGGCCAGCAGTATATGATCCAGAAGTCATCAAATAAAAATAAAAATACTAAGTCAAATACATATAACTGGCTGAAAACAGCCCTTTATTAGTAAGACAGACCGGTTTCGGCAGCCAATGCCTTCTTCAGTGTATGAACATTTCACACAAAATACAATCCATTTATAGACACACCCCACCTGAGAGACAAGTGGAAAATGCAACCAATGTGAAAGAGAAAGAACACAAAAAATATACACTGCTGTAATGCATAATAGTAAATGCAATCATGGCTTGACATTAGGTAACAAATGTAACATTTATATAAGTTTCAGATAATGAATAAAAAAATATTATGGAATGCCCCCCCACATATTATATTAAATATCAAGAATGTAGCTGATATGAGAAAACTCATAATATGGTTAATAGTTGTCATAACCAAAGAGTCACATCAAGAGCATGAAAAAAATACACTAGGTGTTCCAACCGAAAATATGTGGTTAATAAATAATGGTGTAGCCGGATTGGAGAATCCATGCTTGGTCCAAGGTTCCATAATGCTTAGTTCAGCTATAATCGAAGCAGGTATGTTGGTATACCTGTAACTGTCCTTCATCGGATTCTATGTGACACATAAGAAAAACTGTAGAGAAATATAAGAGATAGAGGCATACAGATTACTATAAACCAATAATCATAATAATTCATGATAAAAATGTGATATATAAATCATGTAACATAAGCCTAAAACATGAACTATACCCACCTCTATCCCTATGTTTACAAGTGGTCGTTAAGTCCAGGGGGAAATAAAGCCCCCAATGTAATGATCCAATGTTGTTCCTTGTGAGTAAGTATTTTATGCCATCCCTGGGGATTACTGCGGTCACCCAGAATTCTGTCTATGATTACAAAAGAGAACTGTGATTCAGGATGTTTCAAAGTATGCCTGTACAGGGCATTAGTATCTTTCCTGGTTTTAATATCTGATCTATGTTCGTTGATCCGTGTTCTCAATGGTCTAGAGGTTTGACCTACATAGAAAGCTTGACACTGACAAGTTACCAAATAAATCAACCAACTGCTGCTGCAGTTGCCAAATATTCTGCATTGATACACTTTGCTAGTATTGTGACTGGTAAATTCTTTGCTCTTATTGACTTGTTTGCATGAGCCACAATGGCCACACGGGAATGTACCTACTAATATATCTCCTGATATAGTCATTTGTTGGTGTATTGCTCCCCCACTTTCTTTGTGTTTGAAGTGTGAAAAGAGAGAGCCAAGAGTTCTGCCTCTCCTGTAGGAGAAATGGCATTTTTGATCCAATATTGTTCTCAAATATTCATTGGCCATAAGAATATTCCAATGCCTATTGATAATACCCTTGAGAGCATTGGAATTTCTACCAAACGTGGTTGCAAACCGAATGATATTTATGGAGCAATCCCTGGTGTTAGATTGATACTGTAACAAAGTTTTTCTCTCCATGTTTTTAGTCCAATTCCAGGCATTAAGAATGTCTTGGTGTCTATAGCCCCTGTTGGCAAACCTGTGATAGAGATCCAAGCCATCTTGATCAAAATCACCCTGTGTCGAGCTCAGGCGTTTAATACGCATAAATTGTGACTTGGGGATGTTGCGAATGGTGTGGCCTGGGTGCATGCTGGAAGCATGTAACAAAGTGTTATATTGAGGGTATTTACGATAGGATCTAGTGTTCAATGTATGGTCTGTGTTTCTGGTGATGGTAACATCCAAAAAATTAATGCTTTGGAGATCGTATGTTACCGTAAACTCAATACCCCATACATTTTGGTTAAGATATTCAACAAATTCCTGTAGATACCTAACATCTGCCCGCCACACCATCCAGCAATCATCCAAGTACCTGCGCCAAATGTCTATTTCGACCAAATAAATATTATGAAGTGGGTCATAGATCATGCCTTCTTCAAAGAATGCCATGAATAGATCGGCGTAAATGGGAGCAAAGGATGCTCCCATCGCCGTGCCCTACAGTTGCCAATAGCATTGTCCTTGAAAATAAAAGACATTCTTGTTGAGAACATGTTCTGTCATACAGATAAGCAATGTGTTGAACCCTGGAAAGTATAAAGCAGCCCTATCCAACCAATATTGAAGGGCCTGTAAGCCAGCCCAATGTGAAATGCTAGTATATAAGGCCTTGACGTCCAATGAACACATAAGCCACCCCGGCTCAAGTTGGCAGTCCTGTATGATCTGTAGAAATTGGGTCATATCCTGCAATCTGGCCCTTACACAACACAGCAATGGTTTAAGATATTGGGTAAGAACGGCAGATAAAGGCTCCATCAGAGACCCAATACCTGATACAATTGGTCTGCCTGGGGGATTAGTAATGGACTTATGTATTTTTGGTAGCAAATATAAGATTTGTTTCTGAGGATCCTTAACTGTTAACTGAAAAACACAATTTTTAGTTATAATACCCTCCTCAAGGGCAAGATTCAGAAACCTATCTATTTCCTGTTTAAAATGAGTAGTAGGATCGTATGCCATGTGCATGTAGCATCTTTTGTCAGACAGTTGGGATTGACCCTCATTCAAGTATGAACTCATGTCCATGACAACCACGGCTCCCCCCTTATCTGCTGGTAGGATGGCAATATTTTTGTTCTCCCTGAGCTCATTGAGTGCAGTGGATTCCTGTATAGAGATTCGATCTCATTATATCATGTTCTCTGTGTGCAAAATGTAGGTCCCTAAGTACCGCTTGCAAAAAAACCGAAACATGTTTGTGCATAGGTGGTTGAAAATCAGATTTGATGAATCTAAACTCCTCAGTTCTTTGGGAGTCTTTATCTGCAAAAAACAATTTCAAATTCAGGTTACGACAGAAACTCATGACATCAGTGACAGTATTATGTTCATTACAAAAGAACCCAGAGATAAAACCCAAGCCTTTATTCAAAAGTTGTAAATGCTGTACAGACAAAGTTTCTTTAGATAAATTCAAAACATTTTGATTGACCTCCTGATTTACGTTAGAAAATTCTGGATCAACCCCTCGAGGGAATTGGGCATGTTTACCACTTCTGTGTTTGCGTCCACCCCTACGCCTGGGACCTTGTCTAAAGGGATAACTCTGTTCGATTTTTTTCTATGTGGTGAATCCTTATTACTGGAACAATCGTAATCAGTACATGAGGAATCCTCCCCTGTTGAGCTGGCATATGTTTGATCCCTGTTTTTCAAAATAGACAGAGGTCTTTTCTTGTTAAGACTGTTAGTGGGAACATTAGATGTGGAACCGGAGCTGGTACCCATAAATTTCACTGTTCTCTGGGAGTCAAAAGGACGCCCCCTTTGGTAGTCCATATAATCTCTTTTGAACTTTTTAATTTTTCTATCTTTAGTAATTTTATCATGGTTTGTGAGTTCCTGTGATAGCTTGTTAATAGAGTCCTGAAATGTTGATTGAGACTCAAATCTTTTACAATCTAAACACATAGTTTTGACTTCCTGGAGGTTAATATCAATCATACGTTCATAATATTGAGCCAGTATGTTGACAAAAAGCATGGACCCTTTCTGTAAGGCTTCACGCCACTCATTAGATAATCTGTCTTCTTGTCTGCCAACCAATGGTTGTAACTGAATACAAAGACCTCTAGGGGCTATATTTTTATGTAAATATGCCCGGAACAAACGCAAGTGCCATATGTTTGATCTCAGGTTTTTAAGACCCTTGGAAAGAGAATTAAATTCCAATTCACAATTCATGGCTGATTGTTCCACTGATTCATTGGAATTGCTGCCTGGCGAGGCATGGATACCGAAAACTCCAATGTCCTCCCGATCGGCACACAATCCAGTTAGGATACTGTCTAGGTCCATGCTTGATATATGTTACAAGCCCAAAAACAGAGACCACAAACCAAGATAAAAGACTATGACAGAGAATCAGTATTTAATAATAATATATAGTAATGATGGATATCAGCCCCTGAATCACATCAAGATTCTCTACTGACTACCAAAAAAAATATTATTATTGTACAAGAGAAAAAAACCCACACAAAGCCAGCACAGCAAGAGGAGATATCAAGGTGAGAACAAAACCAATAATCTGAATATGCAGTATATGCACCTTGGAATTAGGTGTTGATGACCTCTCGAAGAGTAAGTCTGTTGTACAACACAAACAGTACCAGTATAAAGATATGCCCAATAAATGGCCAAAATCAATATGATGTTAACAAACAGTCAACACATCAACACTATATTGCACAATTGTGTTGTGGGGCCTACAAATGCGCCACAATAATGCTTATAGAAACCACCAATATTTCAGACTAAACCTAAAATGTGTATCCAAGACTGCTATAATGATGTAAAAAGCATACAATGGCAATAGTGCCTATAATAATAGATATATCAAAAGTATATCAAAAGTATGTCAATATTGTGATGCTCACATAGTAATGTATATACTACTCATATTAGTAAGAGCCAAGTTTAAAAAAATCAGTTAAGAAACTGTATTAATAATATAGTTGGCTCCAAAAAACCTGCTACAGAACCTGATATATATATATATATATATATATATATATATATATATATATATATATATACACAAAAAATATTGTTTGTGACCAACACAATAGAGAAATAACATAATATAGAGAAAAAAAATTAATGATGTTATACACAGGGCAGATGTTACTAATTATGGTAGGCAGTCCTTGACATAAGAGATGCAAACAGTTGTTAAAAATGCATCCCCACCAATGTACAAAGACATATGCGTATAAATGCAGTGAAAAACATGAATGAAAGAATATTAATAATCCTAGACAATCTTTGTCATCCCACAAACATCTTCAGTAGGTACACCAAAAAAAGAAGTCTACACATTGGAATATACCAACTGT
The DNA here is from genome assembly GCF_019279795.1 of Protopterus annectens. Classification (NCBI taxonomy): domain Eukaryota; kingdom Metazoa; phylum Chordata; order Ceratodontiformes; family Protopteridae; genus Protopterus; species Protopterus annectens. The sequence goes on from NC_056740.1 coordinate 143,521,872, forward strand.
TCATCAGCTTCCTGTTATTATGAAGCAATCTATGTCAACCAAAAGTCACTGATATCCCCAACCTCGAAATATTGCTGTTTGTGTTTTCAATAAATCGACCACCATCCGATGTTACTCCGGTTGCATTAAGCATGGACATTCATAGTTCCCCTACCAGTTCTTGTATGTTAATGACGATAATTCGACTGAAGCACCCAGTAGTTAGACAAACAATAGAATTAACTAAGCAGTCTGATGAAAACACTTAGTTACATAAAGCACAGCACCAACCCCGTTTTGGCGAAAATAGAACAGTTTGTCCCACTTTATACTGATTCAAAATTATACGACCACCTGAAATGCCTCCGATTACGTTATGAACATCCGACAGCATAGAAATCGGTAAATAAACCCACCGGTTGTTGTAAAAAATAGAAAAAATGCGATTAAGGCTCTCGAAAGGTTCAAACAAACATATCCAGTTGCAGAACAAACCAACATGAACTCCTGCTTCAATAAAACACAGAACCAACCCTTCGATTCATGTATTCAAGCTAAATCAAACCTTGGATGTGTAGTCCTTGAAACAACAGCTGCTCATTTTAGATGATGTTGCGTAGGCCCCAAAAGTATATACAAACGCCACCATGATACGCAAAAAGCCCATGTTAAAGGAAATCACGATTGTAATACCAAAAGACTCGAAGATATCCATCAATCGTTGGTTGCATACATACAAAAGACCTTATCTCACAGGTGCGATGGTCAAATAGTTACAAAAAACTTAAAAATGTCAGGGGAGGATTCCCCTGTACAAAAAAACGATAGCTTCCAGATCCTTTGTCCTACAGCATAGCTACGAAAGCACAACCCAACATGATGCTATGCAGGTAGGTAGATGCACGGCCAAAACCATTCAAATGTACAACACAAGGCCAGCAGTATATGATCCAGAAGTCACCAAATAAAAATAAAAATACTAAGTCAAATACATATAACTGGCTGAAAACAGCCCTTTATTAGTAAGACAGACCGGTTTCGGCAGCCAATGCCTTCTTCAGTGTATGAACATTTCACACAAAATACAATCCATTTATAGACACACCCCACCTGAGAGACAAGTGGAAAATGCAACCAATGTGTAGTTAAAGAGAAAGAACACAAAAAATATACACTGCTGTAATGCATAATAGTAAATGCAATCATGGGATGACAAAGATTGTCTAGGATTATTAATATTCTTTCATTCATGTTTTTCACTGCATTTATACGCATATGTCTTTGTACATTGGTGGGGATGCATTTTTAACAACTGTTTGCATCTCTTATGCCAAGGACTGCCTACCATAATTAGTAACATCTGCCCTGTGTATAACATCATTAATTTTTTTTCTCTATATTATGTTATTTCTCTATTGTGTTGGTCACAAACAATATTTTTTGTGTATATATATATATATATATATATATATATATATATCAGGTTCTGTAGCAGGTTTTTTGGAGCCAACTATATTATTAATACAGTTTCTTAACTGATTTTTTTAAACTTGGCTCTTACTAATATGAGTAGTATATACATTACTATGTGAGCATCACAATATTGACATACTTTTGATATATCTATTATTATAGGCACTATTGCCATTGTATGCTTTTTACATCATTATATCAGTCTTGGATACACCTTTTTAGGTTTAGTCTGGAATATTGGTGGTTTCTATAAGCATTATTGTGGTGCATTTGTAGGCCCCACAACCCAATTGTGCAACATAGTGTTGATGTGTTGACTGTTTGTTAACATCATATTGATTTTGGCCATCTATTGGGCATATCTTTATACTGGTACTGTTTGTGTTGTACAACAGACTTACTCTTCGAGAGGTCATCAACACCTAATTCCAAGGTGCATATACTGCATATTCAGATTATTGGTTTTGTTCTCACCTTGATATCTCCTCTTGCTGTGCTGGCTTTGTGTGGGTTTTTTTCTCTTGTACAATAATAATATTTTTTTTGGTAGTCAGTAGGGAATCTTGATGTGATTCAGGGGCTGATATCCATCATTACTATATATTATTATTAAATACTGATTCTCTGTCATAGTCTTTTATCTTGGTTTGTGGTCTCTGTTTTTGGGCTTGTAACATATATCAAGCATGGACCTAGACAGTATCCTAACTGGATTGTGTGCTGATCGGGAGGACATTGGAGTTTTCGGTATCCATGCCTCGCCAGGCAGCAATTCCAATGAATCAGTGGAACAATCAGCCATGAATTGTGAATTGGCATTTAATTCTCTTTCCAAGGGTCTTAAAAACCTGAGATCAAACATATGGCACTTGCGTTTGTTCCGGGCATATTTACATAAAAATATAGCCCCTAGAGGTCTTCGTATTCAGTTACAACCATTGGTTGGCAGACAAGAAGACAGATTATCTAATGAGTGGTGTGAAGCCTTACAGAAAGGGTCCATGCTTTTTGTCAACATACTGGCTCAATATTATGAATGTATGATTGATATTAACCTCCAGGAAGTCAAAACTATGTGTTTAGATTGTAAAAGATTTGAGTCTCAATCAACATTTCAGGACTCTATTAACAAGCTATCACAGGAGCTCACAAACCATGATAAAATTACTAAAGATAGAAAAATTAAAAAGTTCAAAAGAGATTATATGGACTACCAAAGGAGGCGTCCTTTTGACTCCCAGAGAACAGTGAAATTTATGGGTACCAGCTCCGGTTCCACATCTAATGTTCCCACTAACAGTCTTAACAAGAAAAGACCTTGGTCTATTTTGAAAAACAGGGATCAAACATATGCCAGCTCAACAGGGGAGGATTCCTCATGTACTGATTACGATTGTTCCAGTAATAAGGATTCACCACATAGAAAAAAATCGAACAGAGTTATCCCTTTAGACAAGGTCCCAGGCGTAGGGGTGGATGCAAACACAGAAGTGGTAAACATGCCCAATTCCCTCGAGGGGTTGATCTAGAATTTTCTAACGTAAATCAGGAGGTCAATCAAAATGTTTTGAATTTATCTAAAGAAACTTTGTCTGTACAGCATTTACAACTTTTGAATAAAGGCTTGGGTTTTATCCCTGGGTTCTTTTGTAATGAACATAATACTGTCACTGATGTCATGAGTTTCTGTCGTAACCTGAATTTGAAATTGTTTTTTGCAGATAAAGACTCCCAAAGAACTGAGGAGTTTAGATTCATCAAATCTGATTTTCAACCACCTATGCACAAACATGTTTCGGTTTTTTTGCAAGCGGTACTTAGGGACCTACATTTTGCACACAGAGAACATGATATAATGAGATCTAATCTCTCTATACAGGAATCCACTGCACTCAATGAGCTCAGGGAGAACAAAAATATTGCCATCCTACCAGCAGATAAGGGGGGAGCCGTGGTTGTCATGGACATGAGTTCATACTTGAATGAGGGTCAATCCCAACTGTCTGACAAAAGATGCTACATGCACATGGCATACGATCCTACTACTCATTTTAAACAGGAAATAGATAGGTTTCTGAATCTTGCCCTTGAGGAGGGTATTATAACTAAAAATTGTGTTTTTCAGTTAACAGTTAAGGATCCTCAGAAACAAATCTTATATTTGCTACCAAAAATACATAAGTCCATTACTAATCCCCCAGGCAGACCAATTGTATCAGGTATTGGGTCTCTGACAGAGCCTTTATCTGCCTTTCTTACTCAATATCTTAAACCATTGCTGTGTTGTGTAAGGGCCAGATTGCAGGATATGACCCAATTTCTACAGATCATACAGGACTGCCAACTTGAGCCGGGGTGGCTTATGTGTTCATTGGACGTCAAGGCCTTATATACTAGCATTCCACATTGGGCTGGCTTACAGGCCCTTCAATATTGGTTGGATAGGGCTGCTTTATACTCTCCAGGGTTCAACACATTGCTTATCTGTATGACAGAACATGTTCTCAACAAGAATGTCTTTTATTTTCAAGGACAATGCTATTGGCAACTGCAGGGCACGGCGATGGGAGCATCCTTTGCTCCCATTTACGCCGATCTATTCATGGCATTCTTTGAAGAATGCATGATCTATGACCCACTTCATAATATTTATTTGGTCGAAATAGATATTTGGCGCAGGTACTTGGATGATTGCTGGATGGTGTGGTGGGCAGATGTTAGGTATCTACAGGAATTTGTTGAATATCTTAACCAAAATGTATGGGGTATTGAGTTTACGGTAACATACGATCTCCAAAGCATTAATTTTTTGGATGTTACCATCACCAGAAACACAGACCATACATTGAACACTAGATCCTATCGTAAATACCCTCAATATAACACTTTGTTGCATGCTTCCAGCATTCACCCAGGCCACACCATTCGCAACATCCCCAAGTCACAATTTATGCGTATTAAACGCCTGAGCTCGACACAGGGTGATTTTGATCGAGATGGCTTGGATCTCTATCACAGGTTTGCCAACAGGGGCTATAGACACCAAGACATTCTTAATGCCTGGAATTGGACTAAAAATATGGAGAGAAAAACTTTGTTACAGTATCAATCTAACACTAGGGATTGCTCCATAAATATCATTCGGTTTGTAACCACGTTTGGTAGAAATTCCAATGCTCTCAAGGATATTATCAATAGGCATTGGAATATTCTTATGGCCAATGAATATTTGAGAACAATATTGGATCAAAAATGCCATTTCTCCTACAGGAGAGGCAGAACTCTTGGCTCTCTCTTTTCACACTTCAAACACAAAGAAAGTGGGGGAGCAATACACCAACAAATTACTATATCAGGGGATATATTAGTAGGTACATTCCCGTGTGGCCATTGTGGCTCATGCAAACAAGTCAATAAGAGCAAAGAATTTACCAGTCACAATACTAGCAAAGTGTATCAATGCAGAATATTTGGCAACTGCAGCAGCAGTTGGTTGATTTATTTGGTAACTTGTCGGTGTCAAGCTTTCTATGTAGGTCAAACCTCTAGACCATTGAGAACACGGATCAACGAACATAGATCAGATATTAAAACCAGGAAAGATACTAATGCCCTGTACAGGCATACTTTGAAACATCCTGAAGCACAGTTCTCTTTTGTAATCATAGACAGAATTCTGGGTGATCGCAGTAATCCCCAGGGATGGCATAAAATACTTACTCACAAGGAACAACATTGGATCATTACATTGGGGGCTTTATTTCCCCCTGGACTTAACGACCACTTGTAAACATAGGGATAGAGGTGGGTATAGTTCATGTTTTAGGCTTATGTTACATGATTTATATATCACATTTTTATCATGAATTATTATGATTATTGGTTTATAGTAATCTGTATGCCTCTATCTCTTATATTTCTCTACAGTTTTTCTTATGTGTCACATAGAATCCGATGAAGGACAGTTACAGGTATACCAACATACCTGCTTCGATTATAGCTGAACTAAGCATTATGGAACCTTGGACCAAGCATGGATTCTCCAATCCGGCTACACCATTATTTATTAACCACATATTTTCGGTTGGAACACCTAGTGTATTTTTTTCATGCTCTTGATGTGACTCTTTGGTTATGACAACTATTAACCATATTATGAGTTTTCTCATATCAGCTACATTCTTGATATTTAATATAATATGTGGGGGGCATTCCATAATATTTTTTTATTCATTATCTGAAACTTATATAAATGTTACATTTGTTACCTAATGTCAAGCCATGATTGCATTTACTATTATGCATTACAGCAGTGTATATTTTTTGTGTTCTTTCTCTTTAACTACACATTGGTTGCATTTTCCACTTGTCTCTCAGGTGGGGTGTGTCTATAAATGGATTGTATTTTGTGTGAAATGTTCATACACTGAAGAAGGCATTGGCTGCCGAAACCGGTCTGTCTTACTAATAAAGGGCTGTTTTCAGCCAGTTATATGTATTTGACTTAGTATTTTTATTTTTATTTGGTGACTTCTGGATCATATACTGCTGGCCTTGTGTTGTACATTTGAATGGTTTTGGCCGTGCATCTACCTACCTGCATAGCATCATGTTGGGTTGTTCTATCTGTGAGCCACTTTGCAACCCACCTAGTGATATAGGGGTTGATGTCTAGCTTAGTGAGTTTTTCTATGATTCCTGATTGGGGAATGGTATCAAAGGCCTTGGCCAGACCAAGGTAGGCTGTATGAACCACCTTGCCTTCATCCACAGCTTTTGGTGACTGGCTGAAAGAAGTTGACCAGGTTGAGCAGGCATGATCTACCCTTCACAAAACCAAACTATGTGGGAGGGATCCAGAGTTTGGATATTCCCTATATCCTTGTTTATTAGGTCCATGATGATGCATCCCATAGCTTTGCATATCAGACTCATTAGGCTAATGAGGCGATAGCTCCCAGGGTCTGTAGTCACTCCTCCTTTGTGGAGAGGGATGACTGTAGCAGTGCACCATTCGGTTGGGACAAAGCCTGAGGTGAGGCTGTGATTGAACAAGGCATACAGGTGAGGTGACAGTTCACTCTGTAGTTCATGTACAACACAGCCAGGGATATTGTCATGTCCCACAGAAGCTGCATTCTTCACCTTGGACAGTGATATTTTAACCTGTGTAGCAGTAATACTGGGTGCCTGGAAATCTACTGGTATTGTGATTGTTCTTTGGGGGAGGTAAACCTGGCACTGAATCTGTCGGCCAGTATATTGACAATATCTGTTGGCTCGGTATAGGAGGTACCATTGTGCAGTAGCTCAGAGCAAATCTGGGTATTACTGTGGAAATTCTTTACATAGCTATAGATGGCCTTGTGTTGTCTTTACTATCTGCTGCAATTCTGTTTTCATAGCTAGCTTTAGAGGATTTGTTGAGGGATCTCAACTTTTTGTTGAGGCTGATAAGGGAGTTTTTCCAGTCTTGGGACTTCACCTTATTCCACATCAGTTTCCTCCTTTTGTTGCAGAGTTTGTTTATGGCAGGAAACCACCAGATTGGCTTCCTTTTTTGGAGGAGAGTATTTTGGTTCTATTGGGTATGGTGAGATCCATGCATTTGTGCATGTGTTCATACAGTGCATTGGTGTATGATTCGGCAGTCATGCAACTATTCTCCATTTGCATGGGTGCAATTAAGTTAGCCACCTCTGTTTTAGGAGCCCAAAGTTAGCTGTGGAGAAGTTTTTCATAGTGGGGACCTTTGCGGGGGTGGGGGGATGTGGATTTCCAAGGTGATTAGTTTGAGGTCGGATCTAACTAGGGAGGAGTTTACTTTTGGTGTGAAGCAATGGTCACCCATTTTAGTAATGACCAGGTCAAGGATGTTGCTACCTCTAGTGGGGGTAAGAACGAGCTGGTCCAGGGTATTGGAATTAATGAATTCCAGGAAACATTGGGCAAGTGTATTGGTACATGAGTAGTTTTCCCAGTTAATGGAGGGGTAGTTGAAGTCCCCCAGTATGAGAGTGTTAGGCTGGACCCTAATATTCTCCACAGTGCTTAGGAACATGGAGTGTGAGTCTTGGGACATGGTTGGGGATCTATAGCAGGCTATGACCTGAATCACTGTCTTACCCGTGTTAGCTGCACCTGAAGTATCTCTGATGCATTATGTTGGGCTACCAGTCTGGAGGTGTGCATATCCTTTATGAATATGGAAACACCACTGCCTTTGGAGCTTTGGTCCAAGTTCTGGGGCTAAAAGGTGTGGAATGAGTTATTGCCTGGTAGTGCAGGGGTGCTTTCTGCTGCCTTGAACCAGGTCTTTGTTACAGCACAAATGTTGATGTTCTCCATTTTAAGGAGTGCTTCGAGTGAGTGCATTTTGAGATTTAGACTTCTAGCGTTGAGCAGGATGACCCTCAGATTGCATTTGTTTGTAGCTGTTATGGTGGTAATTTGGTCTTTGGAATACCATCTAAAAAAGACACTATAGGGGTGGCAAGAACCTTGGCTGGTGTCTGGAAGCCCAGGGGTCATATATGCAGGCCATCTCTGGCAAAGCATAGAGGTTTGTCAATCATGTCATCCCAGGCAGACAGATACTGGATCCCCTTAGAATGACACCAGAAACTTAGTCAATTGTTGAAATCAGTCATTTTATGCTTGTACTGTGGTATAATTCTGAGTGATGGTAGGATGCTGCTCAGGACTAGGGTCATACCCGCCTAGGCTACATAATCCAAGAGCTCCTCCATGTCTCTTTTCATGTAGTCCAGGGAGGTACATCTCAGGTCATTCACACCCACGTGTACAATGACAGAGTCATATTTGTACCTTTTGTTGAGGGACCTGAATACGTGCGTTACATTGTGGATCCTGGCACCTGACAGGCAGCTGACTGTTACTTTTTCCTTATTCAACCTAGTGAGTGGAACATTAGTGTGCCTCACTATCAAGTCATCTATGGCTAGTGTGTTGGGCATGCTGTTTTGCCTTAGGGACTTTGGTTGAGTGGCACATTGTTTAGGAGAGTCGTGTCTCGTGATTAGTGTTGTGTTGTGGTGGTTGAGTGCGTTTCTGCCTTGGAGATCTCTGCTGTTTGGTTAGATTTTTATTGAGAGCCTCTGTGAAGTTGGGTGTGTGGTGTGGTGCAAGTGTTGACCTTCTCCTCTTGACCAGCTATTCCAGTCTTGGCTGGAGAGTGCGTAGCTTCCAATTTGGATATATAAGTGCATCTCTTGCAAGTCTGAGTGTTGGGAGGTAAGAGGAGAGGGTTGTCGTTGTACATAAGGCAGTTGCCCAAGTTCACCAGGTTAATAGGAGAAAGCACAGGGAACTGACCTTTAGACATGCCTGGAGAGGTGGGCATTAATAATAAGTACTGGAGCTGTTTCCTTGTAGAATGTTTACTGCTGGTAGCACTTGTGTGCTACAATAATTGCTACAAGACGTCTGGTAAAGTGCTAGACTAATAAGCTAGTAAAAGTGCAGGAGAGGAGAGAACTAGCAGATCTAAGGGAAAAATTGAAGCGCAGACTTTGGCACCACTCAGAAGCTTACAGACAGTCCTGGATGCAGCAAATCTGTATCTGGACTAGACTAGTTACAAGAAAGGTGGGAAACAAGCACAAACGCGGTATTTTAAACCAGAAAGTTGAAAGAGATGGAAAAACTGCTAAAATGGCCAACAAACTACAATTTCTGGGCCAGAAACCACTCCTCTTCTACTAGATAGGCTACCTAGTACTTACCACTCCCACTGATAAGCTAGAAGGCTTCCCTCCAACACAGAAAGGCTTGGGGGGCTTAGAAGCTTACAAACAGTCCTGGATACAACAAATCTGTGTCTGGACTAGGTGAGTTACAGGAAAGGCAGGAAACAAGCTTAGAGTTTTTTTTTTTACAGAAAAACAGCTAAAACAGCACTAAAAACAATTCAAGTGCAGTGCAAGCTAGCACACTTGAGTATGTAGCAATAGTTCAGCAAATACATTTTAAATAAATGCAATTTATTCAAACTGTATTCTGAACTGAATTCAATTATCGTTTTATTCAACTCTGAATAGTTAAAAAGTGCCAAAAATATACTTATCAGCTGAGAAGCACACTCAGAACACAAGGAGATTCTAGCAAAGTTTTTTTTTTTTTTTTGCATGTGGTAGCATGGCATCCAGGAACTGGTGGAGTATTCTGGATGCAGATACCTGTGAGACCCCCATCATGTCCCCAGTTGGTCTTTGGAAAGTAGCTGTAGCTAGTATCCTAAGGGCTACACAGACCTTTGTTTCCACTGGGATGGGTTCCCCTCTGTTGGCTCTAGTTCTGAATTGAGGGAGGCAGATCCCAGTGAGTTATTGTAGTATGTCCCTATCCACCCTGCAGCGCTCTACAATCTCCAGCTCATGTAGCTCGTGATAGATCCTGGGCCTGAACACTCTTCTCCTTCTCTGCCTAGGCCTATTGTCAGCAGCACCAGCAGTATTTACATCAGCATCTAGCACATACAAATATAGCGGACCTGCAGCAGCCCCTAGCATTATCTCAGTTAAAATTCCCAAGTCTGTGTTCCAATAGTCCAGAGTATTGAGGGAAAATCAGAATGTAGGGTGTATGCATACTTTATATAGCTCTGCTGTAGGTGCAGAATGTGTGATTGGCTAACTGTGATGCATTCCACCTGCCTACAATATAATTATCATCATTTAATGGCTCTATTTCAGTCGCACAGCATAGCTTATACAAAGGTCAAAATTTCTAATTAAATACATCTGGTTTTAACAACACCCTCAGCCAGGTGGTGTGCCATGCAAACACACTTACAATACCTTAAAAGAGCTTAGAAGTGAGAGGACACACCCTCGCTATCAGCCACATCCTGTGTAAACATCAGCATGGTCTAAGAGCCTATACAAAGGGGATGTGTGGAGACGATTACGCCTTTCTGCTATTCAGTAACTCCACCTCATTCGCATACATATCCGTGCAGACAGCCTAGAGACTACACACTTCATAGCCCTATCACCTTAGCAACAGCAGTAATGCACCATTGTAGGGACCCCACACAAGGTCCTGTAATATATTTCTGTCACATAGTGCAAAATTCCTTTTTTCCTATTTTTTTATTTTTCTATTAAGCATGTTTGCGCACTGTGATGCATAGTGCAAACATGCTGAGATTATTACAAAAAAATTATTAATTTAACCCATTCCCTTTAATCTTTCTGACATACAGAATAATAGTTTTTCTCATATGTGTATGTGGTATTATATTTTCAGGGGATTTATGTCCACATTTTTACAGTTTTACACCCCCTTATGTCTGTCTAGACTCCTGTACTTGGAATTTTTCTGTGTACACTACGTACACTGACACGGGGTCTGAACAGATGCCTTTCTGCTTGTTGGATCACTCTGCCTACCTCATTTGCATGAGATTCACCTGCTTATGAGGTGATTTGCATGCCACGGAAATTTCTGTGTTTGCGCATGCATGCGTGACGCTCAGCAGTGCTTACTGGATCTTAATATGTTCGCATCTGTGTAAGCATCATGGTGCGATGCCTACATAAAAATAAGTGTAGGCTTTGTTAAATTCCTCCCTTTGTCTTTTGCACAGATACCTAAACAGTTGCTGTTTATGTATGCATTATCCTTTTTTATCTCTATTCAAGTGTGTATGTTCCCAGTGTTCTCGTCCTTTATTTGTTCTGTTTGTTTTTCATTCCCCTTACCGTGTTCCATTATTTATAAAACATAACACACAGATTGTGGTGATTATATAAATAGTGTTAATGGTAAAATCAAGGCATACAACCACGGGTGTCCTACAGTTGTAACTGGTGACATACATAATTTTTTATTGATCAAAACTATGAACTAAGTTTATACCATATTTGTGTTATAAAACACATTAAATAATTTCACAATGCATATTATAGCAAATGTACTTATTTTAGTGTGTACTTAGTGGCATTTTCTGATACCCACTGCATGCCATTTCCATGAAACTTCTATTTGTGTTCATTATCAGTTCTTACATATATAATCCAGTGAAGAGACTGTGTGCAAAAATGGGGATGTTGCTGTAGATTTAAGATACTGTCTACCTCTAATCCCAAGTGCTAGAATGCCTGTGTTCTCTTCATTGCGTCACACCTGTGTTCCATTGAATCTCATGCACATGAGGCTACTGATAATGCCTTTAATGGCTTTTCAGGAGACAAAGTCTGGTACAAAGTGAGTCCATCCAATGTTGTGTACATTTTTCTTCATCTACTGACTTTAATAGTCCTTCTAGTAAGATCTCCTGTTGTACACTTATCACTAAGATCTCAGACAGTATGAGATGTTTATTAATTTAATTTATTTATTGACAATTGTTTACTGGGAAAGTCCGACTGGGTATGGAATCCATTTTTGAGAGAGGCTTGGGAGAAAAGCACTGCAATGATGCAATAATTGTGCAATAATGCTTGATTTAGGAGAAACTACACAATGCACAATTATACAGAATACAAAGATAGTGTAATATTTTCAAATTTGACAGAATAATTAAATACATTTATAAAATTATGAAATTAAAGGTTATAATAACTGGAGCAGAGACAGGGAGAGAATCCAGAGAGACTGCTTAGGTATTTGAAAGGAGATAAGAAGACGTTTGTACTACAAAGTTAATGAAGAAGAGGAGTGGAAGATGGAAGAGGAGTTGGAGAGGAAGATAGAATAGGTGCAGAAAAGAGGTGGGTGGAATAGGTGGAAAAGAGGGGGGAGGAACAGAGGTAAGACATAGGTACATTTATATAACAGACATTTTCTCTGTCTTTAAGCCCTTTTGCACAACAATAAAATATATCATTCTACACTGCCCACTGAGATATTAATACAAATATGTTGTTATAATATATACCACTTTATGTTTAGGAATGCTACTGGCATGTTTTGAGCTTCTATTCTTGTGTTTGACAGCATGTCACATATTTTTCCAGGAATCATGTCTATTTTGACATTCTTGTGGAATTAAAGTTTGAGAAGGGATGATCATTCCTAACTGTTCTTTCTTCCCATTTTATCTCAACGGCAGTTACACTCATATGAGGTCCTTGCAACTCAAGTCACATGGAATCCAAATGGAGCCATAACATATATTCTGGGTACAATCTGTGTATCTGCAAATCTTCACATTAGCAGTCCTGGAAAATAAAAAAGTCTAAAATTAAATAGTATGACAACAGGAAGGAACAGTAGGTAAACTCTTAGACTTTGAGGTTAATGTGAATATTCCATCTTAAATGTGGTGCTGGTTTTATTTAGAGTACATCAGACTGGCAGGATGGCAAACTTACATTATGCTTTAATTCTAAAACACAGAAATTATCTCCAGGCAGATGGTAAGTAACTTATACTGTTTTAAATTTAGCAAATGCTTTTGTCTGCAGTAAGTATGCCAGCAGTTAGATTTGCAATACATTTTTATTTTAATTTTCTTTTAACAGTTGTGGTGAGCTTCAAAGGTGAGAATATGTATCATATATTATTAGGAATGTGAGAACCATCAGTGATTTGGTCTCATAAAACTGTCATCAGTAGACTTAAAACATGTTTTTCATTGAGTTTAGGAGCTGAATCTGTCAAAAGCAATAAATGCATTTAAGAGCACATAGCCCAGTGAACTGCTTGGAATGTTTTGAACTCTGTCATTTCAGTATTTTGTGTTTAACTACCTGTTTTAATAAGCACCAAATTCATACAAACTACTACTCCAGAGAAAAAAGAACAGTACATTCTTCAACATTTATTGAAATATTTTAATGAGCAAATACTGTAAAATTAAGCATATGTCATTAAAACTTTAGTTCAAAGCCCAGATGTGTGGTGAATGAAAGTGACCACTCTCTTAAATGGGTTGAAAAAGGATCCCTTACTGGAAGCATATTATTGCATCATAGGCTGCTATTATGAGAAAATAACTGAAAAAGTTGGTATGTAGTTAGATGTATAGATAACAGCCTGCGCACACATTATACAATAGTCATTGTCATATAATGTGACCATAAGCAGTTTCTTGTACCTCAATGACTATTTGCAGTAAAAGCACACAAGAAGGGCAGGAGACAGTTAATAAAATTATGAACTTTGTTCATCCTTGGATAGCAAAAAACAGTTTTAAGACCAAATGTTTCAGACTGTTGGTATGCACCATGTTATTAAAAATGGTGCCATATGAAGTGTGTGCATTCCTTTGGGGTTGAGAGGGTGGCCTAATGGTTAAGGTATTTGCCTTACAAACACAAAGTACAGGGTTTGACTCTCACAAGGGATAATTGGCTAGGCTTAAAATGGCTCGCAAGGACAGTTAGCTTAGTACTAATCTATGAACCTATGAACCAATGGACTCAGCTTACCCACAAAGAAAGCTTTACAAATCTTACAGCTATCTAAATAAATAACTCAAATAGTAATTCAGTTAATCTACATTACAGACGTACTTGTACTTCTTTTTCAGTGACAAGAAGTACATAATGACCAATGATTTTAACATATTTGCAAGCTACACAGTCTTAGGATCCTGGTACTAGACATAAATAGGGGCTATATTTCTAAAATTTATATGAACATATAAATAAACATGGGGTACTTTCTGTGTGGAGCCTGCATGTCATCCCTGTGTCCATGCAGGTTTTTGCCAAGTGCTCCAGTTTCTTGCCACATCTCAAAGACATGATTTTGATCAGTTACAGTTCTCTGAATTGCCAGTGGGTATATACATGAATGGGTGGCATTAAATCACAGCAAGAGGTTATAGGATCATAAGAAGGTACTAGGCTATTGGCCCCGAGACCCTTACAAGCCTAACCAAGAATTTAGCCCATGTTCTGACAAGTCAGCACCCAATGCCCCTGTCCAGAAGGGACATAGGTGAAATCCTAGGGGTATATTTTCTATTCCCCATCAAGTTATCCAGGGTGCACATAAAAAGGGTTTATGAGGTACCCTGCTTGACTTGGAGATGGAGTCTATTCCATAGAAGGGGAAGTCTCTGGGACACAAATCTGTCCCACCAACAAGTCCTATTAATGTCACAGACCAGGTTGAGGTCACATGTGCGGGTAACTCAAGTGAAGCTTGACTTGCAGATATGCAGCAGTCCCATCAAGGCAGGATCTGAGATTGCTTTCTTTGCCAGACAGAGGTCACTTCTGAGGAGTCTCTATGAGACTGAGTAGATGGACAGGGCTTTTAGCCTATATGTGTAGGGTAGATGTTTGAGGCCCTAGATTATCCTGGTGAGGAACCTCTGTGGTCTCTCCAGCTGCTGCATGTACTTTGTGAGATACATGCCGAAAGGGACAGTGTTCATGTGAGTTTTCACCATGTACTCCTGTATATTCCCATCTCTCAAAGATATGGAACAGGCAGCTTGGTAACTCTAAATTATTTCCAGGTATGATTGTAATATAGAAAAAAGACCTAGCAAACTATTTTTGTTTTTGTTTTGCCTAGTAAAATCTGTAAAAGGTGGCAGTTTTTCAGGGTGACACTATAGCAGTTGAATGGAACTGATACTCATCAGCATGGGTACATGTGTGTGTGTCTTTGTCTATTAGTGTATGCATTTGTTCATGTGCATCCCTTATCTGTCTGATATCCTGCTAGTTTTAGTTTCATTGCCTTGTGCCCAGTGACTGCTACAATGGGTTCCAGGTCTGTCACAACCCTGAACTAGAATAAGCAAATAATTGGAGAATGAATGAATGAAATAGAAACAGTTTCAAGTGTATGTGTTACAAAGTATAAGTAACAGTGTCAGATTTAGGACTCGAATAATAAGGTAGGAGAAAAAGAATATAATAGGATCATGTTATTTAAAGCACCTTGTTTGAAAGAAAATATTTCTATTACACCTGTCCTAAAAATGAAGTGTTTAGCTCATTAATGACTCCATATGTACTGTACACTGGTCTGAACCTGTGTGCACAAATTGCACAGAATGTGATGTATATTAAGAATTATTTATTTTGTAATGAAAATTCAAATGTAAACTTTGCAGATATAATTATTCGTTTTCACTGGGATCAGAATGTGCATATATTCATTACTGAGGATGTTTTTCATTCTGAAGTATGTTTTCTTTCACTGAGGGCACCTACGTAAGCTTATACCCATTCATTTATTGACAGAACATCAAAAGACAGTGCAGTGGTCTCTTATGAAAAATCAAGAAATGGGCTCTCTTTTATGAAAGCTGCAGTGCTCTAATTTTGTAATTATAGCATGCATAGTTATTTTTGTTTAGAACAGTGTCATGATGTATGACACTGCAGATGCAGACAGAATGGAATGCACAGAGGTAATGTTGATGTGGAGAACAGCCTCAAATACTAAGTGAGTCAAGTAAGGGACAATTTATTTTTGGATGTCATTGTGTGTTCGTGTGTATGCACTTTTTCCAACACTGTGTGATCTTGGAGTTAGTATATATGATTAGCAGGGTTGTGGGGAGTGAAGGGTGGCTTGCCCCCCTGCAAAAAATGAATTTTTATTATATTTCTTAAATGTAAGTTTTGCATGCACTGAGGTTGTTGCTCAGCACATGTGTAGTGGTGTGTTAACATCTGCAAAGTCAACATTTTGTGGTTAACTTTGTGAACATCGATATTTGAGTGTTTTATGTAAATTCTGTATGCACACACATACATATATATATATATATATATATATATATATATATATATATATATATATACATATGTATATATGTATGGATCTGTGTTGTAACATCGAAAGTATGTTTCATTGAAACATACACGAGCTAACTCACTTTCGCAAAAGTGCATTTTATCGAAAATGCACTTTCGTGAAAAAAAAACGCCAAAAAAACTGCACAAATAAAACACTACTCATGTTTATGCAGGAGGGCAAGCCCCCCTGCACCCCCGTACTTTAATATTCTCACTCCAAGTTTGCACTACAGTGGGGAAAAGGGAATGTTCTCTTATCCCCACTGTACCACGATCTAAGCAACAGTTTGCTTAGTTGTACAATCAACACTACATGTTGATGTACAACTAAATCTACATGCAAACTGTGTGTGTTGTTTTTCTTTTTTTGCAAAAGTGCATTTTTGAAAAAATGCACTTTCGCTAAAGTGAATTCGCTCAAGTACGTTTCGATTAAACACACTTTCGATATTCAGACTATTCAGACCGTATGTATTTTATATATATATATATATATATATATATATATATATATATATATATATATCTATATATATATATATATATATATATATATATATATATATATATATATATATATATATATGGGTCTACCTGAGATGGTCGACAAGCCATTTGATCAACTTTCATTTGGTCGACAATTCATTTGGTCGACAGGCAGATTTGCCCCCCTCCCCAATGTTGTGCAACCCTGGAGTTGATATATATAGTTAGGGGGGGTGTGGGGGGCACAGCTCCCCACATTGTGGGGTGTGGGGGGCGAAGCCCCCACATAAAACTGCTTGTCGACCAAATGAACTGTCGACTAAATGAAAGTCGATCATATGGCCTGTCGACCATGTGATAGGGATCCATATATATATATATATATATATATATATATATATAGATAGATAGATATGGGTGTATGTCATTTGACTGAAAGCTCATTTCACTGAATCACAGATGATCAAAACTCATTTCACTAAATTACAATTGATAAAAAGCTGTAGTAGTTTCTGCTCACAGGGAAGTGAGTTTACACCAGTATGTGTGGACTGGTCATGGCCAAATTCATCTCATACCACAAGAAGTATAGAAGTTTGTGTTTGTATGCCAGCACAGATTCACTGTAAGTGGTGTTTTTTTTTTCTCCATGGTTGTACACCTTGGAGATGGTCTATATAAGCAAGGAGGTGTGGGAGACAGAAAACAGGTTTGTATCGTATATTTGTTGTATAGAATGATTTTGATGAATTGTAATTAAACCAAATGGGTTTTCAGTCAAATGCATTTTCAATGAACTGTGGTCACTGAGTTCTTATTCAGTGAAATGAGCTTTTGATGATATGTCATACTTGCAAAACATTGTTTTTGTTATTTGCTTTATTAGTCTTACAGTGATCAATTTTTTGTTATAAATTTATGTAATCACTGATGGTTTGACAGTCAATGACATGAAATGAAAACCTTTATACAGTTGCTCACCCTTGCTTTATAGACACAGTGTACTATGTGAAGCAGTGGGTCGACCTGCTTTACATGAAATGTATTGCTGGTGAAAATACCATGATCTTTTTATAAGTGATATCTACTTATACTAGTAAGCAGTTTCCTAGCACTATTGAGATTATTACCTTTTGTTTTATAATGCCATTATTTTTCTTTCAATGACATTCCTCCATTATGTGTTCTAATATATAATAATGTATGATTTTGGCACATGTATTTAATAGTTTATATCTGTTCCATACAAATTACCATTTTGTTTTTGAAAATATTCAGGAAATGCTTATCTTGTATGTTATACGTCTTGGCCTATACATGTGAACAGGTGTAATGCAAAATGTTGAATATTCATTTGATCAACATTAACACTTTTGTGGGAAATCCCAAATGCACAATATGAAAAATAAATGCTTGGTCAGTGTCTGTGTGGTCAAATCATTGTGTGTGATGCATACTATGTATTCACAGTTGGGGCAAAGGAGAAAGTATGTATCAGGATGAGTATTTTTCTTTCTCTAGGTGATTTATTGAAGAAAATCACTGCTGGTACAGTTACTTAGTATGTGTTTACCGTGATTCATTTATTCAGAGATATTTCATGTAGGAGGCTTGCCCCTTTCCTGGCAAACACTGTTTTGTTTTATTTGTGGTTCTTTGTAGGGGTACTTAGTTGGTGTTCATTGTTTTGTACATTGATAATTAGTGCATTCTGAGTTTTGTTTGTTTAGCTTTTTCTTTAAGGTTCACTGTCTTTTGTTGTTAACGTTTAAAAATATAATTGTGTGGACACATTTTTTAAGTAAAAAAACAAATTGTATGATACTGATCTTGTTGAAAAATGAGGTTAAGTTATAGAAGCACTTATAATTAATGTGATACCCATATAGAGATAATTTTATTAGATGGCCTCTTACAATGTCTGTGAAGCAACTTTTTTAACTGCCTGTCGGATATGTATATCTTGGTGTTGGATTAATATTGAAATATCAGAAAATATAAGTGTCAGTGTAGATTTTCTCTGTTACAATTATTTCAGACAGTACAGCTGACAAAATTGATTTCTGTATTTCAGACCAGAAACATGTTTATGCTCAATCTAGATAAGTTCTGTAACAAAGCAATATTGAGTGAAGCAGTTACAAACATAAATAATATGCCTTTGTAGTTTGGCCTTGTTTTGCTACAGGTTTCGTGAGTGAATGCAGTTTTGTTTGTGTAACTATGGGAATGAAGTCATGAGAAAGTGCAGAGTATGTGAAAATATGCTGAGTAATAATTGCATACTTCTACTGCCAATCAAGGCTGTGAATGATGATTGGAAGGAATAGTCCAGTACCTTACTGTTCTTAGTATCATGTAGATTAATATCTGTAATTCTGCTGTGTTAGTTTTATTCTAGGCTTGTAATTAATACAATTTAATGCGCCGCTATCCATTCTGAAAAAAAATGTTCTTCAAACTACTTTCATTGCCTTAGTGGTTTTATACTAATGACGTGGAGATACAACATACAGACTTCTTGACATGATTTGACATACAGACACTTTACACTAAGTTGTTTATTTTATATTATATTATATTATAATATATTTAGAACTGGTGAATATGTATGCATGATGTTAAGTAAGTGTAATTTAAAATTTGTGCCTCAACGGTCACCCTGTGGCTTATTAGCCGCCAGCTTGGATAAGTGTATGTATTGTGATATTTTAGTTTTAATACACTAAACTACAGATATAAGATTGTGGCTAACTGTCTATTGCTGAGTAAACAAATGTAATTTCAGAAAGGCATCTTTGCTTGCCTAGTTGTGCAGTGGCTGCCAAAGTTATTCGTGAGTTCACTGCTTGGTGCTCTAGCATGCCAATGTTAAGTAGCTCGAAAAATAGGTATAAATGTGCCACTTGCACCATGGAAATAGCAGCAAATTATGGGGGATATATAGAGTGTTTTCTGTATTAAATATTGTCTATACTACTCTGCATTATTTTCTGTGGAAGGATGCTTTTTGGTTAAAGATTCATATGTGCAATACAGACTTTCTGAATCCATCTAATCAAAACAGCAATTAGTAACTAAAAGTGCTTGTGAACAGCAATTACTTTGTTGTAGGAGAACAGTTCCTCACTGCACCTCTCCATGTGGGGGACTGAACCCCCCCCCAATCTGCTTAAATATTCTAGAAGCAAGGTCTTGGTTTTCAAGTCCCATCCCAAAACTAATATTGCTTTCCAGTATATTTTGTTATTTTCATTTTTAGCAGGTTCAATGCATACTCCTACTGCACTACTCTGTTCAGCAATGTTGTGCTTTCTGAGTATTATTTGGTAGTATGACAGTCAGCAAAGAAATTTGTGCTATTGTTTTACAGTTATATTTTCAACAAAAATTTCCCCTGCGTTTCTTTTGATGGTAAGTGCTGTGGGTTGTTTTATATCAACCTGAACTGCCACCATCACAGGCAGATGAGATCTTGGCTCTGTATCCCATATGAATGATATTGAAGCACACTTTTCACACTGCACTAGTAGTGGAGGACAGACACACACCTTATGAAGGGCTGGAACTCACAGCCTCCTGAGCTTTCATACATCAAAGGCCACTGTGGTAGTTGCTGAGCCACTTACATTAACAGATGTTTATTAGGTAAGACCATAAAATAGAGCAATTTGTGACTGGTCTAATAGCACAGATAGATGGCATCTATCTGTGCCAACAGCAGGAACAGACTTTGATTGCTGGTGGGGTAAGCCTGGGGGATAAGATGATGCAGCTGGTAGGTAATTCTGCTATCCCTGGGGCAAGTTGAAAGGTAACTGTGGCCTGTTTGATCTCTGATGAAGATCTGGAACCTTGCAGTGGCCTACTTGCATGAATGGCAGAACATGATGATGAACATGAACACATATCTCCAAGCTAAGCACTTTGATCAGCACTGTGTCTATGCTGCCTCCATATTCTGTATACTGTATCACCCCACTGGATCCTTCACAACCTGGTACTATTATTGAGTACACCAAGGCTGACTCCCTAAATGGTTAGCAGTTTTACCCAACAATAGGGCTATATTGATGGTAGCCTGGTAAGAAGTAATTGGTGGTCCAAAATGTGTGGATATGGTAACTGGAGGAACAGCTATGGAGACTATGCAGATGGGGTAGGGATAAGCATTTAAATGAATAAAAAACTATTTTATAAAGAGAGGAACAGTACTAAAATATGCAAAGTTATGGCCTGCAAGTTTAATGTAATCAGCTGAGCACTTTTCTGTATTTTAATCTCTGCCTTGAATTATATAAATACTTTCAGTTAACCTCATAAATGTGACAGCTGTGCTGTCTCAAATCAAATATTTTCTTATGCTTTCTTATTCTGTAAGGGCTTTCATGTTACTATGGATACATTATTGTTATTTAAGAAATTAAAGATCTGATGCTGAGACATTGATGTTTAGATATTATTTTTCCATGCTGATACTGATTTGAAAGTCCATGGCCTTCAGTTAATGTTATCTGTTACTCAGATCTGTTTATTTCAACCACCCAGGGTTAAGATTTCCTATATGATTCTTGCTTTAGTAAGAACTGTATTCTACTTACTGATTCAGATAGCTTTTCCTCCTATATGAGACTAGTGCCCTGACAGCACCCCCTCCCAGCCATTGCAGTGTACCATTACTTGGCTATTTCTTCCCAGCTACCATAAACACTTTCTTATTTACTTCAAAAATGATTAGAGATATTTAAAACTTTTATTTCAAATTTTATAGATCGATCCATCCCTAGACTGAGTATTTCTGATGCCATTTGACTGGGTCTGTATTAGATACTCAAAGAGGTGTTTCATTGAACGCCTCTTCATTGATCCGTAAACCACGAAAACACAAAACAGCTAACGTACATATACGCAATTTCTTTCCCTGGGAAAGAAATCACTTACCCCAAACAAAAAAAAACACATCACTACAAACAATACAAACTGGGGGGGTTCACCACCCCCAATGTGGGAGGCTGTGCCCACCACACCCCCCCAACTAAATATACCAACTCTGAGATTGCACTACAATGGGGAAAATGGCAAAGTAACAGAGGTGGCCAAGCGGTTTCTTTCCCAGGGAAAGAAATCACTTAAATGACCATTCAGTGTTTTGTGTTTTCATTATTTAATGGTCGATGAAGAGGCATTCGATGAAACGCCTCTTCGAGTATATAATAGGAACCCATTTGACTTGATGATGTGCAGTTAAGCCATCAGTACTAGGTCATAGGATGCCTTGATTGCCAGACACAGGTAATCTCCTAGAAGTCTGTAGGATAATGAGTATAGTGACAGGGCTTTGAGTTGGCCCATCTAGGATATGTTGTTAAGGCCTTGTGTACTTTTATTAAGTTATCTGGGTGGACATTAATTTTGCTGCATGTATCTGAACAGATACATGCCAAAGGGGTCACTATATTTAATGATTGGCCTAATGAGGGCTGAGTATAGTGGGACAATGACATCCCTGGATCTAGACACAATCCCTTTGTTTATATGCTGTGCAGTATAGAAGGATTTTCTTACAATAAACATGTGTTGGTCCAAAGTTAGGTCACTGTCCACATAAGTTCACAGATCCCAAACAACTGGGTCAATTCATATGGGTGTATTGCCAATGTGGTAGTATCCTGGGGGTAGATAACTTCCTAAAGGATACAATAATGCATATTTTGGCATTTAGTTTCAGTCCATGATTTTGGCACCAGTTATTTATTTAGGAGAAACCTTCCTGCAGGATGGCTAAGTCATTTGAAGATTCAGTGACTGCTCTTAGCTTGCAGTCATCTGCAAACGTAATCAGCTAGAGCACTTTGGTATTGGCCTTTACTTCAGAAAAGTAGATGCCAAACAGGAGAGATCCCAGCACAGAACTCTGAAAGACTCCACTGCTGATTGGTCTCTTTGTGGAGGTAACTTCCAGTATTTTGATTTCCTTTATCCTATTTGTGAGTGAGTTGGCAATCCAGCAGGTTACATAGGGGTTTATTCCTAGTTTATTTAGTTTTTCTGCTATACCCGAGTGGCTACTACATCAAAAGCTTTGAGCAGGTTTAGGTATGTTGTGTGTACCATTTTGCCTTCATCCATTGCCTTGGTGACCTTTTCAAAAAAATCCACCATGCTGAGTAACCATGACCTGTCCATGATGAATCCAAACTGAGACAGGTACAGTGTTTGGAAGTTTGCTGTGTCTTAAATGATTAGTTCCATGATAAGTCTTTTCATCGCTTTGAGGCTGGTCAGACTATGTGTCTGTAACTGCCTGGTTCTGTGTGAGGTCCTCCTTTATGCAGTGGAATGACTGTAGTTGTTCTCCATTCAGCTGGTGCAAAACCTGTATGGAGGCTGAGATTGAACAGTGTTATTAGAGATGTGGCTAAATCATGCTTCATGCTATTTAAGATGCAACCAGTAATATTGTCAGGACCCATCAAAGCAGGATTTTCAACTTTTGTTAGCACTTTCAG
The DNA here is from genome assembly GCF_019279795.1 of Protopterus annectens. Classification (NCBI taxonomy): domain Eukaryota; kingdom Metazoa; phylum Chordata; order Ceratodontiformes; family Protopteridae; genus Protopterus; species Protopterus annectens. The sequence continues at coordinate 143,545,054 of NC_056740.1, forward strand.
GACTTGTTCTTGTGTGAGAGCTGTGATATAGGTTCAGATATATCTTAAGGTACAGACAGATGAAGAGAGGGATAAAGTTAGAGCTAAATGTATCATCCACTATGTTCTCTATATTTTCAGCCTCAGTGTAGGTAACATTGTTCACAGTCAGCTCAGCACACTGCTGTGTTCTGCTTTTAAGATTACAAACCTAACTAAAAAATTACTTGTGATTGTCTTTGGGTAGCTATTTTAGCATCAGACTTGGCTTTGGTAGATTTCATTAAGCTTCTGAATTGTTTGTTTATTCCAGTGGCAAGGACTGTAACATTCTGGGAATTACTCTTCTTACTTTTTGTCGATATTATTTTCCTTTTATTATAAGTTTGTTGATATTATGATTCTACCATGTGGGCTTGTTTCTGGAGTGTGCCCTGCACTTGTTCCTGCAGGGGACAGCTGCATCTATGCAGCCATTTTCATGCTGGTATAGTGTGGTGGTGTACATTTCTATGTATGCAGGGGGGTTAACTGGATTTGGTGGGGATTTGAAGCTTGCCAGTATATCACTGAGGAGTAGATAACTTGGTTTAAAGAAATTTATAAAGTTACCTTGGGTGGAAGGGATCTCGCTTCAATTTTATTCCAAAGGAGACTGCTTTATGTTCAGACCTAACAAGTGATGAAGATACACAAGGGACAGTGCAAGATGTTCCCATATTAGCAAGGACAAAATCCAAGAGGTTATTTCTTCCAGTGGGAACTGACTAATTGTTCCCGGGCATTTGTCTTGACAAAATCCAGGAATCTCTGTGTTTTTCCACTAGTGGTAAACAATGAAGTATCGTGGGGCATGTCAACTTGTTTTGTCAAAAATTAAGTTATTCACTGTGATAATAATATCAATGTAAAGTGCAATGTATAACACTGTTGTAACTCACAGAAACAATTGGGACCAGACTTATGAATGCCTAAAGTAAGTGTCACGGTGTGCATTGCACATGATAGTGCACTACTTCATATCCATTAAACTGCTCTACATTTAGTGTAGAGCCTCAAAACAAGGGTAAATGGCAGAATATGCTAATGGAAGCATGAGTAGCTGCATTACATGCAAATTAACAATCCAACATGGAAGAGCTGTTCAGGAAGGTATAAAGTAATTGTGTATACTTGGTGTATGTATTTGTCCAGAAATTAAAAACTGTTTGGATTACAGCCACGATTGCACTTAGAAAAAAAAAATGTCAGGGTTTGCTGCAGCCATCATTAATGTGCATGTGCAACAGGCTTTAATTTAAGTTGCTATTGCTGTCACACCTCGGCCAAGGAGAAGTGTATTTAGACCCTATTTGACCTATCATGGACTGCATGACACAGAAATTGTAGATTGATACTGGGGGGACTGGGAAACAGAAGAGGAAATATGCAGCCTCTGCCACCCTCACCTGATGCCCCAGGGAATTCATGGAGAATCCATTCCAATGGAAACAAAGGCATGTGTAACATTATATGTACTAGTTAGATACTTTCCAGAGACCCAAAGAGGAATATATTAAGGGGTCTCACAGGCCTCACATTCTGGAATATTACATCTTTTTTCTAAATGCAATGCTGCAACATGCAAGGGAGCATATCAATTTCTCACTTACCCCAGGGGAGAGAGCAAGAACCATGCAGGAATTTTATGTAATAGCACACTTCACTTATGTTTTGGGGACCATAGATTTTACACACATAGAAACGAAATCCCCACCCAGTGAATAGGGAAGGAAGTACATTAACAGGAAAGGATGCCACTCTGTAAACTGTCAGGTTGCCTCTAATGCCCAAGAGACCATCTACAATGTCTGTGCAGGTAACCCAGGCAGTTTTCATGACTTACACATATGGCATACCTGTGAGTTATACACAGGATTTGCTAGAGATGACTTTCCATGTGACCATCTAGTTGGGGATGCAGGTTATGCACTGGAACCTTGGCTCATGACACTCAAGAGAAACCCACACAACCCCACTGAACAAGAATACAACAATGCTCATGCTCAAACTAGGACTATCATAGAATGTGTATTTGGCATGCTAAAATCAAGGTTCCAGTGGTGAGACACATTAGGAGGTGCCCTGCAGTATGTTCCAGTCACCTCTGCCAAAACACTCTCATGCCATGTTGCACATTATAATTCTCAGGAAACAGCTTCAACAAGGACAACATGGAGCGGGACCAGAGTTTCCAGGATGACAAGCAGATCCTGCAGATAGAGATGAGGAGTCTGAAGGAGAACCAGCAGCTACATGTGTTGCTAGCAAAAGCAGGTGTGCACAATATGCCACGGCTCTGGCTAAGAGACAAAGGATAGCATACACACTGACTACCTAAGAGAAAACCTAAGATCCTAAGCACATATAAATATTAAAAATGATGCCTGCAAAAGTTTGCGGCCTTGACTTAACCATGTAATGGTTGTGATGTATTGGCATCAGATAGAGACAACCCCCAAAGACACATCTTGGTAGCTGCAGTATTGACAAGGTAAGTGTGGAACCTGTATGGAAAAAAAAGGTATATAACTGATTACTCTCTTTTACAAGTACGTATATGTCTGTATACTGGTACATGTCTCAGATGTAATGTCATGTCAGTAATAGCTTATGATTAAATCAGATTGATGTTTGCAATGTCCAGTTATGGATTTTGCCTAGTACTGTACATCAAGAATTTCAGTTGACCACTGTATGTAGACCAGTGAGCAGGTCAGTCGTAGTATAATTTGCAAAAGTACACCAATATGCAGTACTTAAATATCTACTTTGCCTGCATTATTAAAATACTAACAGAAGTAGAATGAATGTCAACAATTAAATAATCATTCAAAACTGAATAAGAATGTTAAACAAAAATATTTCTTGTGCAATACATTTACATTAAAGCAATCTTCTGACTAACCAAGTATTAGCTATCCACTCTGTGCATCAAGACATATATGCAACTCTAACTCACAATGAAATCTGCAAAGGGCAGGGCACAGTCACCATCACTAACAACAAAGAAGTGAGTGTGTCCGAGTAATAAAAATGTATTCATTAAGTATCCAATTGTCAGGGCCAGTAGCAAGATATGTATATCAGTCAACAGTAGTGTTTATATAACGTGTGTGTTTGTTTGTGTGTGTGAGTGTGAGTGTGAGTGTGAGTGTGTGTGTGTGTGTGTGTGTGTGTGTGTGTGTGTGTGTGTGTGTGTGTGTGTGTGTGTGTGTGTGTGTGTCTGCATCTGCATGTACAGAATCAAGCAATGTGCTAGCACTACATCCTGGCATCTCTAGACAGGTGTTAGCCCTGCAAGGTAGAGTAGTCAGTTCAGCTTTGTCACTCCCCGTCATAATAACTACCTCTGCCAGACATTGTCATGCTAGTTCCATGTCCCTAGCTAGAAGTCAGGGTGCTACTTGAACACGAGGAATGTCTGCTGGATGAACTGTCATCACAACTATATTCAGGACCATAGCTATGTGGCCTACCATGTCTGGGTGTAGACACTGCAATCACTGACAGAGTAGTGGAAGTAATACCACTGTGAGAGCAGGATAGTACATGGCCATGGTGTAATGCTTAGCAACTCTGGACTCTGAATCTAGCAGTTTGAGTTCAAATCTCAGTGGAACCTGTTGTGGTTGACACTGGATGATGTAGCAGCTCTCTGGCCATGTGTGTGCTGACCCTCCCCCAGCAGATGTTCCATTACAGACACTGTCTGATACAGTGACTCATTTGTCCTGCTCAAGGAGTCAACCACATGGTTCAGGCAGTTCTGTATGTCACATTTAGTAATTAAACTATTTCTTCTGAGGCTATGGTGGAATGTGCATGTGCCTCCATGATGGCCCTACACATATATCATGCGGCAGCTACTGACAAAATCAACATCAGGGGAGGATGGACAGCAGGTCTCCTTCAAGCACCTCTAGCAGCCTGCCTGTGTGGCACTTCACCCTTATTGTGGCTACGAGGAGAATCAAACTGTTCTGCAGCTGGAGTAACCACACTACCCTGATCAACTGTGGTCTCCCTCAACCTTTCCTATCAACTGTGGTCTCCCTCAACCTGTCGTATGTCTTAAGTCTTTGTGTCCTGGGTATGTGTTAGCATACTGACTGAGTCCAAAAAATGGGCAGGAGATGTTAGAGGTGCAATCTCAATATCAGACTTACCCCCAGCACCCCCAGACTACACCTCCTCATTGCCACCACCATCATCAGAGGCCACTGATACTCTGACATCAGGAAGTGGGAGTTCCACAATGTCATTGGCAGGATCACTTATAATCAACATGTCAAAGAGACAAATAGAATACAAACTGATCAAACTTATGTAAAATGTATTTTAAACAATAATAGTTGCAAATGCAATGCAAAAATGACTTTTGTGTATAAATACATCTACCTTATGCACATTAATAACAATAAAAAGGTGTACTTACCATGTGCAGATGGTGGTGCAAACTCAGATTCAGATGTGCTTACATTTACATGTAAGAAAGAGAGATGAAACATGGTTGATAAGCATCGTAATGCAAATGATAAAAGAAACAAAACATTCCCATTTACAGCTGCAGAATAAGAAACAACTCATAAAAACTGTACTGTCCAGTTTACTTCCCCACTCCTGCCTTATCTCTCACTCACTCTCTCTGTCTCTATTAGTGTCTCTTCTGCCCCACTCTTCTCACTGGCTGTAATTATATATACATGTAACATATATATTTACAGTGAGACATTTAATTATATTGCACACTTGGAAGTTCTAAAGCAGACACACTTGGGTTGTCCTCCACATCAGCACCAACATCAGCAGTTCTGTGTGAACCTTGTACTGAGCTGTCTGGATCTCTGTTAGTGGAAAGGATCTCCTGTGTTTCTGTCAGTGGTGGTTTGGTAGCAGGATTACCCCATAAGTTCCTGGGCAGTTGCAGCCACCCTACATCTTGTCTGCATGATCATGTTACTGGCACTGTGTCTTATTTTTTGGATAGGTATGGCTAGGCATGGCTTAATATTATCGACCATCTGCTCCCAGATACAGTCACGGGTGGACTTGTCACCTCCACCTCTCTCTAAGAGGAATGACCCATGTTGAAGTAGTGTCTGGATGATACTTTCATTCTCTGCATCACTGTATGGCAGTTTATGGGGTGCAAATGTCTTGGGCACCATAGCCCTGTATGAGATGAAACATAAAAAATAAAAAAATAAAAGTAAGCCACAACTGATTAACAAAACAAAAATGTGCTTGACTGTATCCATCCATCATGCACAAAATAACTGAAAAAAGGTAATCCAGAATCTCACCTCCCTGCCTTAAAAAATCAAAGAAATAAAAAACAATATTAAAAGTATGTCATGAGGATAACAGTTGTGTAGCTCTGTAGTAAATTGCAGCATTAACAAAAAATATTTTAAATTTTTCAAATTAAAATGGATAAAACTTTCCTGGGATATCCACTTGCATGAAAGGTTGACAGGTATATATCACAGGCTTAACACATTTTGTGGGCTAATAATGCAAAAGCACCTGACCTTGCCAATAGGTTATACAACAGTCTTCTGCAATAACTGGTCAGCCTCCCACATAAACCTTTCCATAATGTCAAGTGACATTCTTTGCAAGCATTTTTAATGGACAAGAAATAACTGATATGCATAGCTGTGCCAACAGCAAGGGAGAAAAATGCAGACAGTAAACCAGTGGGTGTATTGTGAAATGTAATCCATCAGTAAGGTTAAAAGGAAGTGACTTGTAAAAAAACAGCAACACACATTTTCAGCAAGTCAACTGTTAAACAATAAACATGTTTTGAAAGCAAATATCAGTACTGAGCTCACTGGATCCAAGCAGTATCCCCTACCTACATGATCACCTTTATATAGTGCAGATTCAGCCCTCTGAGCACTGTGAATATGCATATGAGGTGTGAACCCATTAGCATTCATGAATTACACAATCTGTAGCAAGTGCAGTGTAGTTAAACATGGTATAAGGACCTACACAAGTATGTGCACACACCCTAGCACTACAAGGATTATCATTGGGAACTGTTACCTGCTAATGGCTTGTAAGTGGAAATTATTAGCCCAACTGCAGGAACAATTAGTGTTTCACAGTTAGTCATCTTTGATGTTCATTTACCAAGGGTGTGTCAGAGAGAAAAGACTTACAAGAAAGACTGTGAGTACATTGACTGACTTAGGAGAGCAGCATTCCTAAAATTTGTATGAACTGTTTATGACCACACCTCTCTGTAAAAATTGTCTGCAATTCTAAGGAAGTACATTACTCATTAAAACAGTTATCAAAAACAATGCAAATGACATTGCATAATTTTTAGAAAAGCATAGACAAGGGAATGATGCTCAAAAAATAAAGGGAAGAAAAGAGCTGCAGTGTTGCACATATTTGTTTTATATTGTTAGGAAAGATTAGCTTAACTATTGCCAATATTCCATTCATCCACACATCTAATGGCAAATTACAAAGGACAACTTTCAGAACTTGGTTCTCTTCCACTTTTAGTGTGAAGTGATACAATGTCACATCTTGAGTATGTGTAATCTACTTTTCCTTCTTCCTAGTGTATGTCTGTGTTTGTGATAAACAGTGATAATAATCTTAAGTGTGTGTTGTTAATGCCCTGCTGTGGTGGCTAAGTTCCAGAGAGGGTGCTATTTGTATGAACAGTGATATTTAAGGATCATATGTTCATATTGTAATAGAACAAAGATGAGGAAATATCACAAATGAACATTTTACTACTTGTTTCATAATGTTTCCTTTATTCAGTATTTTTTCTCTTTTCATCCCTTGCATGCAATTTGACTTTGTGTACTGTTGACTGGCAGTGATCCCTAGCACTGAACAAGAGTTCACTTCCTAAGGTAAAAACTGACAAATTAATTTGGAATTCTATCAGTAGCACAATTGAGACTTGAGCCGGTGAGCTTTTGTCACCTATCTGGACAATACTGAGTGAGGAAATTCTACCTGTCAGCTAACTATCTCTGTGGCACAAGGTGTAAGTGAAGTGAGCTTAGAGAAACAGGCCACCTAATCTAGGGTTCAAATCCAGTTTACAGATATGTTTTATGACTGGATTCAGAATAAATATTGACAACCAATGTTATATATGAAACGAACAAGCTAAAACGTGTGATAAGTGCCAAAACTCCTACCTGTACTATGTGTGAATTATTACAAAGGTGTTGTAAACTCACCTCTTCTCAGTATTAATAACAGTATGTGCTTTGAATGTTGTAACATCTGACATTTTGTAAAGTGTGATAACACAAAAGCAGTAACATGAGTAATGTAGACATATGTGACATACATGTTGGAGAACTTATCCATATCTTTCAAGCATTCAGCATGACAGTAATATATTATATTGTAAATGTTTATGTCATGAGTAATTGCAAGTAGTATGGTAAGAATAACCTCCTATCATTCTCTGTGGGTTCCCCTTCAGAGCAATTGAGATTACATAAAATTCTGATGATGTGTAACCTAACTGCTACTGGTGGTGTGGTGAATGTGCCATGCTAATGCTATAACTGATGTGTTTCCTGCTCTGTATATATATATATATATATATATATATATATATATATATATATATATATATATATATTAAACGTATTACTCTGCTATACAAGGTAATTTTCTATATATTTATTTTTTATAATGCCTTTTCCATTTGCACTCCACTTGGTGGCATGTAACCACAGTTCACAGCTGAAGGAAAAAAGTGAACAATTTAATTTGGGCCACCTTCTGTCGCACAAATTAGTTTGGCACTGGTGCATGGCTGTCAGCACTCTGAATAGTACTGAGTGAAGAAAATTCACATCAGCTAACTTTCCCTGTGGCACAAGGCTCAAGTGCCATGAGTTTAGACAAAGAAGTCAGGTGATGCAGGGTTCAAATCCAGTTTACTGGTAATTTTACAGAGGAGGGTCTGAATAAATATTGAGACACATTTTGGTATATGGGTGTGTTGTAGTTGGAAAGTCAGCTATTCTTATTATTGCTAATAACATGTGAGATGTTGACTGGCCCTTTTCCCATTATTTGACATTACCTAAAGTCCTGATGATGTATGCCTGAAATTAAAACAAATGTTGCAAAGAGATGTGAGAAGTTTAAATTTGTCACTGTAAAGCACTTCTTGCTCTGGTCATTGCTAGATATAGTTTTTTATTGTTTAAGTTTTCCTTTCAATTTTTTTTACCAGTTTTTTATAACATTTTTTGTATTTGCACTACTCTTGGCAGTATGCAAACATGATTCACAGCTGAAGGAAAAAAGTGAAAATTTAATTTGGTCTGCCTTTTTCTAGTGCAAACTAGCCTGGGGCTGGTGTGCAGCCATTAGCACTCTGGATAGTAATGAGTGAAGAAAATGCACTTGTCAGCTACGTATCTCTGTGGCACAAAGTGTAAGTGCATTGAGCATAGAGAAAGAGGACAGGTAATGTAGGGTTTGAATTCATATGTTTACAGAGGGGGGTCAGAATGCCATTTGTAACAGTTCTGATCAGGAATGTAGCACAATACAAATGAGTATCATAACTATGTTTATTTCAACAAATGTATCATTAATGATTGCAGTATAAGCCAATATAATGTGTGTAAAGTATGTTAAACATGACAAGGATGACATTTAATTTAAAATGCACTTGCATAGGTCTGGTATGCACAATAGTTTTGTTATTATGACTATGACTCATCACATATTATACGTATGTGCTTAGGGCAGTATGTCTTGTGAAGTATGTATGTGACACACCCAAATATGTATTACTCAAGTCATGCAACTCCATACATCTAAGATGTATTTACTACCACAAATGCTGCCTTTTACATAGAAATGCAGACCCATGACTACTTAAAGTCTGACACACAGGCATCTCTTAAGTATATCTCCATTCATTCTTAAATTATTATATCTGTAATTAACATGTTAAAAAGTTAATTCTTCTGTGGGACTGACAAACAGCATTTAGCATTGTATCCTTCTTTTTCTCACTGGTTCAATTTCCAGGTTTTACTACACAATCTTATCAGTGTGTAAGTCCCAACATCCCAATATGTCACAAGTCATACGATTTTTCAACCAACCAACAATGATTATAACAAACACCATAAAGCATGTCAGTGGTTAACACTGGAACATGTGTCAATAGGTTTAGCATCACACATGGTCAAATCTCATTGCCAAATTTCACACCTTCCATTCTTTTTGATGAAATCAGTGCCAATGTGTCCGCCATGCCATTGCTTGAGAATGGCATTTCAAGTGCTAAGGCATTGTGTTGAAATCCATTGTGCTATATGATGCAGAGTAAAGGGAGAGTAATGGCACTGCTTTGAAATGGTTACTCTAACAATTCTTTGGCTGCTAGATGTCATGAACTAAAAGTTCCTATATGGTGTGTTGAGATAATTCTCCTGTCTGTAGACTGATGTTTTTACAAGGGTTCGATTACAGCTATATGCCAAATTATTATTTCATGTAATTTTATATCACTATCATATAGTTAACTGCAAATGTCTCTATTTATCTTTAGTTACAACATTTCATGAACATAGCATTTGAACAGTGCAACATGAAATCATTTGCAAAATCATTCCATCACCAACATGGAAATTTAGCAAAGTAACCTTATCCTGCTTATGTCTTAATATGTTGTCAGTGTCCCTTCAAATGTATCAGTTAATTTTAACAATTCTTGAATTATTATGTATTGAGCTGAGATAATCCTTCTGTCTGTTCACTTTTATTTTATAATGCCAAGGGTTTGAATCTACACTTATGTCATACATTTATTTAGCATTTTCACATCTTAATATTATGTGTGCAAGTGTGCTGCATATGTTGTCAAACAACAGTATCCTCCTTATGTCCTCATCATATTTCCACTTTCTTATACCATCTTTATCCATATTGGAAACACTTTATTGTACTCAGTAATGCATCTGAAGTGTACAGAGTTTCAAAGGATTTATGCATCTTAAAGTTTGTTGTTGTCATCCCTACCCTTGGGGAATATTTTGAGAAAAAAATGACAATTGAAGACATTAGGAAAGCCAAAGATTTGTGTTTGTAAATTTATATAGCTCAGAAAATTCAGGATAATACAACACACCTTAAATATGTGCAGAAATGAACAATAAACTGACCTCTTAGTATGTCTGTATGTGTCTTCCTTTCTCCAAAATGTCTCCATTTTCCCACCTATTCTGTGTCATCAAATGAACCTCTTTGATTCAATACTGTTTCCATAAGCCATGTTACCACCAGCAATGACATGCTAAGTCCCTCATGTGTTTCATAATACACATGCATCATACATATAAGGAGTGAAGGACTGCAAATGTCATGGCAAATTTATAAGTCATTACCCATGAAACATGACCATAACACATATCTGTTCTGTATTCCATCAGATTCAAACATGGTTGCATATGTATACTGCTTATTTGCGTGAACATCAGCATGGAGCACCATAGATTACTGCTAATTCTCATTCTAAGTTCAACACCTCAAGATATGATCATCCATGTGCTAATACATTTTACCAGTCATGCAAATGAGCCTGGTAGTGGTGTGCTTCAGGGAGAGAGTTAAAAAATTACAACAAAGAATTATGTAGGTAGGTTATACTACTTTTGTATATGTTAATGGATTTTTGAAACCAGGGTATCTGGATTTCATGATGATGTTGACTCATTTCAGTCTGTTAATGTATGTCTGCACGCCAACGATTACAGTTGCAACTTTGTTATAACGGTGTGTAATGGTGTACATGCATTTGCATGTACAACCAATGACCGAATGTGAAAATGCTGAAAGCAGAATGCCAGGACCACAGAATGTCAAAGCTGCAGATGTCAAACCCGAGATTACCAAACACCGGCCAGGCTACTATATCCCCCTCTCGACCCATGGTAGCACTTGTAGTGGGTGTGCAATTGAGACTTTCGAATTCGATGTTGTTCACGACATTATGAGCATTCATGAGTCCGAGATTCGACAATCTGGTTCTGAATTCCACAGGCTCAACCTTCATTTGCACGACCAATTGGATGTAAACCGTGTATAACCTATTCATCAGTGTTATTCAGAAGTGCACTGTCATATTTAGAAAGTGCTTGGTTGTATTGTCAATGCGCATTTTGTAAGCATGAGCTAATACAACTGACAGTGACACTATAAATGATTACTATTTGAATGCAGTCATCATGGTATGAACTGTCATGAATGCCTGCTTGACAATCCAGTGTTTTACAGTTGTGATTGTAATTAATACCCCATGCTAAAACAGGCACATGTAACTCAGAGTAATGCAATGTACCTGAATGACAATGTTATCGAGAAGTATGTAATTGCATGGGATGAGCACAGTACTGTTACATTGGCCTATCCACACACAAGCCTTTGTCCCAAAATCTGTGATGCACACTATCTGATTTTCAAAACAGTGAAGTTTTAATACTTACAAATGTGTATTTTCACATTTTAAAGTCAGACTTTTCCTGTGGTGCTTGCAGTTCATATTGTGTTCTCTAGATTGTGTAACTAGTCAGGTTGGTGGTTCTTATCTGACCGTGATGAACTTGTGTGTGTATGGTTCTAGTATCAGGTAAGTAAAGCTTCAGCAACATATGTGTTCTGTCTCCTCCTACTCAGGAGAAAACGTTAGCTTTGGACACAGCTGTGTACTATATCCCACTTTTTAACACAAACATCTTTTCTGCAGAACACTAATGAGGTCATCCTGTCAAAAGTGCACTCTTGACCCTTAAGAGTTAACCTTCTTCTGTGGCAATTGTGATTCATACTGTGTACTCTAGACTGTGTAACTAGATAGGTAAGAGGTTCATATCTCACAGGGCTGAACGTGTGTGTGTGTGTGTCTTAAATGTCAGGTGTGTACAACTTCCTTAACAGATGTGCTGGTATGTATGTCCACTCAGGGGAAATATTTAAACTGGGAGATGACTCCCCCATCCCCTTATCCCATTTTTACTACAAACAACTTATCTGCATCACACTGATGAGGTCGTCCTTTTATAAGTGTACTTTCTCACTATAAAATTCAGATTTCTCCTGTGGTGCTTGCAGTTAATACTATGTTTTCTAGGGTCTGTAACTAGATAGGTAGGGGGTTCGAATCCAACATGGCTTAAATAATGTGACTGTGTGAAAATGTCCCTTATGTAAACTTACACTTAGGAGACATATTTTTACTGATGGAGGGCTACCCTGTAGCTTTAACATACCCAGGCAAAACCTAGTTTTGGAAACACTGTGATTACATCACACTTTCAAAACTGAACCACTTCACAGTTGTGGTATGACTTATCCTGTGGCACTGGCTGTTGATACTGTGCTGTGTAGACTGTGTAACTAAATAAGTAGGTAGTTTGGATCCGGAAGCAATTGACTGCTGTGAGTGTGTGTTTGTCTATCATGCTGTGTAGAGATGGCTTCTAATGCATGGATGTGTAGCTGTAAAGTGTTATTGTGCTCTTCAATCACTTTTTTTCCTTTTTACCAGAAATGCCCTATTAAACAATGGTGATGTCATTCATTCAAATGTGCACTGTCACAAATGTAAACCATCATCTTGTGTGGAGGATGCAATTCAGGCAATATTCTGTACCTTGTGATATTAGGTAGTCAGCTGAAGTGCAGCCACTACTCCTTAGACATAGTTGCGTCAGTATGACTGTGAATGTGCATGTAGGTAACAAATGTTGTCATTCAGGTATCTGCTGTATACATGTTTAGATGGAGATTCCTCTTATAAGAACCTCTGCTCATTTTTCACAGAAAATTGCTTTATTTGATAGTAATGATGCCATGTGAATACATTTGCCTTTCTTAAGAGAATTACAATGTTCTGCATGTTGTTGCCTTAGTAAGACATGTGTTGGAATCCTTATTATCTACACATTGTGCCTGATTGCCATTTATATTGATTTTTATTATTTATTTATTATTTATTTTACATTTGTTAACCGGGAGAGTCCAACTGGATATATGTCCATTTTCAGTAGAGGTCCGGGGAGAAAAGCTCCAGAGCAGTAACATCATTAACAAGAGAAAAACATGTTAACCAAAAGGTTCAATAAACAATATAAGAGTACACAATCTTTGTACTTCTTATAGAAGTATAGTACATATAAAATAGTGAGTTAACCAAAGAGTGTATTTGCCAACATTCACAGGCTACATTAATATATACATGTTATAGATGTGTTTAAGCAAGTATAGAAGGAAGATAGAGTAGATAACTCCATAACTCATTTCTACACATGAGAGATATAATATGTCCTTTAGGTTTCTTTACAGTGTTCAGTGATACTATTACCCCATTCAGATATTACAAAAGCAGTAGATAAGCTGTTACAATAGTTGCTAAAAACAAAGACATATGAGTTACTATCCAGGGGTAGTACAGGTACATAATCTGTGATTCAGGAAGTGTGTTTTGAGTAGTTTTTTAAATTGGGTGCTGGAGTTGTTATTTATTATGTGTGCTGGAAGGGAGTTCCAGATTTTAGAGATGAAGTGGCTATAAACAGATCTACCTGCCTCATTTTTAAAGTTTGTTACCTTAAGGAGGTGTTGGGTACTTGATCTCAGGGATCTGGTAGTGGTGTAGGGCTGGAGTAGTTGCTGCAGGGCTGGTGTGATGCCTGGATGATGTAGTACTTTGTGAGCAAGTGCTAGTTGGTTGACTTAAAGAGTCAGGGGGAGTTCTAGCCAGCTGAGTTTTTTTAAGCTTTCACAATGGTAGGTTCTAGAAGGTGATCCTGTGGAAAATCTGGCTATTTTATTGAAGCAGCTATCTAGTTTGTTGATCTCAATTTTTCAGAGATTGGTAAGCAAGGGGAGGCATAAAATAGGGTCGATAGGAGGTGTGTCCTGGCTGTGGTAACCTTACGGTGACTGGTGAGAAACTGTTTGTTGCGATAGAAAAGGCCCATTTTTCTGTGGACTCTTTTTATGTTCTGGGAGATATGAATGTCAAATTTAAGGCTATTGTCAATTTTGAGGCCTAGCAGTTTGGCGTGACTGCTGGTTGTGATGGTGGTGTTGTTATGAGAGGAGATTGAAAAGTTAAATGAGGAGGGTGGAGATCTGTGAGGATTGAAGAGGAGTAATTTATTTTGGCTGGGTTTAGAATGAGGATTTGGTTAGTGATCCATGTTTCTGCAAGGGAAAAGCATTCTTGTGTTAGGGAGAGGAGGTGGTCAAAAGAGCTGGCTGCACAGATGATGGTGGTATCATTTGCATATTGGACTGTTGAGGCTTTGGGTATGGTGGATGGTAGTTGATTAGTAAATAGGGTGAAGAGTAGAGGACCCAGGAGAGAGCCTTGGGGTACCCCTAGGGAGACAGGCAGTAAGGGAGAGAGCTGATTTTGCCTTTTTACAGCTTGTTGCCTACCATCTAGGTAGCTCTTAAACCAAGAAATAGTAGAGAAGCTGAGATTTAGGGTGGTTAGTGTATGAAGCAGTTTTTCATGGTTGACCATGTCAAAGGCTTTAGATAAGTCTAAGAGAGTTGCAGATACTAGCAGTCCATTGTTTCTTTAGTTATTGACGGTATTAGTGAATGATGTAAGTGCAGTGGTAGTGCTATGGATGGGTCTGAAACCATGTTGCTGAGTGGATAGTAATTTGTTTTCTAAGAGGTTCTTCATCAACTGCATGTGGACAACCTTCTCTTGAAGTTTTGATAGGGGGGATAGTATAGCTATGGGTCGCTAGTTACTAAGTTCTACAGAGGTACCCCCTTTGTGCAGTGGTATAATATGTGATATTTTCCAAAGATGGGGTACTTTATACTCTGAGATAGATCTGTTTATTAATATGGAGACAGGGTAGGCTATTGCTTCAGCTGCTAGTTGCAGATATTCGAAAAATAGATTATCGGCGGCTGTTGAGGCTGGCCTAAGTTTTAGGAGTAATTTTTGTATAATTTTGGTTGGCACTGGGTTGAAGTTGAAGATGGGGTAACTGAGATTTGTTTTGATATATGCATCATGTGTGCTTGGGTATACCTAGCATCAGACAATGTTGTGTGTGAAACAAACATAGAGCAACAGTTTTTTTAAACAAATTACAGGCACACATTTCCCTTGCAGCAATAACATGATTTCATGCCTTCAGATACCCAAGTATCTCACAGTTGTAGTAATAATTGCACTGTGACACATTAATTCTTCACAATACCATGTAGCTTCTGTCATTACATAGTCAGGTGTTCAAAACCAGCATTGTCTGACTGTAAGCACTGGGTGTCCTTATACTGTTGTGCATGAGCAACATCTACCACAGTTATAATGTGTACAATTACAGTGGGAGAGGCCACTTCCATCCCTTTCATCTTATAAAAATTGTTCGCAACACAATCATATGCTGTAACGACTTCACACATGTGGAGTCTCCCAGTTGTTTTTCGACCTCCGTGGTGGCACATCTTGATTCATACACAAGTTGTTAGTCAGTGGACTTAAATAGCTTGCTGCTCAATTCCACAAAGGGCAACATTATATGAATGCACCAACATTATACAAACAACACATTATTATTATTATTCATTTTTATGTTGGGCAAACAAATATAAAAACATTTTGTAATTTCATGATAGTGACACAGTTCTGGAAATTCTGTGGGGTGAGTGCTTCTGTGGCACATGCATTGAGTACCAGCTTGTATAACATATCTACACAGAGAGAGTGTGGTTCAGTTCTGTGACAGTGTGTGTACAAAACAATGGAAAATGCTTCCTTGGCGAAGAAACATTGATATTGGACTGCTCACTGTTGTGTGAACATTAACATAGGTACCGCGCTGTCATCATTCTGACAAAATAATGTTGTACAATTTATCATCAAAACTCCTTTCTTACTTCACATATTAATTTGCAGTTGTTGTGACAAGCTCTATTATTATCTCCTATGGCAGACGCAGTCAATACATGGGTCTGTATAGTGTGTAGTATGATAGACAAGGGTTTGAATCAGCTAACATCCGTCTATCAGATAACTGTGTCAGACAGGAGTGGCTTAGGCAAAGAAAGTAGTTATGGTACAGTCAGAGGGCCACATTTTTAAGGAATCACATGTCAAGGTAGGGGGTCCATACTCATTGCAATATGAAGGTGCCCTTCAAGGGTGTTCATCATGACATAAACGATATGCCTATTTCTGTGGCATCAGTGGTTGATATGCAGCTTTCTGATATCTGTCCTAGCATGTGTTCAATCTGGCAAGATGAAAATGTTCGGTATCTCATTGATTTCTCACAGGCATTACTTATTTCCCAAATAATAATGTTCGTTAGTCCATTTCTTCATCCAAACATTTATGTATTACTCTAAGTCTTTTCTTCACACTGTACAGCTTTGTAGGACACAACTACTTACATAACACTTCTTACTGTATGTCATGATGCAAGATCATCATAAAGTGTGATTTGGCCTGTGTTACAACACTTTCTTGTGTGGTTGTGTTGTTTACATGCTGTTATGGCAGTGTTCACTGTAATTTGTTGTGTGCATGCCTAGTATAATCATACAGTAGATGTGCTCCATTTATTAATGGAGACTTTAAACTAATGGAGTGTAATCAGATCTGTGTTGTCATTTGTCACGTGCATGTTTTGCATGTTATTGGATCACTGTTTAGGTTTTACATGAATATACAGCAAATGCTTGTCTAATACATTTTTAAATGTAATATATCCTCTTTGTTGTTGCTGCAAATGACAACAAATGACAAAAACATGTCCCTTTCTGATGTGCTTGACACAACAGCTGTAGGGTTAATTTCTTCTTGTTTATACATAATGAAGTGGAGAATGCAGCAGTACTGTTGGTTAGCACACATACATTCCCTGTATATACATGACATATTTCAATTACTGCAGTCTCTGCGATTGCCCCTAATGTATCTACTGTCCTTGCTAATTGTTATCTCAGCATGTTAATATTTGTATCACATTTACTCCCCTTTGTTACTCTGTTGATTTGTGTCTCTCTCACGCATCCTTTGTTAGCATGTCCATTTTTATTTATGTGCCTGGATCAAGAATTGTGAACAGATTTAATTATTACATGAGTATAGAATTTTAATGTTAAAATATTTCTTTGTGATATAAGCACATTTGGCTGCCATTATCTGAGTACATTTTCTCTGTTTGCCCTCCCTTCTTACTTATGTCTGCACTAATCCTATTGCATTCTATGTACATTACCCTCATTTAATTTTCCCTGCAGCTTAATCCTTTCATTCAGTTTGCCCTTATTTTGTATAAATTGTCCTCATGAGCTCGTATAATAGATTTGCTTACAGGCAAGCTGTTTTGTTTACATTGTGTGCTCAAGCTTCCCTGCACCTTTTTATGGCTGCAAACACTTCAATGCTTATAAAAGTGTAAGCGAGCTGAGTGTTGCTGCTCATCACAATAACTCGCTTAAATCATGTAAGCTTTCACAAAGCCTACAAGATTGCTAATGAAGCACAGGGTCTGTTTTTTTTTAATAATTTAATTAGATATGGTCTAATTTTAATTATTTTGAAAAAATTGGTTTACTGCAAAATGAGGCCTTTAAGTATGAGAAGGCTATTGATTTCTGACTTTTATATTCTGGAAACCCAACTGCCTCCTGAGTAGTGCATAATATTACAGACAATATCCCAGGATGCCTTCTAAATAGCATGAAACATGACCTATCAGGGCCTCTGGGATTATTATTTTAGTAAGTAGCCTCCAAACAGGTTTCGTGCCTCATGAATGGAGAAAAGCAACAGTCATCCCTTTGCACAAAGGTGGGCCATCTACAGACCCTGGAAACTACAGACCCATAAGTCTCACTAGTCTTATATGTAAAGCCATAGAAAGAATTATCATGGAGATGATCAATAGAGATATAGCAAACCTCCAGACACTGGACCCAACCCAGTTTGGTTTCGTCAAGGGCATATCATGCCTACTCAACCTGGTGGACTTCTTTGAGAAGGTCACCAAAACAATGGATAAGGGCAAAATCATTCACACTACCTACCTTAACCTGGTCAAAGCAGTTGACACAATACCCCACTCGGGCATTGTTGACAAACTCAAAAGGTTAGGTACAAACCCATATGTCATCCGGTGGATAGCCAACTGGCTCACAGACAGGACCCAGGAAGTTAGAATTGGGGAGTTCACCTCTACAGAGAGGCCAGTCACAAGTGGAGTTCCCTCGGGGATCAGTCCTTGGACCACCCCTTTTTGGCATTTACTTCTCAGAAGTCAAGGCCAGTGTTAGTGGTCTGTGGCTGACTAAATTTGCAGATGATTGCAAATTAGGAGCTGTCATTGAATATCACACTGGCACAAATCTTCTCCGGGATGGGCTGACACAGACAAACAACTGGTGTCAGAGCCATGGACTAAAACTAAATGCCAAGAAATGCATAATAGTATCCTTTGGGAAGTCATCCATCCCTGGTAACTATCATATTGACAACACACCCCTTAGAGTTTACCCAGTAGTCAGGGACATAGGGACACACATAGATAGTAATCTAGCCTTTGACCATCACGTGTCTACAGTAGTGAGGAAATCATTCTATGCTGCATAGCTTATAAACAAAGGTATGGCATCTAAGTCCAAGGAAATCATTGTTCCACTGTATTCGGAATTCATCAGACCTATCATTGAGTACAATGCCCCCTTTGGTATGTACCTAACCAGGCATATCCAGCAATTGGAAAATCCACAGAGGTACCTCACTAAAAGAATACAGGGCATAAGTAAAATGTCCTGTGCAGACCACTTCAAGGCCCAATCCCTGTATTCTGTCTCCTAAAGGTTTTTGAGGGGAGATCTATGCCTGGCATACAGGGCATTGTTAGACCCCACTCTGATGGACCACCTGCATATTCACAAAACAAACAGCACCAGAATTACTGGTTCTAAAGACTTAAACCTTGCTTGTGATATAAATAGGACCTGCTGGAGAGATAGTTATGTAGCCCAGAGATTACCCTGTCTATGGAACAGGCTCCCTATCCATGTGAAGCAGAGTTCTTCCCTAACCCAATTCAAGTGCAACTTGGATAATTGGATAGGAAACCAGAAATTCATCCCTGGTTTGGCACCTATGTCTCTAGTAGACACAGGTAACCTGTAAATGATTCATCTCCAGGCCCATGCTTACACTTATCAAGGGAATCAGAACTTTTCAGAGATTTGTGATGCATGGCTAGGTTTTAAAAGGTCCTTGTGCTTGTTAGCCTAGTAAACACCTATGAACCTATTAGTAAAACTGCAGTGCATTGCTAGTATATCCACTGGAAATGACAAATAATTATATTATAATGATGCAGCACTGAACAAAAATTAGATTACATTTAGATATTTAAAACATTACTTTATGAGAACTACAGGCTTTTTGGGTTCATTCATTTATTTAAGGTCACAACAGCAATGAACTTATGTATTTTTAATATGAGAAATATAATTTTTACTGCTAGGACAGATATTTATTCTTACAGTCAGTGTAAGCGTATTGCAAAATGAGAATTCTATGGCATCAATAAGGATGTTACCTTCGTAAGTATAAACACAAACAGCAAACTTGAGAAACTAAACAACTAGAGAATTGCTGTTGTTTTAATCCCAACCACCCAGGCACTTAGTGGAATGAAACCCTCAAGCAATCAAGATAAAACAAAGCAGACTAAACAGAAATCTGATGTTTCTTTTTTTCTACTTTAAATATTTTGCTTACTTTAGTTTTTCCCAGTACGTTATTCTAGACTGTCTAACAGTTTAATGTGCACTGGATGTGATGCAAGTTGTATAATTTGTGTTTTTTAATTATAGTTAAGTACTGCCTCCTCCACCTGTAATATCTGAAAGTAAGTAATACATATTTAGTACACATAGTTAGTTAAAAGAAAACAAACCAGGCAGAGTTAAACATTTTAAATGACTCCAGAATAAATATTTATTTGAAACAATTCCATCCAGGCTAACTCCATGAGGTACAGCATCTTATTTTCCTGGTAGCCTCAGGATGAATAGGGTAATAAATGAAGAATCAAAATGCAGAAGAAATAGTTGAGTATCAGTTTCTAGTAGTTCTAGAAACATATGTGGCTGAACAGCAGATTTTCCTGAGGAAAATGATGGAAACAGTACACATAACTATAGAATACAGAATAAATCAGTAAAGGAAGTATAGCTGATGGTTATACTGCTTGCTGTTTGCGTGGACCTGGAAACGGCACAAATCCTTGTAATTCAATGGATTTTGATTTGGAAGACAGAGCAAGTAACACTAAATACATTGGGAGTCAATGGTGCATACTCTGGGGCAGCTGTGTAGCCAGAAGTTTATATTTTGTGCTTAGACCTAATGTTGTTGCCCCCACCTCAACCTTCAAAAAGTTGCCCCTAAACACATAGGAAAGGGGCACATTATTTTCAACTGTTGCCACTTATAATTGCAACATGGCTATTTTTAGGGTTGAAGCCTTATCACATAAGCATGGTTTCTCTAGCTAAAAACTGCAAACATTAGTTTAGATAGTTCTTAACATTCTGTGCTCCTTTTGTAATAAAGATTCCAAGAAATACTCCAAAAATTGTACTCACTGAAGTATGCTGAGTATGCTTACATACTTGTCCTTTTATATGCCAGCGTCAGCCTTTGTAAAGAAGAAAATACTTTGTCAGTTAGAACACAAGCTGTAGTTACTTACATAAAGGAAATCCTGTCTACCTATTGTCTCCTCTTCTAGCTTCAATGTGTAGAGTATCATGTGGAATCTGGAAATAACTAACTTTCCAGAATCGGTTGTATCAGTTCACCATGTACGTATACTGATGTCCATTACCTAATGGATTCTAAAATGAAGGAACAACAACTTCTTATGAACAGCAAGTTTAGTTTGATGATAAAAATAAATCTTCTTGTCCATGTAGTCTGTTTCCCCGTGAACTGTTCAAACACACCATTGAATCCCAGGGAACTCATGCTCCCAGAATTATGTTTGAATATATAGACATTGGAAAGTTCCCAGTCTCTCCATGTCTGATCACTAAAATAAATACTTTTTTAATCTTTATTGAAGAAAACAGCTTTCCAAATATCAATCAATTTTTCAGAAGACGTTCTAGATTGTAATTAAATAGAACAAAAGTGCTAAAAAGTTGTGTCTGGATCTATTGCTCCTTATCACTCTCATTTTAGTTTGTTATTTATTCAGTTGCTTGAGTTATTTTGGTTTATTGAGCCTTCCAAATATCCAGTCCTCTCATTATACACCACTCAGCCTACATTCATTCCACAGCCACCATTACATATTTCCTAATTCACAGTTCAATTGTTCAGTGAATAAACTAACAAACTTAGGGCCTACATTGGCCAATTTAAAGTCTGCCTAATAGATATCACTGGGGAATATAGAATAAAAAAAACAGTTGTCTAATGCCTGTTTAAATACTGAGAAGTCATTTTCCTTCCAGTATTACCTGTCTAGGTAATGAAATCCACATCCTTACTGACCTAATATGAAAGAAAAATCTCTTTAACCTCAAATTTGAAATAGTAATTGTTACATATACATTTTTATTCCTTATACCAATATCATGATCAATAAAGTCAGTTTCTAATATGGCAGCCAACAATTTGTCCTTAAGGCATATTTGATAACCAGGGAAGTTGACTGATCCATTTTAGATGTTTTTCACCATACCTAGGACGAAATGACACTCCTAAACAATTGAATCTTTTTTCTCAAGACAAGGGGGAGATGTTTCATTCTTTTGAAACCAATCACAAACAGAGACAAATACTTATAGAGCATTTCAATAAATTATTATTTTTATTATTATTTCTATTTTTTGTGAGCTTCTGAAGGTGCTGTAACAAAAATAGCTCAAAGACTGCTATCTACTTTGTCCAAACAATGCACATCAGGTACACAGATAATTCATGAAAAGAACACTTGAAACACTTTATAATCTGAATGACTATTCACTTTACTGAGGACATCATCACCTAATAACAAATGTTTTTCTTTCCATATTCATAAAATAGAATAAAGTATAATAATAATAATAATAGTCTAGCATTTAGCACACAGGATTATAGCGATGAGTTGTTAATGAGCTGTTTCCTGTAGTCTAGGGTTTGATTTCATCATCCTCCATTTTCTTACTGTCTGACTTTGAGCAAGTCACTTCACCAGCAGCCTAGCTGAGTAAATAAATAAATAACAGGCTAGGCTGCTTATATCAAAATACTGACAGTTGCCTACATTATGGCATAATGTTTCATTTTGTAGTCCATCCTTTATATATTGTACAGCCACTTGTTTGAAGTTGTCTTGATGTAATATGTGTTCATATGCGCATTGGTTCATAAGTAAGTACAAGGCTAGCTGACCTTGAGGGCCATTTTAAACCCACACAATGTCCCTTTTTGTGCTTGAAATAATCTATTACATTTGTTTTTACATTGGCCCTACAGATCCCATGATTGATAATTATATATTACCCCTAAAGAGAATAACTGGGATTGTACCATAATTTGAGGTGCTCCATGCATGGAGTAAAGCATTTAGGAGCTGCATCTGTTCATTAGTAGTAGAAAGGGAGTCTTGGGATAACTTTTCTGTTTCCCATCCATAGATCTAAGTTCACTTGAAAATGAACAGGGATGAACTTTGTTCTTTATGGATGGGAAGTCTGATTCAGAGGAGTGTTATCCTCTGTGAAATATACCTGCCCCTCCAAACCATTCTGTTGATGTTGCAGAAGCGGTTGAGATCCCTACACAGTCCTTATGCTGCCATTTGACTTGATGTTGTGCAGTAAATACATCAGTAATGGGTTGGAGGATGCCTTGTATGTCAGACACAGGTCATTGATTAGCAGTGTGTAGGATACTGAGTATAGTGACATAGCTTTGGGTTGTTCCATACAGGACATGTTGTTTAGGCCTTGTATCCTTTTAGCAAGGTATCTCTATGGGCATTCCAGTTGTTGCATCTGCCTGGACAGATACATGCCAAAGGGGAATTATATTCAATGACTGGCCTAATAAGGATTAAGTAAAGGAGGACAATGACTTCCCTAGATCTAGACATAATCCCTCTGCTTATCAGCTGTCAATATAGAAGGACTTTCTGACAACAATAGACACATATTGGTCAAAAGTTAGGCATCTGTCCACATAAGTTCCCAAATCCTGAACAAGTGGATTAACTCTTAGGGGTGTGTTGCCAATATGGTAGTTCCCTGGGGTCGATGCCTTCTCAAAGGATACAATAATGCATGTTTTGGTATTTAGTTTCAGTCCATGATTTTGGCATTGGTTATTTATTTGGGGCAAACCTTCCCGCAGAATGGCTACGTCATTCGGGGATTCAGTGACTACCCCCAGCTTGCAGTCATCTGCAACTTTAGTCAGCAAGAGCCTTTGGTATTGACTTTTGGTTCAGAAAAGTAGATGCCAAGCAGGACAGGTCCCAGCACAGAACCATGGGGACTCCACTGCTGACTGTTCTATTTTTGGCGGTAACTTCCCTTATTTGATTCTCTGCATCCTATCTGTGAGCCATTTGGCAATCCATAGGGTGACATGTCATTTTCAACAGATGTTGCTCTCAATGCATTAACTTTTATGTCTACATATGAATGTATGACTATTTTATTAATATATTTAACTGTTTGGTTATCAGTTAGGAAAGTGAAAGGCTTCCCCTTCTAAACCATAGGACACAGCAGTACAACTGCAAAGTAACAGGAAAAGACAACAAAATCAACAGGTGTAAATTAACAGTGAAATCAGTAAGAGAAACAGTTAACAATAGTAGAATAATACAGAAAAAAAGAGAGGTACATAATATAAATGACATTAATGTAAACTATGAACTGTTAAATAAATTTAATTAGAACCATTTGGCATGTGCATTTGCAAAGCAATACTTATAAGTTGAGTGGAATTTTTATTCTATGTATCGTAGACCATTACCAATTATCTCAGAAATATTTGCATTTGCTTTCTTAAAAAAATTTTAATTTTTTTGAAGCAAAAGGCCTTGGAGGGCTTGTTCATCCAGAAGCTCATGTGCTGCTTGATTCCTTGTTTTATCAAAAGCTTGACTCTCACCAGTTTTTGAGCCAAAATGTGATCTGTATGAAGAGGATGCATTGTTTTCTCTGTGTGCATACACTTACTCCCTTAAGGATGGTTTCACCAATAACACAGTAAAGAATAGTTTCACCAATAAAAATGTACAATGTCTGCCTTTAAGATAAAAGTGTTCAAGAGAAGAACAATCCTTAAATGGAAACTAAAAAGGCTTTTTCCTTTTGGGTATATCAATTGTGAAAAAGGTGAGCCTACAAATTCTGTTGAGTATAGCAGAGGTTGTATATACTGGTGCCAGACTGAAAGGATATTAAAAGGTCATGTTCCAGTTTTGGTAAGAGTACGTTTTAGTTATTGTTTTATGAGGTAAAGGGGAGAGGAGATATAATAAATGTTACAAAGTCAAAGTTGATTTTAGGGTGTTTTGTGCCACTGTTTTTGGATGAATTTTAAATGACTGAGTAGGGCCCATGGTAAGACCCAAGTATCCTTGTTTGGTTAGTGTCCTCAGTGTATGGTGTGGCAGCTTCAGACAACTTTTGAAAGGTATCACAACAGACTTCTCAAAATATATGGCTAGTTTACATTGTAGTGCCTCAATTAAGTAATTTAGTGACATCTGCTTGCAGTTTTTCTGGTAGCTCATTATATGACATCTGAATGCAATACAAATATGTCCTCTGCATCCAATTTAGTATTCAGAGATAGAAAGTCAAGTTTAAGTCCATTCACAAATATAGAGAAGATCATGGTTCCCAGTATAATGCTCTGTGTTATGTCACAATACAGAGTTCCATAATCAAAATTAGAAAAAAAAGAGAGAGAGAAGCTTACATAAACCTCTTAGGCATGATCTGTTTAACTGTCAGTCCATGAAACATGATATCTGCCTCCATTAAATATTTTGATTTAATTAAAATACTGCAACTAGTCACAGAATGACAAATATTTGTCTTAGTATTTTTTTATTAAATGGACATGATCTTTCCCTTATCGCAGGCAAAGTAAATTGATTTTACAGTATTAATGATCTGTTAGCAGGTGAGATAACATAAATTATCTGTTTGTCTGCCTTTATTTATTTATTTGAAAGTTTGTTAGCTAGAGTAATCAGCTAATTCATATGGAACAATTTCAGACATTGCCTGGGTGATGGTCCATAGCACAAGTAGAAATGAAAAGGAGAAAAGTTAACACAGTTCATACCATAGTGGCTTCATTTTAAACATCTTGTGTACATAGATGCACTATATGGGTCATAGTGGCTTCATTTTAAATATCTTGTGTACATAGACGCACTGTACGGGTATATGAGAAAGACTATTTATATTATGTACATTGCAGCTTTACTCAAGAGTAATATAACATATTTTCCAGGTAGTTCATTAGATTTGCTGAAAAAAAAATGGTAACAGAAAACATGGAGCTGTTCTTAGCAAGCAGAGTAGCTGAATGAGCAGTCAGGATGAAAAAAATTTATTTTGCTGGCCACAAGGAGAATATTATTTGAAGAAATGTAATGTTGGTCTTATGAAACATATGACCTTTTTAATGGGGAGCTTATTATGACTAAAATAGTTTATGGCAGAGGCAAGAGGCTAATGATGAGAGAGTAATCTGGCATCTGCCTGAATTACATGTGCAGAACAAAACTGTGGTATTAGGGTTATAATTTATATGAGCGGCAGATGTGGAGATCAAATCAAAATCTACTGTATGTTTTTTCTTTTACAGCTTGTTGCTTTAGCCATGGAGCTATTTGTTGTATTTGTAAATGAATTACTTTTATTTTAAAAAGTTATTTTGTTACAGATAAAGCAGTCATTGGGGATTCCTGGTCTTTGTTTATTTATTTTTTTAATAATATTAACTACAGTTAAGGCAAAAAGTAGGAATTCTTTGTTGAAGTAAGAGAAACTATAATGTGTGCAGGGGTCAGCTGAAGTAACTGGCAAGACTGGGCATTGTCAGGGCAGTGAAGATAAGCCTTACAAAGGTGTGCAAGAGAACAGACACCATGTGTGATTGATATGATTCCCAAATACAAAAGTTGTGATAAGATTTGTGATGGCTAAAAGCAGCAGATTACCTGATATCTCACAGAAGGAAAGTCAAGTGAAAGGGTCTGTTTTAATCTGTCTAGTGAAACAGAACTCTGACAAATGCCTTGATCATTTGCTTTCTGCTGGGACCATCTGAAGGAATTCAGACGTGAAATAGGATTGTAGTTTATGATATTCTTGGCGACTGCCAAGGATCCCATCTGGCCAAGCAGAACTTTGCCCAGCATCAGTTCTCTCAGGTAATGTGTTTTTTCATCTTGGCAGGAAGAGTATTATTTTCATACGCACAGCATTTCCTGAGAGTTCGCTTCAGTCTGACAAAGAAAGCATGTGGCTTGTTTCTGTAAGGAGTTGCTAGAAAAAAGAAATAACATTCCCAGGCATTAAAACAGTTGAATACATTGTCCATTTTTATTTCATTTCATCTAACACATTTGATTTTTAATCTGGGTTTGAGTCTGTTACTTATCTGGAAATGTCCAGAATGAAGCTGGGGTCCTAAACACTGGATAGTCATGAAAAGGACGTACATCTTATTCATCAGCAATATGCGCAGGAAGTATACATGCTGTCTGATAAAATGCTTATCTATCATCTACAGTTATCTAGTAATATATTACTATGAAAGGCACTACTAAATTTTGTAATTTTTACAGCTTGAACATGCTAAATATTCTGGTTCAAAAACGCATCATAGGTTTTGTGGTCTTGTCTGTGTGTTTTGTGTGTGTGTGTGTGTGTGTGTGTGTGTGTGTGTGTGTGTGTGTGTGTGTGTGTGTGTGTGTGTGCATGTGTGTGCGTGAGACAGAGAAACAGAGACCATTACCATAGTTTGTTTACTGTCATGCTGCACTATACGTTAGAAGGTGGTACTGATATGTCATTTGCTATTAAATCTGTTGAACTCACTTAAGCCTAAAACACCTTTTTTGTATGCTTCCAGTTCACACCCATGCTGCCTTATGGCATCCAGAACTTTTTTGTGGTCTGGCTTTTTTAACTAAGTGACTTACTACTAATAATATGCAGTATTAGAAAGGACAAGGAGTTATTAACAAAATTACGCTAAGATCGTTAGTCTAGGATGTCCTACAATGGAAAAATTTATCTTTATTTGCCACTTTTTATTCATATTTTCAAATGTATGTTCATATTTTCATAACTAAGAGATCTGCTTGTTACTGAGATGTATGGTATGAAACACTAATGTGGGAGACAGGACAATTCACTGTAAATGCTGGTCTATATCACACTATACTGAAAATATTGCTATTTGTTTCTAGCAATTATGAAAGTAAGCAATATTTCCATATATATTTATACTTCAGAAACTCAGTGACATACAGATTGTTGCATGACATTAAGTGAAATCTTAGATGTTGTTGAAGAAAACTGCCCTTGATATTTGCACTGTAATTTACACATCTGGAGAGATATCCAAGATTATTTGCTAATTTTACAATTATGCATATGCTTTCATATTTCTGTAAATATCCCAATAAACATATACTTATATAGGAATTTATTCATGTCATTTGAAAGCTTATGTCTGGTTAATAAAAATGTTCTAACAATATATGTCTAGGATGCAGAGTTTTCAGGATATTAAAATTGGTGAAAGTTTACAAAAATATAATATGGGGTTTGTGTAACTTATAATGTATTACAGTATTTATAGAAAAGACTATGAATGCACTGACTTTTACTACTGCAAAGAATACTTACTGATAACATTCTCATTGTACAGTTTTAATAGTTTTTATTGTTCACTAAATATTTGCTTTTGCTTACCTTATGCTTTTTAAGTTTATTTTTCAGAAAATGCTCTAGAATGCAATGCAAGTTTTGTGTAGGCTGTAAAAGGTGTGACATTCCACACCACATAGGTGTTAATGAGTCAAATGCACTACTCTGGAACGTGGTATTGATTTTTGGTAAGTTTTAGAGCTTGCTCCAAAAACATGCCTCTTGGTTCTGAGATCTTGTCTTTGACACTGTATGATGTGTGTATGATCGTGTGTGTTTGTGTGTGCGAGCATGCACGCATGTATGTGTGTTTGTATGTGTGTATGTGTGTGTATATGTGTGAAGTTACCGTATTTGTTTACTGTTTGTAATCCATAATTTTTCTCCCTTTTTATTTTAATGCGTTAAAGGGGCACTATGTACACAAATTGGAGAAATATGTGGGAGTTTCTATCTTTTCTGACCCACAGGTTTTTGTAACTATGCTTCATGTGTGCTTTGGCTTCATTTTAACTGTAGTTTGAAAAAATCAAGCATTCATTTCACTTGTTGCTTGCCATGCCAGATTTGTATGCAGATTACCAGTTTTGAGCCTCTGGTAAAAGTGAGGTCTGTGAAACTGCTTTTTGGATGTTGCTCCTGTCATTGATGACTGAAATGGCACTATGGCACAGCTGTTGGTGAGAAACCCATGATGGATCCTGCCGCTGCAGGGGGAGGGGTAGGAGCTAGGATGAATGCATAAGTGATGGAGAAATTTGACATAAACATTGAAAGTCATTGGTATTAAAAGTCATTTGAATAAACAAGCATGCTGGGCAGTAGATGTTTTAAATATGGCAGGATAACTTTTGAAAAAGAAAGGGATACAATATACAATGGTGTCTTCATTATTGTTTTCCGTAATCATGGCACTCTTCTGCAAACATAACATAACATAACATAACATAAACTTTTGAAAACTATAACACCAACAACAAACTGATGAAAACGACAAAGACTGTAGACCGGACTGTCATCAGTTAAATGAATGCATACAAACCAATGCATCAAGCTGTAAAAATCTCATGCAAGCCAAAAATGGTTAGCGTTTTTGTTTAATCCAATATTAAACTTCTTCAGACAACACATACAGTTTATCACTTCCTTTAAATAAGACCTAAAAACATTTCATTGGCTAAGACAATTATTTAAAGTGGTTAAGACAATTACTTAAAGTGATGCTTCCTTAAAAACATTTTCAATAGAGTTTGTCACTATTTGTAAAAACACAAGACACCATCTCTGCCATAATAAAGTTGAATTATAAATACATATACAACCCATAAGTACATATTTCTTAAAAGTCCTTGTAGTTTAAAAGCTACTAAATATTTATTCATATAGTTATACTACAAAACCTTGCTATTCAATCTTTATAATTTCTTTCTTTCTAAAGCCTTTAATTTTAACACTGCAGAAATTCAGGTACGTCCATTTATACCTGGCCATGAGTCTCCTTGCAGCTGAAGTTGCCATTTTAATTTCTTTAATTCTAGTTGTAGTCCACATGGTTGTTTGTCATTTATAAGTAAATGGTCAATGATAATAAGGTAGAACTTATGGCTTGGAATTTCCATAATATGTTTAGGTAAGGCATTATTTATGTTGGATTTTCTTAAGGCATATTCATGATCATAAATTCTTTGGCTAATCTTTCTCTCTGTTTTTCCTATATAAAATGTGGTGCATGAACTGCAGTGTGCCAGGCTTCAGAGTTACAATTCTACTCTCCTTTTAACTCATACTTATAATTTCATATGGTGAAATTATCTGTTTCTCTTATTTTGTTACACCATGTATATGCACCACATTTAAACATTCCTTGTTTACTATTATAGGCAATAGCTTGTCCTTTCTTTAACAAATCTTTAAAGCTCAAGCCTTTTTTATATACAATGACTGGTTTGTCACCTACATGTTGTCTAACATAAGTTTCATCTAACAAGATGGTCCAGTTTTTCTGGAATATGGAAATTAAGAACTTATGATCCACACTAAAAGTAATAACTAAAGCTTTTGTATAGTCTGTTTTTTGACAATATCATGTGTCACATTACTCTCATTTCTATCTTGCATAGGAGAAATGGAAAGTTCTTCCTCTGTTGCTAAACTAAGTTGATCATTAGTACTTAAAATGTGTTAAAAAAAACTCTCATTCTTTTACTTTGTACTTCTTGAACTAAATCATCTAGTAGGCTTGTTGAA
The DNA here is from genome assembly GCF_019279795.1 of Protopterus annectens. Lineage (NCBI taxonomy): Eukaryota > Metazoa > Chordata > Ceratodontiformes > Protopteridae > Protopterus > Protopterus annectens. The sequence continues at coordinate 143,575,309 of NC_056740.1, forward strand.
TGAACATAAGTCATAATGTATTGCATTCATGAATGAAGTCTTCCATTTTAGAAACCATTTGAGCTGCCCTAACTAACTGAGCTTTAACCACAGATTTTTTTCTGATGATATGGGTGGGAGCTGCTAAAATGCAGGAATGAGTTGGAATATGTTTGCTTCCTGTATATATTAGCAGCATATTTATTACATGTATAATCTTTAAATAAATGTACATCCAATTAATCCATATGTTCAGTATCAATTTTCCATGTGAATTTTAAAAATGTAGTTGTAGTATTAATATATGATAGGAATTCTTCCAGTAGACTCATAGGTCCATTCCATATTATACTTATGTCATCATGGAACCTATGATAGGTTTTAAGGTGGGTCCTGTTCTTGGTATTAAATACAAAATTCTTCTCCCAATAAGCCATTACAGTATTAGCATAGGCTTCCCCGCAAGGCGAGCCCATAGCTATACCTCTCTTCTGTAAGAAATATTTATGGTCAAAACTAATGAAGTTATTGTTAAGTACCAATTCAAGAAGTTCTAAAACAAGTATTGTTGTTACATGCGGTACTTTATGTTGTAACAGTATTTCATTAGTCCTATCTAGCCCTTCTTCCTTAGATATTACTGTATATAAGTTCTACAGTGACGAAGATGTCATCTGGATCTAATTGAATTTCATTTATGTTGGCTAAGAAAGTCCATGAATCTTTGCAGATTTGAATTTCTTTCTGTAACACTTTTTTCAGCTCATGGTCTACATATTGGGCACAGGATGACGTTATAGAGCCTCTCCCATCTACTAGTGGTCTCATCAGAGTATTGTTAATATTTTTAGGTTACTAAAGAAAACTGGTACTCTATGAGATGTCACAGTTAAATAATTATACAATGAAATGTCTATTCTTTGTTCTAAAAAATGTCACTCAATTGGGATTGTATGTTCTTATATGCCCCATTTAATTGATTCAAGGACACTTCTTCATATGTATCTGTATGCAATGAATGGATGTATTATATGAAACTGTGGGCTTACCCATTCAAGCACATGTAGCTGACGCAAATGCTCCACTAGATGGAGGTACAGGAACAGGAACAGCTTCAGGAAGTAACTTTAACCTTACACCACTCTGTTTAGCTTTGAGAAAACAAAGAACATTCCACCACAGTAAAACAAATGTAAAACTTTAATGAATAAAATCCACTTATTCACTCAGAACCAGGACAAGTGCTTTTGGCAGTATGCCTTCTTCAGATCCTGATTAGTTAGTCCTGAATATCCTGTTTTTAAAAAAATAGGAACATCCAATCACAATCCCTAATATATGAATCAAATGACACATTTAAAAATATATGCAAATAGTTATAATTTGCCAACTTACATAAGCAGACCAATCAGCCTTTGTAAAAATAAGGAAATTAGCTTTTCAGCCAATCAAAAGTCTCTTCAGTCTCTTCCTATGTATTTTTCTCCAATAAGGAAGAACTTACTAAATCCAATGCATTTGGTCAATAGTAGGCATAAACATTCTGAGCCCCTTTTTATCATCCAATATGAAACAAGATCTTCGTTGAAACAAAATAACATCCAATCAAGGATGAAAAGTTCTCTTGCAGCACCCAATAGATTTATTCCTATGCCTGGGAGACCATACTTCCTATGCCTGGGACACCACAAGTCTGTACAAGTTATTCAGATGTCCAACACATATACCAGACCATCACCTATATAAATTATAACATTGTCCTTATAAAGACTCCTTAACGTGGTGTTTAAGGAACAGCAAAACCTTTGTGATATAATATAATTCACTCTCATCGAAACATGAACAAACATGGTTTTAACTAAAGGTTAACCAGCCCACAGAGTCCCAGAAAAAGCAGAGAAATTTTACCATTCCATCCAATAGGGATTCGTTTACCCTTCGTATGCTTTGCCGTTATATAAATCACTTCATTTCCAATAGGAATTCTTGATAAATTGAACCGCTATTTAAGTCCAACTTCACATTGTCTTTGTAAACATAGCATTTCTTATTGAAAACTTTCATTTAATGCTTCACCATTGTGCTTACATAAACTTCTAAGATTTGTAAAGCGCATCATATATCTCCGAAAAAACAGCAGACTCATAGTGCCATGTAGAAGATTGTAGACTTATGCTTCACTTTTGATACATTTTTAACTAAGTTGTCATCAAATTAATGTGCTTATAATTTTATCTTTTTCCTCCACTGAAATAATTAAGCTCACAGTATGATTAAAAATAATGTAGTTTTAGCTACTCATTTTCTGGCCAATAAGCATGAGAGATTCACTATTATGATCAACAAGAATCATTCACAGATAGAGCTTAATACCATAATTTACATAGCTTTCATTAACCAATAAAATCCCAAGGGAGGCTGAAATATTTCTATTCTGACCAATAAGAGTCAGTTATTATAAATACATTATGTCTCTGTAAACCCTGCCTCACAGTGCTCTTCAGAGCAATTTCATCATGGAGAATTTCTCTTGTTGTTAAGCTATTGGGTTACACATAAACTTTTCTGAGAAAGTTATGTTTATTCTGTTGCTACAAATACAGCTTCACATTGTGTTTCATAAACATAACAATTTCTTCACAGAGATTGTATTTATTGATTAGAATTTGATGTGATCTTGCACATATACATCTCCAAAGGCTGTCATCCAATCAATGTATTTCTTGTTTCTTCCATAGGTATAACTTAAATTCACATTACTTTGTAAAATAAATATAACTTTGGCTGCTCATTTTCTGGCCAATGGGCATAAGAAATTCACTACTATGACCAACAGGAATCATTCACAGATAAAGCTTTATACCATGATTTGTATATCTTTCACCGACCAATAAAGACCCAGTCTTACACATATACACCTCCAAGAGCTGTCATCCAACCAATGTATTTCTTATTTCTTCCGTAGGTATAGCTTAAATTCACATTGCATAGTGAAGTAAATACGACATTGACTGCTCATTTTCTGACCAATAGGCATAAGAGAGTCACTACTAAGACCAACAGGAATCATTCAAAGATAGAGCTTTATACCATGATTTGCATATCTTTCACAAGCCAATAAAATCCCAAGGGAGGCTGAGATTTTTCTATTCCAACCAATGGGAGTCAATTACAATAAATGCATTCTATCTCTGTACAACTATCATCACATTGATCTTCATAAACAGCAGTATCTTCATGGAGACTTTTGCCTGTTGTTAAACTATTGGGTTACACATAGACATCTCCGAGAGAGTGATGTTTGTTCTGTCACTATAAACACAGTCTCACATTGCACTTCATAAGCACAACAATTTCTTCACGGATATTTTGTATATTAATTAGTATTTGATATGGTCTTGCACATATACATCTCCAAGGGCTATCATCCTACCAATGTATTTCTTATTTCTTCCGTAAGTATAACTTAAATTCACATTGCATTGTGAAGTAAACATGACTTTGGCTGCACATACTCTGACCAATAGAGTCTCCAAGGAAACAGAACTTTATCATCATATAATTTTTGTGCCGTAACTCACTTCCAATGTTTATCTTTAACTTAATGTAAAAGATTATAATTTTTGGCAACTTCTCTCATATGATAGATGCCATCTTTTCAGAACTGAACATTTAAGATGCAAAGCAAATGACCATAGCTATGTATTTATATGGCCAATGGAATCTCAGATGGAATGTAAAAATCCCTATTCTGGCCAATACGATTTCTCTTCTCCATAAATTATGTCAAGGTTTACATCCTATGGTGATTCATAGTGAAGACATCTCATAATCACCTTATTCCATGTTTAACAAAAACTGTATAATGACCAATTCTGGTCCTACCAAAAGAAGTATTTTTATATCAAAGAAAGATCTCTTTTTATATATCAAGGAAACAAAGATATCACTTCCCTTACGGAAATGTCTTTATAGCATCATTCATCAAAAGATTTTATATTTACTTCACTTGTGAATTTCAATAATGTTACTTTAGTGTATTTATAGTCCATGTGCTGTGCCTCTTAGATTTTTTATTTTCACTTAAGGAATGGTTGTCAATGGCTTAGACTTCAGATTATTCAATCTAAATTATTTTTCACATGATCACTGAGTATCTTTAGATGGCAAAAACTCAACTTAGTATCCCTATAGTATAAATTCTAATTTAGATGGTAACATTCCCAATGGAGAGATAATATTATTGCTTTATTAAGTTATTCTACTTTTTGACACTTAGTCTCCTTTCTTTAAGGAAGGTTTTCAATGGTGCTAAGCCATTTAGACCAGGTGGATGGCCTGCTCTCAGGTTTATAATCCATTTGGCCTCTTCTGTTTCAGTTCTGTTAACTAAATCTCCTTCTCTTGTTGTAGGTTCTAATTTTGAAATAACAATAAATGTAAAGAAATGTGCAGCATTTTCTCGGATATTGGTATACAGAGCATCTGTCTCTGTTTGATTCCTAATATCTGATTGGTGCTTAAATATGCATTCCTTCAACATCCTGTTCATCTTCCCTACATAATAGCTTGGACATCTATCACATGTTGCAATATAAATAACATTTTTACTTTGACAACTGGCATGGCCATGAAACCGATATCTTTTCTTTGTAATGGGATGGATAAAGTTATTATTAGTATTGACTGCTGAACAGGCCTTACATGTACCACATCTATAGGTACCCACTCTATGAGAAGATATTCTATTATTTGGTCTTGATCCATTCTTGCTATATAACATTCTTTTTAAGTTCTTTCTATTCTTAAAGGTAAAACTAGGGACCTCTCCTACTATTTCTTTTAATTTACTGTCTGAGGTCAAGATAGGCCAGTATTTCTTTATCACTGAGCATAGTGTAGCATTATCAGTACTATAAGTAATAGTCACCCTCAATTGCTGTTGTTTATTCTTCTTTTCTTCATAAGCAGAGGTATTTGATTTTTTAATAGTTTTACTTTGATCATAAGATGCTGAGTAGTATGGTTTTCCTTTTCTGGCCCATATAGTCATGGCTTGCTCCTCAGTCATCTTAATTTTATCCTTCTTATATCCATGTTCAGTAAAGTCACATATCAATTTATTCTCTTCTCGAATGAAAGTTTCTTCTTGTGTACAGAGCCTGGATATGCGTGTCACTTGGTTATCCACTGTATTACAAAAAATCTGCCTAGGATGCATACTAGAATGATGTAAAGTGTGGTTTCTCCACATTGACTTCCTAAAAAGCATGGTGTCAATTCCCTTTACTGGATCTAGTTGCAATTTCTCATCCAAGAAATCCACCATTTCTCTGGATACATTGACTTCAAATTTGAGAATGGTAGTAGTTTTGGTTAAATATTTAACAAACCCATTTATTCCTTCTTCATCCCCTTCCCATAGAACAAAGATATCATCCACAAATCTATTATATAGTGCAACATTCTTATTCCATAGGTTTTCTTTGTCAGTGGCCCATTTGTTCTCCTATTGGGCTAATACCAAGTTGGCATAGATGTTTGTGTAGGGGGTGCCCATCGCCACCCCATCTTTTGCCAATAATAGCTGTCATATACAAACACATTATTCTCTAAGACCATCTCTAGTAATGAACAGATAAATATGAATCCTTCCTTTCTTCTCTCAGTAAATCTCGTATGGCCTCTATGCCATACTGATTAGGTATGGATGTGAATAAACTATTGACATCCATAGTGACCAGGAGTAAGTTGGAAAAACTGGTTTTATTACTCATCACCTCAAAGAATTGATGTAGAAACTGTGCTGTGTCTTTTATTACCATGGGAACTTTTTCTAAGTGTTTCTTAAGTTCATCTTCTAAGTAGATGGATAAAGGTTCTGTAGACCATCCTCGCCCTGCCACTATAGGGCACATAGGGGGTTTCTGATTGTCTTTGTGGATCTTTGGTAGCCCACTTATAGTGGGTACTACAGGATGTTCTACTATAAAAAAATCATACATATCCTTATTGATACTTCTTTACATTAGTAGTTCATAGAGGGTATCATTTCTCCTCAGCTTCATCAAATTTATATCTTTCTTATTGATCTTCTTGTATGTCTCTTGATCATTCAGCATATTAGAGATGCTTCTGACATAGTCTTCTGACCCCATTACTACCACCGCACCTCCTTTGTCAGCAGGCTTGATAATAATGTCATCCCTCTTCTGTAATTCATTCAGAGCCTCATATTCTCCTTGAGTTATGTTGAATAAATGGCTTACCTTTCTTTTTTTCTCTAATTTCAAAAACTTCTTGTTCACAAAGGCATACACAAGTATCCACAGTCGGATGGCTACATGGAACAAATGTGCTGGGCTTTCTATACTTTTTCCTTTCTTGACCCCCTGTTAGATTAGTATTATTGCCAAAAATATGTTTCAATATAACATTTCTTCTGAAGCATTTTAATTCAGTTGCAAATTCATCAAAAGTTGATTTAACTGATGGTATAAAGCTTAACCCCATCTCTAAAACACTAATTTGTTCTTTGGTTAATCTGCATTCTGATAAATTAACCACTAAGGAATTCTTACTCACATTTTCCATCTTCTCCTTTCTCTGCTCATTGACCTTGCTGTTTGTTGTTCTTTGGTCTGTATTAAAAGAGGAAGCTGCTGCTCTATTGGTAAATGTGCAGCTCCCTTTTTAGGCAGAGCTCCAGATCCATTGTCACGTTCTTTATCCACTGATCCAGTCACTATATTACTTGTAAGGGGTTCTTTATTCTTGTTATCAGTAACAACCTGGACTACGCTTTCAACCTCTTCTTCTATGTGACTAACACTTCCATTAACTTTATTCCTAGTGATTCTAGTTTTATTATTGTGATGTACTTCTACATTAACCATAGCTCTTGGTATCCTCTTTTCTTGTTTGCGGGGTTCTATATTAATTGTCTTATTAGATTGATCATTCCTTTTTCCATTGAAATTAGTTGTCCTTGGTCATTCAAACAGGTGACCATGTTTGATGTCATTAAAGTCCCACAATAATTTCTGACTTTTCATTTCTTTTAGTTTCCATTCATATGCTGTTAATTGGTCTTGTAAATTCTCTAATTTGCTCAGATTGACGTCTGAAAGTTTCATATGCTCAAGTTCTTTCTGTTTGTTTCAATCAAATTACTAGTTTCTTCTTCCTGTGGTTTAAAAAAGTCTATAAGTAGTTTCATATAGCTAAAGCTGGTCTGAATATTTATGGCCTGCCATTTGGCTAAAAGCTCTGGGTACATATTCCCATAGCTCGGCATAAATTTTACTCGTAACCCTTGTGGTATAAGCTGATGATGAAGGCAAGCTTCCATATGGAAGCGTTGCCATTGTAGCCGTTTAAGTCGATATGCTGCATTTTCTACTGTCTTATATACCTCCTCAAACCTCTGATCTACAGTTTCAGCCGAAGGCATAGTTATTTCTGTTCTGTCCAAATCTAACTGCAACAGAAGGTTCAAAGTACCTTTCAAAGTAACTTTCCAGATTTGTCTTGGAATGTACTTTGGTAGTGTATACCTGAATTTCTTCTTGGATTATTCTGTTTTGTCGAGATAACACTACACACAGGATATTTGCCAAAATGGAGTTGACCAGCAGTCATGTTTCTGAGATGGAAACACTAAGGAAAAGAATGCCAACGGAAATAACAACAGGTACTTATGTGTATGGAAGTATCCAACAGGTTTACTGACTAATTCAACCTTGTACATCGATCTTTTAAAGCTGTTTGAGAATTTTGGGTTTCAACTACTAGAACTGTTAATTAAACACAATGAAAAAGAGATAGAATGTAGTAGTAATGACCTACCGGCATTAGATAAAGTCATCATGCAAGATGAAGCATATGAACAATTTAAAACTGAACATTTAAGAATTTATAACAACATTGAGAGACACATTGACAATTTAACAGTAAGGAAAAGCCATAAAATTAATAGAGACCTTAATGAGTATGCTAACGGCCTAGCATATCCTAGACCATCAGGGCCTCAGCATACAAAGAAACAGAATAAAAGCAATAACAATGCTTGGCATAAAGTTGAAGAGAATAATAATTTTCATACAAACCAGAAAACAGAAAGGCATCAGCCTCAAATAGTAGTTGATTATAACGCCAAATATCCACCGTTAAGATGGTCTGAAAGAATAAGAAATAAAGCTGATTCTTATAACCAACCTATATCATATGCAAATCCTCATGATGTGAGTTTTCAAGGAGCCAGACCAAAACAGAAATATTGGAAACATTAAGTAGTGTTTCGGAGCTGGAATGTGATTCAATTGGTGCTGTATCTGAATATGAATCAACACTTTGTGTGTTTAATGAGAACAGAAATGTGGACACAGAGTTTTCTATCAGAAAAAATGTTCAAGGTGATTTTAGTGTATATAATTATTCTGATATGAATATTAATTCATGCACAGCCAACTTGCTTGCAAAAGGAATGACTTGTACCAACAAAATACTTTAATTATTCTAACACTATGATTGATTTGAAGCTATATCTAAGAAAGCTTAATTTTTCATTGTTGCATCAAAGAGAATTGTTAAAACAACAATCATAGTAATATGTATAACATTAGCTCTATATTCAACCCCCCCCTCTAGCCCAAACTTCATATGTATGAAAAAATGTGTGAACTTGACTTAAAATCTTTATACACACACAGAGTTGGATTAAATTTAAATTTAAATTATCAGGAAGCATGTCTTTTGAAAGAGTTACAAAATGCCAATATAAGAGTTATGAAACCTGATAAGGGAGGGGGGCTGTAATAATGAGCATAGATAAATACACAGAAAAAATGATGAATTTATTGCATACAGATACGTATGAAGAAGTGTCCTTGAATCAATTAAATAGGGCATATAAGAAGATACAATCCCAATTGAGTGACATTTTATTAGAACAAAGAATAGACATTTCATTGTATAGTTATTTAACTGTGACATCTCCTAGGGTACCAGTTTTCTTTGGTAAACCAAAATTTCATAAAAATATTAACAACCCTCCGATGAGACCACTAGTAAATGGGAGAGGGTCTATAACGTCAGCCTGTGCCCAATATGTAGACCATGAGCTGAAAAAAGTGTTACAGAAAGAAATTCAAATCTGTAAAGATTCATGGACTTTCTTAGCCAACATAAATGAAGGTCAGTTAGATCCACATGACATCTTAGTGACTGTCGATGTCAATGACTTATATACAGTAATACCTAAGGAAGAAGGGCTAGAATGGACTGATGAAATACTGTTACAACATAAAGTACCGCATATAACAACAATACTTATTTTAGAACTTCTTGAATTGATACTTAACAATAACTTCATTAGTTTTGGCCATAAATATTTCTTGCAGAAGAGAGGTATAGCTATGGGTTCGCCTTGCGGTGTAGCCTATGTTAATACCATAATGTCTTATTAGGAGAAGAATTTTGAATTTAATACCAAGTACAGGACCCACCTTAAAACCTATCATAGGTTCCAAGATGACATAAGTATAATATGGACCTATGAGTCTACTAGAATAATTCTTATCATATATTAATACTACAACTACATTTTTAAAATTCACATGGAAAATTGATACTGAACATATGGATTATTTGGATGTACATTTTTTAAAAGATTATACATGTAATAAATATGCTGCTTATATATACAGGAAGCAAACATATTCCAGCTCGTTCCTGCATTTTAGCAGCTTTTTCCTGTATCATCAGAAAAAATCTGTGGTTAAAGATCATTTAGTTAGGGCGGCTCGAATGGTTTCTAAAATGGAAGACTTCATTCATGAATGCAATACATTATGACTTATGTTCATTCAGCGAGCCTACCCAGTTGGCCTACTAGATTATTTAGTTTAAGAAGTACAAAGTAAAAGAATGAGAGGTTTTTTAAACACATTTTAAGTACTAATGATCAACTTATTAGTTTAGCAACAGAGGAAGAACTTTCCATTTCTCATATGCAAGATATAAATGAGAGTAATGTGACACATTTAGTACTTAATAAATAAGCACCTGTTCAGGCATATCTAAAGGTCAGCTCCCAGTGTTTTCTCCTGTCTACCTGATGAATCTGGGCATCTTGGGGCAATGCAGCAATTGCCTCATGTGCACAGACAACTCTCTCCTCCTACCACCCAACATTACAACCTGTGAGAGATGCACTTATATAGCCAAACTGGAAGCAAAGCTCTCTTCACCCAAGACTGGACTAGCAACAGAGACCTCCAAAGCAGAAATGCAAGCAACCTCCACCCCCCAACACAACCCAAATGACACATAGCCCACAAACTCAGTGTGCCACTCAACCACAGCCCATAAGGCATAACAACGTACCCAACACCCTAGTCATGGGTGACTCAATAGTCAGGCACACTGATGTCACACTCACCAGGCTAAACCAGAAGAAAGTTACTGTCAGCTGCCTGTTGGGTGCCAGGATCCACCACATAACACACGCACTCAGGTCACTCCACAACAAGTACAAATATGACTGTCATTATCCATGTTGGTGTGAATGACTTGAGACGTACCTCCCTGGACTACATGAAAAGAGACATGGTGTAGCTCTCTGATCTTGTAGCCCAGGCAGATATGACCCTAGCCCTGAGTGGCATCCTGCCATCACCCAGAATGATACCACAGTACATGGACAAAATGATTGACTTCAACAATTGGCTAAGCTTCTGGTGTCATTCTAAGGGGATCCAGTATCTGTCTGCCTGGGATGACATGATCGACAGACCACGATGCTTTGCCAGAGATGTCCTGCACCTGTCACCCTTGGGATTCTAGATACTGGCTAAGGCTCTTGCCACCCCTATAGTGACTTTTTAGGCAAGGTTCAAATGACAAATTCACCACCGTAACAGGACAAGCAAGCAAAATCTGAGGGTAATGCTACTCCATGGTAGAAGTCTAAACATCAAAATGCATTCACTCGAGGCACTCCTTAAAATGGAGAACATCAACATCTGTGTAGTGACAGAGACCTGGTTCAAGGCTCCAGAGAGCACCCCTGCATTACCAGGCTATAATTCATACCACATCTTTTGGCCACCTAACCTAGACCAAAACACTAAAGGCGGAGGCGTGTCCATATTCATTAAGAATATTCACACCTCCAGGCTAGTTGCTCAGCATAATACATCCGAGATTATCCAAGTGCAACTAATTCTGGGCAAGACCGCAATTCAAAATGTAACTTGATACAGATCCCCCACCATGCCCCAGGATTCCCACTCCTCATTTCTTGATACACTGAAAAATATTAAGGTACAACCCAACATCCTAATAATGGGTGATTTCTGCTACCCCACCATTAACTGGGAAAACTACTCATGTACCAACTCTTTTCCTCAACGTTTTCTGGAATTCATAAATTCCAACACCTTGGATCAACTTATCCACACCCCCACCAAGGGCAGCAATATCCTAGACCTGGTTATTACCAACATGGGCAATCAGTGATCCACACCAGAGGTCATTTCCTCATTGGTCAGATCCGACCACAAGCTAATCACCCTAGACATCCACATCCCCCCCCACCCCCCCACCCCCATTAGGGAAACCACCATAAAAAATTTCTCCAAAGCCACCTTCATGCTTCTTAAGACAGAAGTGGCAAACTTCACGACACCCATGCAGACGGACAATAGAGGTATCGAAAAAACACAGCGACATAAAAAGAGGTATGACTGCTGAATCGTGCTATCCCTAACAGAACCAAGATGCTAGCCTCCAAAAAAAGGAAGCCAATCTGATGGTCCCCTACCATAAACAAACTCTACAACAGAAGAAGGAAACTGTTGCAAAAAAAGAGTAAAATCCCATGACTGGAGGAACTCCCTGGTCAGCCTCAGTAAGAAGCTGAGATCCTTCATAAAATCCTCCAAAGCTAGTTACGAAAACAAAATCACCACTGATTCTAAAGACAACCACAAAACATTCTATAGCTATGTCAAGAATCTCAATGGCAACACTCAGATCTGCTCTGAGTTACAGCACAATGGCACTAAATATACAGAACCAACTGATATTGCCAACATTTTGGCATATACGTTTAGTGCTAACTTTACACCCCTCTCATCCCCTAAAGGGCCCATCTCTGTACTGGAAGAATGCAAAGCTCCTGTAATCACAGCTGCACAGGTAAAAACCACACTCTCCAAAGCCAAGAACACAGCTTCCATGAGACCTGACAACCTCCCAGGCTGCGTTCTATACGAACTACAGAATGAACTGGCACCCCACCTAAGCACCATGTTCAATCATAGCCTCACCTCAGGCTTTGTGCCTACTGAATGTTGTACAGTGACAGTTATCCCACTAAACAAAGGGGGAGCAACCACGGACCCTGGGAAGTACCGCCCCATTAGCGTAACGAGCCTGGTCTGCAAGACCATGGAATGTGTCATCATGGAACTTATAAACAAAGACATTGGTAATCTCCAAACTCTGGACCCCACCCAGTTTGGGTTTGTAAAAGGCAGATCATGTTTCCTAAACCCGATAGACTTCTTTGAAGCAGTCACCAAAGCTGTAGGTGAGGGTAAGGTGGTTCACACAGCCTATCTAGATTTCACCAAGGCTTTTGACACCATCCGCCACTCTGGAATTATAGATAAACTCACTAAACTAGGTATAAATCCCTATGCCACAAGATGGGTTGCCAACTGGCTCACTGACAGAACCCACACTGTGAAAGTATCAGACTCCAAATCCGACTTCAGAACAGTGACAAGTGGAGTACCACAGGGTTCAGTCCTGGGTCCTCTCCTGTTTGATATCTACTTTTTTGAAGTACAGGCTAACACAGAAGGTCTTTGGCTAATGAAGTTCACAGATGACTGCAAACTAGGAGCCATAATCGAAACTCCTAATGATGTATACATCCTACAACAGGGCCTCACTGAGACAGATGCCTGGTGTAAAAGCCATGGCCTCAAGCTCAATGCCAAAAAGTGCATTGTTATCCCCTTTGTTAAAAACTCTGTAGCCATAAACTACCACATAGATGGTAGTGTACTTAACACCAAAAGTGTGATAAGAGACCTTGGAACACAGGTGGACAGTAGTCTTTCCTTTGATAATCACATCACCACAGTAGTCAGGAAATCCTTCTACGTGGCACACCTCATCACAAAAGGTTTCTCATCCAGGAAAAAAGAGGTAATTGTTCCCCTCTATTTATCCCTCATTAGACGCATTATAGAGTACAATGTCCCTTTTGGTATGTACCTCACAAGACATCTACAACAACTGGAAAGGCCACAGAAATACTTCACAAAGAGGATTACCAGCCTCAAACAGATGCCCTACGCAGACCGTCTAAAAAAACTCCAGCTTTACTCTGTCGCATATTGCCTACTCAGAGGCGATCTCTGCCTAACATACAAAGCTATGTCAAACCCAGAGCTGTTGGACATGATCCACTTAAAGAAATCTCAATCCATCTGAGCTACACAATCTAGAGACCTAAACCTTGTCACCACAATAAACAGAGCATACTGGAGGGATAGATTCCTGTCCCAGAGACTTCCCATACTCTGGAAAAGACTACCTATCTGTATCAAACAAAGCTCCTCATTAGCACTCTTCAAGAAAAGTCTTGATGATAGGATGGGAAATAGGAAATCCACCCCGAGGATCACCTCTGTGGCTCTGTTCAACAGGGGCACAGGAAAATAATTTTCTTGGGTTTTGAAAGCCAGGGTACCTTTTTGGCTAGGCTTATATAGGGCCTAGGGCCAATAGCCTAGTACCTACCTATGAACCTATGATGTCGTTGTTGTTGTTGTTTGTCTTTCTGCTTTTCCCGGTTAGGGGTTGCCACAGCAGAACTCTTGTCCACTAATGATTGGCAGTTGTTTTTTATGGTGCTAAGTTGCCAGCCCGACGCCCAACCTTCAACGAAGGCACGCCCATTCAACACATGTCTTTTGAATGCCCACTCGACTGCGGGGAGGACATGCAGACTCCACACAGAAGGCACTCCCAACCCAAGCTGAGAATCGAACGGGAGAACTGCTTGCTGTGAGGCAACAACGCTACTGCTGCACCATCGCGGAAGTAATGTATGAACCTATGATACTGTCAAAAAACAGACAGACTATACAAAAGCTTTAGTTATTACTTTTAGTGTGGATCATAAGTTCTTAATTTCCATATTCCAGAAAAACTGGACCATCTTGTTAGATGACCCTTATGTTAGACAACATGTAGGCGACAAACCACTCACTGTATATAAAAAAGGCTTGAGCTTTAAAGATTTGTTAAAGAAAGGACAAGCTATTGCCTATAATAATAAATGTGGAATGTTTAAATGTGGTGCATGTACATCGTGTAACAAAATAATTTCACCATAAGAAATTGTAAGTATGAGTTAAAAGGAAAGTACAATTGTAACTCTAAAGCAGTGGTCTACCTGGCACACTGCAGTTCATGCACCACATTTTATATAGGAAAAATAGAGAAAGATTAGCCAAAGAATTTATGAGCATGAATATGCCATAAGAATATTCAACATAAATAATGCCTTATCTAAACATATTATGGAATTTCCAAGCTATAAGTTCTACTTTATTATCATTGACCATATACTTATAAATGACAAACAACCATGGGGACTGCAACTAGAATTAAAGGAATTAAAATGGCAGCTTCAGCTGCAAACAGACTCATGGCCAGGTATAAATGAACATACCTCAATTTCTGCAGTGTTAAAATTAAAGGCTTTATAAAGAAAGAAATTATAAAGATCGACTAGCAAGGTTTTTAAGTATAACTATATAAATAAATATTTATTGGGTTTTAAACTACAAGGAATTTTAAGAAATATGTACTTATGGGCTGTATATGTATTTATAATTCAACTTTATTATGGTAGAGATGATGTCTTATGTTCTTACAAATAGTAACAAATTTTCTATTGAAAATGTTTTTAAGGAAGTATCACTTTAAGTATTGTCTTAACCACTTTAAATAATTGTCTAAGCCAATGAAATGTTTTTAGGTCTTATTTAAAGGAAGTGATGAACTGTATGTGTCGTCTGAAGAAGTTTAATATTGGATTAAACGAAAGCGCTAACCATTTTTGGCTTGCATGAGTTTTTTTACAGCTTGGTACACTGATTTGTATGCATTCATTTAACTGCTGACAGTCCGATCTACAACATAAACTTTGGATTAAGACATTTTACAAGTGACATATTCATCAGTAGTATTGCTAGGGTGGGGTGAAGGGGACAGTGACCCCAGGCAAAAAGTATCAGAAGGCATGATTGGCAGAAGCTAATCATCATTCAATGCATCACCAGCATTTGAATGCCAGTATTTGTATTTAGAACTGATCTGCTTTCATGTTCTATATATGACAGGCATTGAGACAGAAAATGCAGCAGCTGCTTGTTACAAATGTTGAAAGCAGTTTGCTATGGTAAAAAAGAAAGTGCTTTTCTGTGCTTTAAGTTATTGGAAAAACTTTTTTTTTGCTCTTCAACTTAAAAACTTTAGAGGGGGTTACTAGATTAGGGAATGGCCTTGGGCAGCAGAATAGCTAGCTATACCTCTGATCATCACATTTCTTGGCCTAGAATACTTTACAGTCCATGTAATTATCCAGTTGCTTTTTTGAAGGGGTTCAGATCCTTTGCTTGTCTGATACTAGCAGCCTGTTCCAGTTATTAATTACTATGAAAGAGACAATCTTTTGCCTTTGCTGCCGTAAAGGATCTGACTACTGACTTATGATTCCTATTCTTAAGATTTATTGCATGTTCCGAGCTGTACCTTCAAAAATGATTTAATTCTTAAAACCCTTTAACCAGTTATTAACTTTCCTCTTGAGTGCTTGTAGCGTAATGGATGCAAGTTAACTGTTGGTCTTTCTTTATGTCATATGATCATCATTCCGGTAATCTGCCAAGAAAGCGAGCTATTCTTATTTTCTCCATTTTATAAATGGTCTCCTTTAATGGTGGATTCCAAGCTAAGTCATGGTGTTCTAGTATTGGGTTAACTGGAAATTCACAAAGAGTTGCCATTACTTGAAGATTTCTGTTAACAAAATATTTTAAAGATGGTTTGGTATTGCAAGATTTGAAGGGATATGTACAATACAAGCAAAAGATTACAAATCAGAGTAGAAAGAAATGATTACAAAAAACTAAAACCAAGAACCACCACCAGATACCAGTACACAAAATGAAGCACTGTACAACAATGGCCAATGAAGTACGATTCTCTTGAGAAATAGGTAGCGTAATTAAATGATATAAAACTTATAAAAGTGCAGCATATATACAAAGACTTGCATGAATTTTCAATGCTTCAATTAAATGCACTTACAAGATATCCACGCTGTGAATGCAGTTACACTGTAACAAAATGATGGTTTCAAGGTGTCCAATCTTTCAAATCTGATATACAAAGTATCCAAACTGAAGATGTAGTAGCTGCTGTAAAACTGTAGCAAACTGTAATTACAACTTAACCAATCAAACAGCTCAAATAGGAGCTTCTGGCTTTAGTGGCAGTTAAAATCCTTTTATTGTAGAAAAAATTATTAAAATCTTCATATCGAGTTAAAATCTTGGTATAGAATAAAACAGTCCCTCTGTATTCCAAACGATAAGCGCTTTCGGTATCTTCTTCAGATCGTAGAGATTGGGACTGGAAATTCCTTTTTATAGTTCTTGCTTCCTTTACTGTTGGAAGAATCATTCAATCATCACGCTGTCAATCAGCTGTTTGAATGCACCAATCCTCTTCCTTCTCAGTTGAGGGTGTTCTGTTTCCTATGCTTTTTGCTTTTGAGGGGTGTAACCAAGCATTAATTATTAAGCCAGACACATCTCCATATTAAATAATGGTTGGTCTTCTAGCTTTTAGTATAGGTTTCAGTGGAATAATGTTATTCAAGCCAGGCTCAATATCAGCACGGAGGTTCACAATCCACTTACTCTCCGCATTCAGTAATATTTTCAGTGTCACCTTTTTTTACTCCACTATATACATTCTCTATCACCTTATAAGTGAAATAATGACCGATATTTCTTTCAGCATGAGTTGCTAAAGCATTATGTGGATCTTTATTGGTAATGTCTCTTTGATGTCTCAGAATGCGATTTTTAACAGCTGATTAGTTTTTCCTACATAGAATGCAGGACATAATTTGCAGGTGCTTATATGATGATTTATATATTTCTTATATATAAAGACATTTTCTTAGGTTTACCTTCATTTGGTTGCAAATGTAATGCATGATTGCTCTATTGTGTGACTGTAAATGATGAATTTCAAAATGTGTCCGAATCTAAATGTCGAAAATGGTTTACTGGAAACCCATATTCGACCATTTTTGAACTGCAGCACAACAGTGACAGTTAGGAGACATTTCCTAATGTCTCCAAACATTTTTATGCAAGGGGGCAAGCCCCCTGCACCCCCATGTGGGGGGCTGTGCCCCCCATGTCCCCTGCTACTTTAATATAATAACTCCAAGATCGCACTACAGTGAAGGAAAGGGTATATTTCCCTATCTCCACTAAAGTGTGATCTGCACCTGGAATGCCGAATTCAAATGAGTGAATGCCAGTGAGCATTCACTCATTTGAATTTGCAACAGTGGACCTCGACATTCCCAAATCTTCCCATTGTACTTTTGCACTTTGTTGCATCGTACAACTGACACCTGACTAAATGAAGGTAAACTGTTTTAATATTAATTTTTAAACTGTATTTTTATGCTAATGAATGCTAATTAATTAAGTGAACATTTAACTGGTTGTGCATATAAGAGAGGGGTATTATGGGTTGTGTTATATACACCTGAGGAAGCACAGTTCATAAACACGTTTATGTCTATTAAAGTTGTTTTATTTTTGTTACATGGAGTTTGGAGTCTCATTGACTTAACAATTCTCGTTCCTGTAGATAAGCATTGTGGCTTTCTTGTGTCATCGAGGGAGTTCAATGGCTAACTAATATATTGTACAGGAAGCTTTTAATGGTTATTTGGAAAAGAAGAAACTCTAGTGCATCATGCTGTTTTACCAGCCTTGATGAGCGTCTCTTCTGGATGTAGATTTAGGCACCTGCACATTTTTCCTGTCCTGCATCGTAGCTAGTCTAAATGTGTGGAAGGCATTATAGCCCTTCACAGCTGGTGTGCTCTCTGCTATTTAAACCATGTTTTAGTCTCTTCAAAGATGTCAATGTCCTCCAGAGTGAGAAGGACTTGCAGAGAGTGGAGTTTTTTGTTTAAGCTCCTAGCATTGATTAATAACACTTTCATAATTTTCTTTGCTTGTTTTGTAATATTGGTAGATTTATTTGGCTGGCATTGCATAAAAAAGGCACTATGGAGGTGGACAATGTCTTTGCCAATAACCAAAACTCTAGATGAGACAGATGCAGGCTATCCCTGGCAAAACAGCATAGTCTGTCAATCACATCCTCCCAGTCTGACAAATATTGGACCCCCTTTGAATGACACCAAAAACTAAGCCAATTATTGAAGTCAATTGTTTGTTGCTGATATTGTGACATCAGCCTTGGAGAAGGTAGAATGCTGATCAATGCTAGTCTTATACCTGCCTTAGACACATAGTCTGAGAGATCCATCATGACTCTGTTCATACAGTCCAGGGAGGTATACCTCAAGTCATTGATACCGACATGAACTATGACATTGTCATACTAGTACATGCTGTTCGAGGACTTGAGTGCATGTGTGATCTGATGGATCCTGGCACCAGACAAGCAACTAACCATCAATTTTTCTTTCCTCAGCCTGGTAATAGGTACATCTTTATGTTTTACAATGGAGTCACCTATAACAAGAATGTTTGGTTGGGCTGATGCCTGCCTTATGGGCTCAACATCTGTGACTTTGAAACTCCTTGTGCTATGTGAGGAAGGAGGCTTAATTTTCTGAGTGTGCTTTGTGTCTGTGTTGTGTTTGGAGGTCTTTGAGGTTTAAGCAAGTTAATCTTTAGAACCTCACCATATGATGGATTATGTGTATTGTGATAGCCTTAGAGAGGTGTGATGTGTGGTGTACTGCTGACGATTTTGTTGTCTGGGTTTAATGTGTGTGAGATTTTTGCCTCCAAGAATATTGTATATGTAGATCTCTCACACACTGTGTAATGCTGTTTCAGTAATAGATGATTGTAAGACAGCATGAGACAGTTCTTACACTGTCTCAAGATACCCATCTCAATCAGGCTGGCTAGAGGAGTTGTGGGGAAATGCTGGTACAAGATGCCAACACGAAAAATTCTAGGGGCAGGGGTAACTATAACTGTTTGGAGTTCAGTTTTAGAATAATGTTTAGGTGGACTTGCTACTAAGTATTTAAGGTTCAGTACAAAACAACTTGCCTGGCACCCTTTTCCATCAGCAATAACCAGAAAACTAATTATAGTAAAAAAAAAACTCACTGATTTGATACTAAAATCAGTGCAAACAGTATCAGTACACTCAATAGCATTTTTATCAAAGGTCTTTTAGACTGGTCAGTAATTTAATGGAAGAGACTTTGCAAAATGATACTTTTGTGCTTATTGTCAACAGCCAATAAATGGGGAGAGGGAGGGGATTATGTTGTCAAATTATCATATTCAGGAGACAACAGATGCACTGTGTTTACAAGCACACCTGTGACAGGGTGGGAGGGAAAACAATTAGACCCTGAAGCTCTGAGTAGACTGGCCTGGAACTGCCTTACTGCAAAGACAAGTCCTGATCTAACCTGACATACGATCAGTACATAAGAGTGAAACTAGGGTTTAATACCAACACTTAGACAACTTAAACAGCAAAATGCAGTGCGGTTATGTATTGGAATTACTAATACAGGCTTAAAGACCTTAGCTGAAGCAAATACAGACTGTTAAAATTAATTTAATCAGATCAAAGAATGAAAACATTTATCTTTTTTCTTTCTCTGTGTAATGGAACTGTTACAGTGTAACAGTAATTTAAAAGATCATAACAAACAGCAACTTTCTAATTCTTCATACCTCTTAACCTCTTAGTGCAGTTTATCTGGACAAATCCTAAAATAATGGGGGGACAAAGAACCAAAAATATGGGCAGATTGTAAATGTTGCTAGAATTATAGGTTTTGTGTTAGCATGCATTTTCTGAAGGATTTAAAATCTGAAACTGAAAATACTACTGGTCAAACAGCTTTTGTGTTTATCTGATTGCCTCAGGGCTTGGTTTTGGAAGGGTCTTTTATCTTGCTGGTATAAAAGAACTACCTTTGTGTGACTTTGTACTTATCTTACTAGAGGCTCCATTGTGCCTGACTGTGATTACTTCTTAAACAATCTGGAAATACAAAGTTGATATAAGTATATTTTTTGCACTTGATCTAACTGTTTCAGTGATTCTTAATAGTACTGGGCTGTTTTTATTTATTTGCTTGACTGAATTATTACTTATGTGTGTCTGCATTTATATATTTGCTTGACCTCTGTCTGAATTTTTTTCCTGATCTTTACTGAAATTTGTATTTCTGTTCTAAGACATTTGTCACAGCACTTGACCTTAAGCCAACTGGTTCACATAGGGGGTCCTTTACACTCTCTAGGGCAGCAGGGGGTTTGAAGTAAACTCATTCCAGGGTGGAACTACTGATCAAACAGCTTTTATGTTTATCTGATTGCCTCAGGGCTTGGTTTTGGAAGGGTGTTTTATCTTGCTGGTAAAAAGAATTACCTTTGTGTGATTTTGTGCTTATCTTGCTAGAAGCTCCATTGTGCCTGACTGGGATTGCTTATTAAACAATCTGGAAATGCAGAGCTGATATTAATATATTTTTTGCACTTGATATAACTGTTTCAGCGATTCTTAACAGTACTGCACTGTTTTTATTTATTTGCTTGACTGAATTATTACTTATATGTGTCTGCATTTATATATTTGAATGACCTCTGTCTGAATTTTGTTTTTACTCCACTCTTCCGCCCTATTGTTGTTGTGTTTTTAAACTTGGTGGCTTTAGCAGTTGCCTGCCCCTACTATCAATTTGAACTGGGACACTCCTTCCAGTCCCATCTCGTTAGCTCATTCTACCTAATACAGAGAGATCATTTGGGAACGCCAACCCCCTTAGTTTCTTAACTTTGAATTATCTTCAGTTCCTCCTCTCTCCCTTTCCACTTTACTAAAAAAATACTTTATTCAGTTACTTTTACTGTATTTGTGTTTCCTCCTCCTACTCTATTACTTCATCTTGCATTTTGCTGAGTGTTCTCTAAAGTATTCAATTGCATTTTTTCTGCTGCATTTATTACTGCTTGTTTATAGCCTGTTTAAATTGTAAGTGTTATTCTAAGCCTCTTAGTTTTGGTTTAAGCACTTGGGCTGTAGCTCTACCCCTTAGCTCTCCCTGGCCTCTCCCTCAGATTCTGACAAATATGGATGGACAATTTCTTACAGTTTCTCTGGGAACTGTCATCAATTCCCCTAGTGATGTGGACAGCCTCCAAGAGGGTCTCACCCAAACAAATGACTGGTGCCAGAAACATGGCCTCAAGCTGAATACCAAAAAATGCATCATCATCCCGTTTGAGGAAAGTGACGTCCCCACAAATTATCACAGTAGTGAAGGATTGATAGCAACCTGACTTTTGACCACCATGTTGATTCCATTGTATGGATAACTTTCTACATGGCAAACCTCATAAGTAAGGGTATCCCATTCAGGGACAAGGAGTTCTTAACATTCCTGTATTCTTCTCTTATAAGGCCCATTATTGAGTACAATGCCCATTTCGGTATGTACCTTGCAAAGCACATGCAGCAGCTGGAGAGACCACAGAGGTTCCTCACCAGGAGAATCCAGGGCCTCAAGCATCTACCCTACACAGATAGGCTAAAAGCCCTGTCCCTGTACTCAGTTTCATACAGACTCTTCAGAGGTGACCTCTGTCTGGCATACAAAGCAATCTCAGACCCCGCCTTGATGGGACTGCTACATATTCACATGTCAAGCTCCACTTGAGTAACCTATATGAACAATCTCAACCTGGTCTGTGACATCAACAGGACTTGTTGGCAGGACAGATTTGTGTCCCAGAGATGAACCATCTGTGGAATAGATTCCCTCTCCATGTTAAGCAGAGTACCTCATTATCCCTTTTTAAGCACAACCTGGATTACTGGATGGGAAACAGAAAATACACCCCTGGGATTCCACCTGTGTCCCTGCTGGACAGGGGCATCGGGTGCTGACTTGTCTAAGCATGAGCTAAACTCTTGTCTAGGCTTATAAGGGCCTCAGTGCCAATAGCCTAGTAACTTCCTATGGTTCTTTGATCCTATGTCAATATTTAGTGACTTCAATTCTCAGTGATTTATCACAAAAGCACAAATATTATGAGGAACAGATCAAAAATATGAGGTAAAATCTGGATATTCTGTGAAAATATGGACAGTTGAGAGGTATAGAGTTCTTAGACACTTAGCTCTGAGATGACTGGCCTGGAACTGCTTTACTGCAAAGGCAAGTCTAGAACTAGCCTGACATACATTCAGTACATAAGAATTGCATTAGGGTTTAATACCAACAGTTAGACCGCTTAAACAGAAAAATGCAGTGCAACTATGTACTGGAATTACTAATATTGGGCTAGCAAATTATTCTTTTCAGCTGGGATTTAGAAACTGAATTGCTTAGATATAGTGAGGCCAGGTCTTACTAAGTGTAATGATATTGTTTGCTAAAAAGCAGTTTCTACAGAATGGAAATCAATATCTTAACCAAATATACCAGAATTACTGAATATAAAGAGATAAAAGAGTTGGAGGTGGGATCGTTAAGGAAGAGAGGGAGCAAACTACATAGAATAAATGGAATTTCTGGCCAATAATACACAAAGAATAATGTTCAGGAGGAGTAGCAGAATTTAAGGAAAACGGGACTTAAGAAATGTTTGTAATGTTGAAATAAATAATGTGTAAAGTTAATAAAGGTCTTAGAAAAAAACAGACTCACAGTTTATTCTTGCCTTCAAAATCAACTGATTAATATGTGCATTAGAAGTCATCCTAGTATTAATAATACCCAAATCATTACATTTTGTTGCATGCTTTTATTTGTTTAGTGTCCTAAAAGTAAGGTTGATGTAATAATATTCTGCTACATCATAAAATGGATCTAAGTTACTATACTTCGTTTATTCTCATAGGTGTATTGAGTATTCCTGGGTTCTATAATGATGCTTTGTGGTAGATATACAAATGTCAAGGTTAATATAATCAACATACTTGGTATGCCACATTTTGTGTAATACTTGTAGGTCACTTAAATAAATACTGAATGTCTGTATTTTTTAAATTTATTCGTCTTTTGGGTTTCTAATACCATGACAGGAATGGACCCTATTCCTAAGTCAAAGTATAATTTAAGTTCATGAAATTATTATTGTTTCAATCTTTGATGTTAGCCAAAAGTGCTCTTCGCAGCACCCGCAATATGCCCAGTAATGATTCCTTCTGCAATTTATACAGAGTTACATGTGTCGGTAACATATCTAAGAACAATTGTAAATTCTTTTTTTATAAGACTCGTTGCTCCTGCTAATATTGGAACTGTCTGGGTATCCTTCTTCCACATTGCCATTGTTTCTGCCTGCAGATCCTTTTATTTTATGACTTTATGTCTCTCTCTGTACGTAAGACACTGTAGTCACCGGATGTAGTGATTTCAATGATCAATACTACTTTTGTCTTCTTTTTATGGACCACTATATCTGGTTTTCTCGCATCTACTTTTTGAACTGTTGGTAATGAGTGATCCCATGTGATATAAACTTCATCATTTTCTATAATGCTTTGTGGCTGATGTTTCCAGTGCTTTTCAGTTACTTCAGGTTCATAGGTTCATAGATTAGTACTAGGCTAATTGCCCTTGCAAGCCATTTTAAGCCTAGCAAATTATCCCTTGTGAGACTCAAACCCTGCACCTTGTGTTTGTAAGGCACACACCTTAACCATTAGGCCACCCTCCTAACAGTATTATAATGTTTGCACAATCACCAGTGCAACAGTCTTGCCACATTATTATGTCTTTCAGTGTACAGTCCTTCTGCCATTAATATACCTCAACCAGCAACAAGATGTACAACTGTTTCCAATTCTGTTTTACAAAACCTACATTTGTCTGTTTCTCCCAGATATTCAATGGACTTTGTAAACCAATGTATACATAGTACACTATCTTGGGCCACCAATATTAACCTTTCGTCTTTTGGTTTAAATTCACTCTCCTTAACCATTCCTGTGTTCAGTCCTGATCAACATGAGGTTGTTCCAATAATTTTATATACTTGTTTCTATATTTATGCATTTTTCACATTTCTTGCCTTCTCATCTGATCCTTCACCTTATATTCTTTATTTTCTTTTTTTGGCACATTCAGTTGCTGCCTGATTTTTATCTACTTCTGGTTTGATTTCCATTCCCACTTGATGCTGATATGCTTCTGCTAAACTAAGCAGGGAAGTCATCTTAGATTTATCCTCCTCATGTTTTAAAACATTCACTGTGTTTGAGTCTTGTGAGGTCAGCAGATATGTATGCAGTCCTACGATTGCAGATCTACACATGTAATCAATTTCGAGGAGGCCCAAACCTCCTTCAGAGCAGGGAATATATAGTCTTGGTATATACTGATTTTTATAAATCATTTGATGAGCATGAAGCATCCATCTTGTTTTCCGGTCCAACCAATCTAACACCTTTTGGGGCCAGTCAATCACACCAAAACTGTAAGTTAGGACTAGAAGAGCAAATTGGTTTATAGCTTGGACTTAGTTCCTAGATATCAATATTTGCATCTGTTCATGTTTTATTGTTGATCCTTCATCAATTTTCAAATATTTATACACTCCCTCTTGCTCAAGTTCTTTTATATCACATTCCTGTCCCAGACTGATGTGTTCTTGGTGCTGCAGTTTTCCTGCTTTAAAGGTTGCTTTTGCACATTTATCAAGACCAAATATCATTCTTATATCATCTGAAAAAGTTTTGACCACTTGCAATTGTGAATTCAGTTCCTCATCTGATGAACTATGCAGTTTTAAACCATCCACAAAAAGAGATGAGAAGTCTTTATACTTTGTTGTTTTCTGGGAGCCAAATTGTAGCCATGACCTAATCTGTCAAGTAAATAGCTTAATGGGTTAAGGGCAAGACAAAAGAGCAGCGGCGATAAAGAGTCTCCCTGTGGTACCCCCCCTTGAATTTTTATCCCTGGAATAATACAATGTCCTTTGTCATGGCTTAACTGCAAAGTAGTTTGCCACTGTTTCATGGTTTCTGTAATGTAATCGATCAGTAAAGGGTGTCTTATACATTTTTAAAGGAGTACAACAAGTTTCTCTAATGTATTCCTCAACTTCACGGCCCTTTTCCTCCCTATTTACATTATCCTCTGTAAAGCAACAACAATAAAGCATTTACAATTTTTATAATTCCCCTTACTTCTGTAACAGAAGCCTACCTTCTCATACTGTGATGGTTTCACTTACAAAATGATTCTCTCACATTTGAATAAAGCTTGCTGGAGTCGCCCAATTACTGACATCATCGAGGCCAGGCAGTGCAGGTACTTTTTTTTTTTTTTAATCAGTTCCCTCCCCCAAAGTGACATCACCACAGCCGTCATCTGATTCTAACTAAAATAATAAGACCCACCCATTCTGTGATGTCATGGCTCCCTTGTCCTTCCCCCAGCCTGAGTGCTGTTCATTTTATTCAGTAGTAGTGTAGTAACACCGATGTTTGGAAACACATAAATTTGGTATGCATACTTGTAGATTCTGCACGGCAGATGATGCTTAGGTGGTGTATCGCTTGCATACTTCTCTGTTGTATTTGCACCAGATACTGCTAGTGTGCAGTGCGGGAATAGAAAGATTAAAACATTACCCTGGTATCAGAGGTGGCAGTGCAACATATTCATAGTGGCTTAATATGAGAGTAGCTCTAAGCAAGCACCATGTGAAACCTGAACAAGCACCTAGACTTATTCAGTGCAGCTTCCACACCTTAAGTCTGAAAATGAATTCACTTACTCACATGAACAGGAGTAGCTGCATATTGATGGCTAAAGGTGTATGGGCATGTCGGGTGGTTACTACACTGCAAAACTGGTATGTAATGGTGGACATATTTGGAAGGCATGAGCAAACACACCAGTATATTAAAGCCATAGCACCAATTGAACTGGAGGCTGGCAAATAGATTTAGTAAGGGATTTTGTCCATGCACAAATATTTCAACAGTGATTCTTTGCAGTGGCATCCATTATCTGATTCAAGGTAAGTTAACCTTGATGTCCTTTATTTAAAAAAAAAAAATCAATAAAAAATGTACTTTGTTATAAGTGACTTCTGGACACAAGAAAAGGAAGGGGAAAATATAGCAATGTGGTTTGTATGTACAAAGACAAATCCAGGGACACTGGAAAAGGTTTTGCTTGCAAACCAACCAGTGGAGTAAAAACATATGAAGGCAAACACTGCATACCAACACACTTTGCACATGTAAATCTCAATTTTTAACAAGGTGGAAGCATGAAGTGATACCTTAACACTTAAATTAATAAAGATCTAAACTGGTTAATAGTATAAATGTTTTATTCTTTAGCTCCTTGGTGCAAGACCTTACTGAATGTGATTGCAGTCAAGTAAGGCCATGGCTATAGAGCAGCAAAAAAATGTCCTCTCTAACAAAGGAAATGCTAGAGCAAAGATTAAATTACATGAGTGAAGCACCCTGCTGAGATCTGCCAATCAATGGAATTACCAGGTCAAATTACCCTCAGGACTTTGACAGCTAGGGAAGCTAAGTGTTATGGGGGTGGGGTGGGGGGAGAAATAAATGGACTGGAATTCATTGTCTCACAAATTAGTGCCATTTAAACTAAATTAGAAAAAAAGGCAGCAGTAAACAGCACTTTGAGTGTGTTCTGTGGCATTTGCACTGTTTCTGTTTTAAGTAGTCATCCAGCACCAGGGAATGTTACTTACACTGTTCTATTTTACTCAGTACTTTGTACGCATGCAACACCTATGAAATGACAGGAACTTTAGGCAAACGGAGGCCTGCATGATGTAACATTTTTGAGCCAAACAATGATTTCTGGGATACTGGATGGCAACCTGATTTATCCAAACCACGTCAATATGCCAGCCTCCAGGTGGTCAGAGTCTGGAATTACATATAAAAATATTTAAAATCCTGTAAATAATCCCAGAGTGCTGTTAAAGTGTAGGAAACATCATGCCATGATGCTTTAAACATGTTTTTTGAGTCTGTGGGTGCGGTACTCCTTTAAGTACTTTATATCCTTATATATACTAACTCCATGGTCTCAACCATGGAGAAAAGAAAGAAACACCACACACAGTGAGAATCAGTGCTGGAGAGCAAACACACACATCTACAAATTTGAGAGTACATCCACTTTATCTCTGCAGACCTTTCATCTACCTCTTTTTCTTTCTTCCTTACTCACCTAAGCTACCTGAAGACACCCTGCACTGCACACTTCTTATAGGTTTATAGATTAGTACTAGGCTAACTGCCCTTGTGGGCCATTTTAAGCCTAGCCAGTTACCCCATGTGAGAATCAAACCCTGTACCTTGCATTTGTAAGGTAAATACCATAACCATTATGCTAACCTGTCATCTCCTTATTTCCACCCTTCTTCCTTCTATAACCATAATATGAATACATATCTATCCAAACTATGACATCACTCAATTTCCCCTCGCTGTCTCTAATCTTGTAATCTCTAACATCTCTTTAAATATCTTATTAGATTTGTCTAAGGTCTCATCTATCACATAATAATCTATGTAATAAGCAATACGACTATTGAGTTTTTCCTCACATATTTTCTCCATCTCATCCTAGGCCGTGGTGGTGCAGCGGTTAGCATTGTCGCCTCATAGCAAGAGGTTCTCCCGTTCGATTCTCGGGCTGGAGCGCCTTCTGTGTCGAGTCTGCAAGTCTTCCCTGCGGACGAGTGACGTTAAAGACATGCAGGTAGGTACGAGTGTGAATGGGCATGCCTTCTTTGAAGGTTGGGCGTCAGACTGGCAACTCGGCACCGTAATAATCCACTGCCAATCATGAGCAGATCGGAGTTCTGCTGTGGCGACCCCTAACCAGGAAAAGCCAAAAGACAATCGTTTTTTTTTTTTAAATTTTATTTATTTATTTATTTTACATTTGTTTACTGGGAAGATCCGACTGGACACAGGTCCGTTTTCAGCGGAGGCCTGGGAGAAAAGCTCCACAAGTATTACATTACATTAGTTAGCATTCACAAGGTACAAATATTCATGCACAAAGTACACCATGTTAGTTGAATGCAGTTACAAACAATAGATTGAAATGATTTACAGTTGAGTATCTGGTAGAATTTGAGCATATAGGGTAAGATTTTCTCCATCTCATGTTCTATGTTTTTCTCATTGCAACATTTTTTCACTCATGTTTTGTAGTGTAACATGATACTTTGTGATTTAAAATATCTGAACTTGATGTTTTGTAGTGTAACATGATACTTTCTGATTTAAAATATCTGAACTTGATGTTTGGTAGTGTAACATGATACTTTGTGATTTAAAATATCTGAACTTGATGTTTTGTAGTGTGACATGATACTTTAAGATTTTAAATATTTGAACTTGATGTTTTGTAGTGTAACATGATACTTTGTGATTTAAAATATCTGTACTTGATTTTAAAAGACTGCGATTGTGGAGCTTTTCTCCCCATGGTCCACTGAAAATGGGCACTTTCTGGCCCACTTGGACTTTCCTGGTAAAGAAATGTCAAATAAATAAACATGATGCTGACCATCGCAGTCCACATATTCTCTACTAGACTCACTTCCCTAATAAAGCCCATGATAAGGAATTACAACATCTCATACGTTCTATACACTTCTATACTTTTCTGCAACACCACATGAATTATACAGTGGATATAAAAGGTGTATACACACCCCTGTTAAAATGGCAGGTTTTTGTGATATAAAAACGAGACCATAATAAATCATTTCAAAACTTTTACCACCTTTAATGTGACCTATAACCTGTACAATTCAATTGAAAAACAAACAAATCCGTTAAGGGAAAAAATATAAAAAATAAAAAATGTACAATAAGCTGATTGCATAATTGTGCACACTCTTAAACAAATACTTTGTGAAGCACCTTTTGATTTAATTACAACATTCAGTCTTCTTGGGAAGGAGTCTATCAGCATGGCACATCTTGACTTGGCAATATTTGCCCACTCTTCCTTGCAAATGCGCTCCAAATCTGTCAGATTGCGAGGGCATCTCCTGTGCACAGCCCTCTTCAGGTCACCCCACAGATTTTCTATTGGATTTAGGTCTGGGCTCTGGCTGGGCCATTCCAAAACTTTAATTTTCTTCTGGTGAAGCCATTCTTTTATTGATTTGGATGTATGCTTGGGGTCATTGTCGAGCTGAAAGGTGAAATTCCTCTTCATATTCACCTTTCTATCAGACACCTGAAGGTTTTGGACCAAAAGTGACTGGTATTTGGAACTGTTCATAATTCTCTCCACCTTGACTAAAGCCACAGTTCCAGCTGAAGAAAAGCAATCTCAAAGCATGATACTGCCACCACCATGCTTCACCATGGGGATGGTGTTCTTCTGGTCATACAAAGTGTTGTTTTTGTGCCAGACGTACCTTTTGGAATTGTGGCCAAAAAGTTCAACCTTGGTCTCATCAGACCATAACACATTTTCCCACATGCTTTTGGGAGACTTGATGTATTGTTTTTCCAAATTTTAGCTGGGCTTAGATGTTTTTCTATGTAAGAAAAGGCTTCCTTTTTGCAACCCTACCCCTTAGTCCAGACATATGGAGAATACAGGAGATTTTCACATGTAGTACACAACCAGTACTTGCCAGAAATTCCTGCGGTTCCTTCAGTGTTGCTGTAGGTCTCCTAGCAGCCTCCCTGACCAGTTTTCATATTGTCTTTTCAGCAATTTTGGAGGGACGCAGTGGAGGCTCGTGCCATCAGACTGCAGGACTGCAACCCCCAGGTGTGAAAAGAAAGAAAAAATAAAATACAAAAAAAATGAAATATTTATTTCTGTATAACACTGTTGTACTTACTCATATACTATACTTAGCTGCGAGTTTGACTGACTCGCTGAAGTCCCGGAACTCGAACTGCACATGCTTGGCAAGTTCCAGGTTTTAAAAAAAAATAGTTTCTGTAAATCTAGACTGCTGTAAACGCAGTCAAGATTAAAGAGAGAAGGCATCAGTGTGATGCCCAGAAATCTATGTGGTTACAAACCGCATAGAAGTGGAAGGGGATCAGACTGCCATGTCCGCAGTCACGTACATGACGTGGATGGCTGGATGGCTTCTGGTTGGTTCTCGCTCTCTTCTTGGGCTTTTGTGTGTTGGGAAAAAGTGAGAAACAGTCAGGAGCAGTACTTTCTTTTTACATTGCATTACGGAGGTTGCTTTGTACTTGTAAGTTCATGCAATTGGACAGACAGTGTGAGACAAAATTGGATGAAAAGCACTGTGATGACTTATGTCTGTGTCTTTTGGAGGTAGGGCAGAGTAAAGCTCACAACCTCAGGAGATGATGAGCAGGGTAAATACCAGGTGTGTGATAAGTGATAAGGACTAGCTGCAGGCTCTACATACTGTGAGGGTCATTTCTCCTGGCAGTTTTGAATGTTCGCATACAACAGATTTATATTTCAGGGTGTTTCAGAGACAAGACAAGACAAAAATACTTCAGAGTAAAACTCACGATTTCCACATTACTGACATTAGTGTACTGCATATTCATTTGTGCTACCCAAATGTGACAGGTATAGGTTTAAGTTTTCCTGTTACAGTGATGTATGCTAAAATCTGGGTATAATTTCATGTGTGTGATTAGAAATTAACTTGCCCAATATCTAAATGTTTGTATATCAGTCAGTAGCCTAAATGATACAACAGGATGGGGAAATGAGATAATGCAGTTCACAGCTTTCTTTGCACACAGCCCTTATTTTCTCTTGATGCTGCTTGACAACAGTTTACTTTATTATAATCTAAACTTTATGTATTGCTATATTGCCTGTGTTATGTTTTGCAATAAATGTTGTTTTTATCCAAACAAATCATGCAGGCTGCAGCCACAATGTTCCATACAACAATTTCCTCCATCAGCTAAATATTAACATGGTGGATTTGAAATTAACGTGTTTAAGTTTAGAAATAGTTCTGAATATACTGGGGGCAAACACACACTAGAGTAATTACTGAACATGGCTGCATGCCTTGAAAGAGAGGGGCAAAAATGCAAATACTCATTTTTTTTTTAATTTTCTGGTCAAGTTCTAATCCAGGTCTAGGACAATACCTTGCAATTGGCCATTGATTGATAGCTGAAACAGAATGCTTTTACTGAAGCACAAGTGCTCACATCAGACACATTTAAGCAATGTATTTGGAAACTTTTGTCAGAATTTGCAAAAGAAATGAGAAAAGATAGTTGTATTTTTGTGAAAAAACAAGTTGTTTATCTTTTCTCCAAGTAATGATAATTTCAGAGGTCATTATATTCTATAGCTGGGTGTAAGGGAGAAGGGGTGATGGTGTGTGAGATTACGGTTTAGTTCTTTGTTGACATGTTTGCTGCTACTGGAGCCATACTTCCTCATCCAGAATTCAAGGACTGCATATTTTTCTGAGGCACTGAGTAGCTCTGACTTGTATCTGGACAGCAGTTTACAATATTATAACTCATAGAATTACAGTTCGACAATGACTCAGTATGCTGAAGTTAACTGTAATGAAACTCCACCAGATAAAAAAATAAATAAACTTGTTGTAGGAGGTGAGCCCCCTCTGCACCCCTAGGTTGGGGAGAAAGCAGCCCCACACCTTATAAACTTACAGATGAGAAAGGGGCAAATCCACAATGCCCCATAACTCATCATAACTGTTATTGGCTATATTTTCATGTATGTATCTTGCCTCTTGCTGACAAGATCCATATCTATCCATACTGGTTTATCCCAAACTTAATGTTCTGTGTCTAGTTCTTTATCAGATTTTGCAGCCCTCACTGAGGAGGATATTTTTGCATCTTTAGTGAGGGAGGGATGCTTTAGTTACTGCTCCCTAAAGAAACCTTATTTTGACCCTAATATTTTTTTATAATTTCTGCCCAATATCTAACTTCACTTTTCTAACTAAGGCTAGTAAAACTCAGTTATGAGAAAAAAAAAACACTCACCTATGTGCAATCTGATATTGCATTTGACAGTGGGTTCACAGACCCATATCAGTCCAATGTTTGCATTTTTCATAGTATTGAGACTGCTAGTATTATCCAGGTAGTAAATGATTTCTTTGTGTCTAGATTTCAGTGCTTCTACTCTGTACTGGTCTTGCTTGCTGTGATGGAAGCACTTGACACTCTGGATATTTTATTAGCTCTGACACATTTGACAAATTTATTTTTTCTTACCATTCTTAATTGTTTTTTTTCTATTAACTACCCATGCAATGGAATTACAGAGGTAAAAAAAGACAATACAGTCTATACAACAGTACAAAACCAGATAAAAACAGTTACAGACAAAAACCATTTAAGAACATGTGACTTTACACAAATACTGCTGACATAGTTACATAGATTATTTTGGTGTTAAAGAAAGCTACATGCAAACTAGGGGCTGATTCTACAAGAGAAACATTTAAAATTGGGTTACAAAAGAAGATATTACTTTGAATGTGTTTTATTTTGTGCATAAGTTATGAAATAAATATGGTCTTAATGGGAAGTGTAACTGTGCAAGCATTTACAAAATGTGAGCAGCGAAAATAACAGACATAATAACCACCTTCTTAAAACATTAGCTGAGAAAGCTGCTCAGAATCACTGGTAATTGTCACTTAAGTGTAGATGTACATCAGCATTTGACATCCCCCCCCCCCCCCACCCCCAGCCTCCTAGGCTGCAGCTAGACTTAGACCTGTAATTGTAGATTTCCTTAGCAGTTCTATTAAGGAAAAGGTAAATAAATCAGTGAAGGAATATGGCCACTGTTTTAGTTAAGTAAAAGAATTACCTAGTTTTGGAGTTTGCCTTAGAAATAATAATTAGAAAAGAGTTTGTTGTATTGATCATTCAAGCCATGCATAAATGGATGTCACAGTTTTATGACACAGCCTGCCACATGCATTAGTTCCACTCTAGTTTTGCTTGTTTTCAGAATTATGAAATTCATTTCTGAAAAGTCTTATTATGAAATTCCTAAGGTTCCAAACACAAACTTTAAAATTTGACAAAGTCATTTTCTTTAACTGGAAATGACAGCTTAACAGTTTATGATATTAAGATGGAGACTTTTTTACTATAGCAGAACAAATGCCTGCAGTGTTTAATCAGTGACACTGTTTTAGTGTTTCAGTCCTTTTGGAGATGTCTGCTAACACTTAATTAGACCCCAGCACCATTGTTACTATTGCATTACTATTCACTACTTTTCTTGCTCTCCTCATACCATCACCAGCAATGATCATTATTTATCAAATCTTTTTTCCCTAGTCGTGTGGTTGTCAACACCTCCCTGCCCGTTAGTACATTACTGCTGCATTTCTATAGTCACCAACTGAGCTATTTTAACCGTTTATTACAAAAACAGATTTTTTTTTCAAACACCTTTACTGAATTATCACTTGTGACATAGGCAAATTTCATTCATATAAAAATAATCACACTATAATTAACATAAAAACATTTTACTTTATATATATTGCTATTTTATATTTTAGCTACATTTTCTTTTGCTGGAAGAGAAGTTTATTGCTGCTCATACCAAGTCTGCTTAAAATGTGCAACTGTTTTGTTTAGCAAATAGGTTGTGGTGCAGAGTTTTAAAGCAGTGTTTGTAGCACAACAGGTAGCATATGTTGATGCAGAAGGCTGTAGGTTCTACTCCCACAGCATATACATTTGCATTTTAAGTTGCTGCAGTCCTGAGTATGTCCTCCTTTGGATAGAGATGCCTATTAACCATGAACCTGTTTTTCAGTTTGCCATCCATTCCCTATTTCAGCATACCAGCTTACATTTTTTAATGTAACATATGCAATGTATTCTTCAAGGGAAGCAGGCACTGAATTTGTAGAACACTGAAATATAAACTAGTTTTGTAGCAGCAAACTCTTCATTAGATTCAGATTTTTTTAATGTGGAATTATTCAGATGACTTTTACTTCTCCAGAGATTGTGCATATTGACTGATATTGGTGGATTGTAATGACAGAAGTCTGAGTGGCCTTTTATGGTTGAAATGTTCTGAAGTGGGCAGCTTTGTTATTAGTGGTTCATATGCTTTGTTTCATTGTTTACTGGAAAAATGTTCAAAACTATAAATTTAAAATGCGGCCTAACAAGTGCTGCTGTATTATACAAGGAATATAATTTAATTAATATATTTTATAATTTAATAAATCAGGAAGGTGAATCAAAGAACTTTTGCATGGTCCTAAATGTGTACAAGGGGCCTATGCTTTGAAAACAGCCCAAAAGTATACTTAACCCGCCACTGGCTAAATGCGTTTTCTTTGAATGTGGGTTTCAGTGCTGTTTCAAAGAAAGAGTTTCAAAGGCAGAGAAGTTTTAATGCTAAGTCTGTTTTCACTGTAAGACTGTATTGCTTTGTTTAGCAAATGTTTATCAGTGTTTATGCTATAAAATTTGAAATAAAAGTTGTAAATTAAATCCAAATATCTGTGATCACTGTAGAAGTAAAGCATAAAACAGTATGCAAACAAAGTTTTTAACACTGGAGTCAATGTGTTTGGGGAACTGTTGATGATTTTCTTTCTTTACAAAATACTCTGGGAGGATCAACCAGATGCTAGTGATCAATGTCTTTTGGGGGCTGTTGATGATTTTCTTCTTTTTAATATAATATCATGGCAAAGAGATACTAGGTATGCAGTGTGTTCTGGAGAGCCGTTTAGGATGACATCTTTTTTTTTTTAACCTAGTATTTTTTGCAGGGTTAGTCAAGATAAATTTGGATGGCTTATCAATGTTTTGTTGTTGAAACAAACTCTACTTTTGCATGAGTAAAGTGCGTATGGGTGAACTGAAGTAAGATCACATGCAAGTTCTTGGCTATGTGATGTGAAAAGAAATACAGTAATGTAACTGTGGTCTTTTATTTTCATTATTTTAAACCTTGTAGGTTCAAAGCAGATTCTCTGGGTAGGTAGTTGGCTTAAGGCAATGCTTATGTGCAAATGGAATAACTGCAGTTCTAGCTTGCTTTCCAAGACTAATGTGCATTTGAGTGAAGTAAGATCAACCATAAGCTCTGAACTGAGTGTTGTTTATGTGAAAAAAAGAATACTTACCTTAATGACAGTATTGTCTTTTTTTTGTTGTTTTTGTTTTTAATCTCACAAGATCATATCATATACTTTGTGGGGTAGGCACTGGGAATTGGGTCTGGGTATGAATTAAACAAATTGTCCTGCTGTTTACTGTTGTAGTTATATCATTGCAAAACTGTAATACTTTTTTGTCTGTATTTTAAGATGAATGTAAAATAATTAGGGAGTTAATGAGTATTCCTGTAATATAGCTTCATCCCATGCTAGTTGGCCACACCCCTTTCTAGCTGCCCACACCCATTCAGCTGTATCCTGCAGCCCCCCTTTGATTTGAAGTCACCAGCTGCCAGTGGGGACATCCAGTTCTTTGCAGCATCACTGTTGTCCCATATTTTCTCCACTTTTTGATGACTGCCTTCACTGTGTTCCATGGTATATCCTGTGAAGATATGTGAAGGCTGCCAGCCTAGCTAGATAGAATTGTTTAGATAATTCTGTCTAAATATTAATGTAAGCCACATGCTTGTTCTCTTTGTTAAATGTTGAACTTCAAAAATGTAACCATTGCAGTCTGCTGGAGGAAAGCTAATAAGTCAAGCATTGTATAATTCTTTGATCTCAAACTCGGAGCCGAGATGTCTGGATGAAGGAATTCTTGCTTTTGTTTTGAGACTAGAGTTAATTGCTAGAATTTGCATGTATAATGTCTTTTATTGCTGTAGCTTCCTGACCAGCTGCAAGATCAAAAGGGCTGTTACACTTTGAGCTTCTGTTAGCCTGGGAAACAGAAAATAATGATGTAATCTGAAATGAGTCAGTGGTACTGTGTTATCAATTTAATGAGAGAGAGACTCAGAGCGTTTTGCATTTGTCTTGAGAGCATCCAACATCACCACCACTCTGCCTATGCTGTATTTGTACGTTTATTTTATAACTGTGTTTTCTCTTAGATATAGCTAGGAAATAGGAGGATTAGATTAGTTTTTTTCTGTATTGATGTCAGAACTTTTCTACTGTATTATTTTAAGTATTTCTCTGTGATCTCTGAACTCTTGACTAGCACTGTGTAGTAAGAAGTATTGTCTTGTGTTTTTATTATTTATTATTAAATATTTTTAAACCTTTCAACTGTGGCTGTTTTCATCATCCTCTTTCAGCGTTTCCCATTAGGGGTCACCACAGCAGATCATCTCTTTCCATTTCTTCCTATCCTCCGCATCTTGCTCTGTCACACCAACCACCTGCATGTCCTCTCTCACCACATCCATAAACCTTATCTTAGGCCTTCCTCTTCTCCTCTTACCTGACAGCTCCATCCTTAGCATCTTTTTCCCAATATACCCATCATGCCTCCTCAGCACATGTCCAAACCAACGCAATCTCGTCTCTCTTGCTTTGTCTCCAAACTGTCCAACATGAGCTGACCCTCTAATATACTGATTCCTAATCCTATCCAGCCTAATCACACCGAGTGCAAATCTTAACATCTTTAACTCTGCCACATCCAGCTCAGACTCCTGCCTTTTTTTCAATGCCACTGTCTCCAACCCATATAACATAGCTGGTCTCACTACCCCCTTGTAGACCTTCCCTTTCACTCTTACTGGTACCCATCTGTCACAAATCACTCCTGACACTCTTCTCCACCCATTCCACCCTACCTGTACTCTCTTCTTCACCTCTCTTCCACATTCACCATTACTCTGAACTGTTGATCCCAAGTACTTAAACTCGTCCACCTTTACCAACTCTACTCCCTGCATCCTCACCATTCCTCTACCCTCCCTCTCATTTACACACATATATTCTGTCTTAGCCCTGCTGACCTTCATTCCTCTGCTCTCTAGAGCATATCTACACCTCTCCAGAGTCTCCTCAACCTGATTCCTACTCTCACTACAGATCACAATGTCATCTGCAAACATCATAGTCCACGGGGCCTCCTGTCTGATCTCATCTGTCAACCTGTCCATCACCACTGCAAATAAGAAAGGACTCAGAGCTGATCCTTGATGTAATCCCACCTCCACCATAAATGGATCTGTCACTCCCACTGCAGTCCTCACCACTGTCACACTAGCCTCGTACATATCCTGTACCACTCTTACATACTTCTCTGCCACTCCCGACTTCCTCATACAATACCACAACTCTTCTGGCTGTTTTGTGTAGAGATAATTTAAGCTCTAGAGTACATTGCATGTATATAGTGATATTGTCCAAGTCACTTCAATAAGCTTTGCTGTTCAGTCACACTTACCATTTGGATAATAATATTGTACAGTAATAATTGGACACCCTTTGTTAAGGGCCTTTTTAGTAGCTGATAAGTAAGGGTCCTCATGGCAGTGATTACTACCTTATAGCCTGGACAGAAGGGGCACAGTTAGTGAACCTGTGCCAGCCTTCCCCAGGAGTGTCTGTGTGGTTGTATATAAATCATATCTCAAAGTGTGTGTGTGTGTGTGTGTGTGTGTGTGTGTGTGTGTGTGTGTGTGTGTGTGTGTGTGTGTGTGTGCATGTATTTTTATCTAAACAAAGAAAATGAGTTAGTATTTCACTGATTTTTCAAACAGCTGACAGAACAGACTGCTGTGTGAGTACACCGAATTTATCTAATTTGTTTATTTGTATATTTACAATTGTTTTGGTCATTTAAGTTATCTTTTACTTCAGTGTTATTTTAATTTAAAATGTTTTTCTTGGAGGTTTAATAGTTGTAGGTTAGGGCAGAAAGTGAACTTTGTGATTGTTTTTAAGTTCTGTGGAGTTAACAAAACATGAGTTGTGGTAGGAGCTAGAAGCAAGTATTTATATTTAAGCCAAGGAAATTAGTTCAAAATTTATTGAGAGAGCCACCTGAAGAGGATGCTATATGAGCAAGTTTGATTTATTGGGTCTGTGTAGTTAAATAATTTCCTTCTTTTTGCTCTTGCCTTACTGCAATGTAATTCTAACTTATATGTTATTTTCTTGGTATTGTAAAGTTCCAGGTTAGGGTGGAAAACAAACCTTGTGTTTCATTTTTGTAAATCGTATTCGATTTATCGCTTGAGAACTGTGGGATGAGTTGGAAAACAATCACTTTAATTAAGATAAGAAACATTGTTCAATGGTTTCTTGAGAGACCTCTCAAAATCAACTGCTTTGTAAATCTATCTGATTTGCTACAATGCATACTTACATTGTATTCTTCTATTTAGTCTTGGTTTATTGTATTGTTTTTTTTTTTATTTAAATGTTTTCTTGGAGTTTTTTAAGACCTAGGTGAGAGTAGAGAGCAAACCTTTAAACTTAGAAAAATCTGTCCAACAAACACCAAGAAAGTACGCTCACCAAAACTAGTGCTTTCATTCATTTTATTTGTCATGAACTTCTTCAGAAAACTCGAACTCCACCCTCACAAGCATTTATATAGTAAAATACCCTGTCACGTGATCAATGATGTCATAAAAGTAATAAACTTTTAGTTACAAATGTATAAAAAAATACATATAAAAAATACTACTTTTTTTAAAAGAAGTATATAAAAAAACTACATTAATTAAATATCAATGTTTAATTTGCATGAAACACATTATGTTTATAGAGTCATTCAAACCGGGTGCACTATCTGCTCCAAGATGAATTTGCCAGAGGGATTCTTTGCACTCTAAAAGTATCTTACAATCACCCATAAATACCTAGTTTTTTTATATACTTTTTAAAAAAAGTAGTATTTTTTATATGTATTTTTTTATACATTTGTAACTAAAAGTTTATTACTTTTATGACATCATTGATCATGACACAGGGTCTTTTACTATATAAATGCTTGTGAGGGTGGAGTTCGAGTTTTCTGAAGAAGTTCATGACAAATAAAGTGAATGAAAGCGCTAGCTTTGATGTCACTACTTTCTTGGTGTTTGTTGGACAGATTTTTCTAAGTTTACTGGTCTAGTGGTTCGATTTTAGAGAGCAAACCTTGTTTTTCTTTTAAGTCCTAAGGAGGTCACCTACCTGTGAATTAAAAAAAATCTGGACGCTAGTTTTTTGTCTTTAAGGTAATGATAGCTTAAAGGTTTCTTGACAGAGCTGTTAGAACTTTTTGATTGTTTGCTGGTTTTCTTTATCTGTATCATCTTCTTTTTTCACTCTTGTTTTATTGCAGTGGTATTTTA
Source organism: Protopterus annectens (assembly GCF_019279795.1). Classification (NCBI taxonomy): domain Eukaryota; kingdom Metazoa; phylum Chordata; order Ceratodontiformes; family Protopteridae; genus Protopterus; species Protopterus annectens. Next base: position 143,614,943 of record NC_056740.1, read on the forward strand.
CCCCAGAGGTCTTAAAATTGTAAGTTAAGGAAGAAAGCAAATATCATGCTACTTTACTAGGACTGCTATGGATATTAGCTGTTTGTGAACCATGTGAGCAGCTGGAACTTAGCCTTTTATTTAAGATAAAGAAACCGGTTCTATGGTTTCTGAAGGGGGATGGCACATCAGATTATTGTGAAGTTCATAGGTTCCAAAGTTACATTGTGTATGTCTCTTTTACTCATATTTTGCATTTCAATTTAACAATTACTGTTTTAGTGTTTTAAAACATCTTGGTTAATGCAGAAAACAAATCTTATGCTTGTTTCTGTGTGTCCTAAGGGATTATCTGCTATGCAAATTGCGGGAAGAGCTGAAACAGTTTGATACTGCCTTCAGAGAGCTACCAGAACAGAATGCAGTATGAGCATACATTAAATTGGTATGCATCCTTACACCGTTTTCTTATGTTATTTTATTGCAGTTTTATTTTAATTTCAAAATTTTCTTCAAAATTTAAACTTTCAGTTTAAGATAAAAACTTAAGTCTTAAAGGGATTAAATGCTTGTGAACTGTGAGAGAATGAAAGAATACGGATATTTGTCTTTTTATTTAAGATAAGAAAACACAGTTCAATGTGCTCTTGAGAGAGCTTTTTGGAAGAGACCTCTGTGTAAGAATATGATTTTGTTTTTGTTCTGCATGCTTATTTTGTTTTCCTTTTTACTATTAATTTAATAACTTTTTCTTTGAGTTTTTAAAATTCTACTGTGGGGTTTCAGATATAGTCCTTTGGTAGTTTACTTTCTACTTCACATAGAACACTCATATTGTGGTTGTAAGGGTTAACTCTTCTTCACCTGCATACTCTTTCAACTGAGAAGTCCTGAGGTTCCATACTAGGTCCACTTGTTCACTAAGTCTATACTGTGACATGCTAATTCAGTGTACTGGAGAAGGTTAAAGTCCCAGTGTTACTCAGATGATACCCATTTGTACTCTTGATTTCCCCAGGAGCATGTGTCTTATACAGACTCCAGTGAAGAATGTTTGTATGGCAACCTAACTTAAATGGATGCAAGCCAGCTCATACTAATACCATCCATGACTGCAGTGGTGTAGGTGGTGGACGAGGGGGGTGGTTGTGGGCAAGAGGGGTGGTCCGCTAAGGGTGGCACTTTTTAATAAATGAAAAGCTGTTGCGTTGCAGGTTTTTTTTTTTGGACTGTCCGGAATTAAGGGACACTGTCCAGAAAATGGAGACTGCCTTTTCCGGACAGCATATTATCCAGAAAAATATAAACTCTTTAACTCTTTCCTTTTATTTAAAAAAGGTACTTTTGTTTAAGGGCATTTTTCTTTAAGAACACCCTTTGCGTCCGGTCGAACAGATACAGAAGTCAATTGTTTACATCTTCATCTTCCGCGCAGGTGGAATTTGAATTCCAGAAGATGTTTGGACTGTGCAGTGGAGCACCATGAAAGTCGGACAAGTGAGAGGTAGGGGTGTGTGTGTGTGTGCATGTGTGTGTGTGTGTGTGTGTGTGTGTGTATGTATATGTATGTGTATCTTTGCATATCTGTGTGTATATGTATGTGCATATATATTATATATATATATATATATATATATATATATATATATATATATATATATATATATATGTGTGTGTGTGTGTGTGTGTGTGTGTGTGTGTGTGTGTGTGTGTGTACACATGAATCTATCATAAAAATGTAAATTCATATGTCTCCTACTTTTGGACAGGTAGATTACTGTACAGCTTCTTTGACGAAAATCTTCACCTGCTATTAAATGTGCCTGTAAGAAGTAGAAAACAATGCCCCTCACAGTCAAATGGTAGCAGTGTGCAAATGGTGTACAGAACAAAGTTATAAATAACTCTACTGCCACCCTGAAAAGCTTACAAAAAACGGACATTTTGCTGTTTCTGAGCTGTTCAAAATATATAATATTCCTGTTGCATGAATAAATAGGCTATGGGGAAGGTTTGACTTCAACAGGACTAACACAGCTGTATGTAAAATATTACTCATAACTCATTTCATCTTGCTTATTCATCAGAAACATTGTTCAACTCAAATGGTTCTCACATCCATTCTCCACTGTGAAATGTTCTTAGTCTTTATGCTATTACACACTGAGCTGACAGTAAAAGAATGCCTCTTAAACTTTTTTATACATTTGATGATAAATGCCGTTTGCTGTGCTCATTTGGTTTACAAGACAATAACATAAATACAAGTTCAATACCAAATGGTAACTAAGGATGAACCCATTGCAGGCTAAGATAATAGAATAATAATAGAATAATAGATAATAGAATAATTCCATGTTTTCTCAGCAGGTCATGAACAAAGGCCAGTGAGAACAGAGCTTTTCTAGTGTCAGCGATATTGCAGAGAACTGGCTACTGGGATTGAGATTACATATGCAATACTCATGTCTCAGTTATACCAACTCAAGCAAAAAGAGCAGTGAGGCAAAGCAGAATGCTCCTAGGCATCAAAAAAATGTAAAAAATTGATAGAATCAGGATAGCTTACAGCATTTATGATTAACATGTGCAACACGGAGGGTTTGTCTTGAATTGAGAGAAAAAAATGAAAAAAACAAAAAAGCAAACACACCTAAAAGATGCATAAATGATCTAGCTTGAAAAAAGGTAAAATAAAGATGCAATTCAAAGACATTTGTAGACATTTCTAAATCTCCTTTTATTAGTATTGTGTAAACATTAAAGTTAGCAGAATTTAGTACTTTTTACCTAAATGCGCCCCAGTAAAGCACCCTTATTAGACTGCACAAACAAATCACCCTTATTATACAATTCTTCCTCTAAAACATGCACGCTGATTGGCCAGCCCAACCAGCGTGCCCGTTGTAAATCCCTCAATATACTAACGGAAAAATGTCCGGTCGCCCGGACTTTTTCCGTTAGTATAAAACTAATCTCGCTATGTTAAAAGAGTTTAACATAGCGACAGGTTTAAAAAGCAACGAGATCTCCGTTGCTTTTTCTAAAGCTGTCTCGCTATGTTAAACTCCTTTAACATAGCGACACAGTGTGTAAAAAGCAATGGAGATCTTGTGATCTCTGTTGCTTTTAAACCTGTCTCGCTATATTAAATGGGTTTAACATGGCGAGACAGCTTTAAAATAAGTAACGGAGATCTCCGTTGCTTATTTTAAAGCTGTCTCTATGTTAAACCATTTAACGTAGCGAGACAGCTTTAAAATAAGTAACGGAGATCTCCGTTGCTTATTTTAAAGCTGTCTCGCTATGTTAAACCCATTTAACATAGCGAAACAGTAAAAAGCAAAGGAGATCTTGCGTTCTCCGTTGCTTTTGCCCACAGCTCTGATGTACTGCGTAGGCATGCGCAGTACATCAGAACTGCCGCGGAATACCAGACAGCTGCGGAAGGGCAGCAAAGAGGCATTATACAATGCCATTATTTAAGAAAAGTAATTATTTTTTTTCTTAAATAATGTCATTGTATAATAGCAATAACCCACTTCTGGGTGTGGGTAATGCGGGATTTAACCACGGTTGTCTTTGTTTGGTCCCTCGGGCTTCGCCCTCGGGACCAAACCACGCCAACCGTAGTTAAATTCCCACATTACCCACACCCAGGCATGGGTTATTGCTATAATAGCCTTCTAACTCCAATATACCACTTTGTTGTAGCTCACAAATCAAAGCGCTGGACAGTATGGATATGGAATTTCCTAACTTCTCAGTAGCAAGCTTGGTGGATATGAGCATCTTGTGACAATGTAGCAATTGTCTCATGTCTACTGACAACCACTTAATCTTCTGGTGCTTGTACATGCCTCACATTTTACTGAAAGGGGTGCTTGGGTGAATATTTCATTTCGGTGCTTGTACATACCTTAACATTTTACTGAACAGGTCGCTTGGGTGAATGTCTCATTTTGGTGCTTGTACATACCTCAACATTTTACTGAAGGTGTCGCTTGGGTGAATGTTTCCTTTTGGTGCTTGTACATACTAGGAAATATTACTGAAGGGGTCGCTTGGGTGAATGTTTCATTTTGGTGCTTGTACATACCTTTACATTTTACTGAAGGGGTTTCTTTGGGGAAT